>NW_027141369.1:5881517-6191071 GCF_036365525.1 Heterodontus francisci | reverse complement strand
ATTGGACGGTGCAGCTGTTGGCTCCACCCCAGGGGCTGAATTTGTTCTGTAAACCATGAACCAGCTTCCTTTCAAATCCCAGGTTTATCAGTAAATCCTCTTACAAAATCCCCAAAGTGTGATATATTCCTCTCATTCATCCAGAATAAAAGTTACATCTTTTGCTCTTTTTACCTTTCAAACATTGACTTCTATTTTACTCAGCATTTATTTCTCTCTCCTTTTTATGTTGTGCATTTCCTAATAAACATTTCATTTCAATTATTTATGAGGGATGAAATGAACAGAAAATATTTTCTGCAATGGTACCAGGGGTGTGGGACAGAGTGAGTGGTTCGGATCTGGAATACACTGCCTGAGAGTGTGCTGGAGGCAGATTCAATCGTGGCTTTCAAAAGGGAATTGGGTAAACACCTGAATAGAGAAAATTTGCAGGGCTACAATGAAAGGGCAGAGGAGTGGAATTAGCTGATTTGCTCTTGCAAAGAGCTATCATGGACATGATGGACTGAATGGTCTCCTTCTGTACTGTAACCATTTGATTCCTTGATTCTAACTCTGTCAAAGTTGTTCTGAACTTGCTCTGCTCCAAGGAGAACAACCCCAGCTTTTCCAGTCTCTGCACATAACTGAAGTTATGAGGAACCATGGGGAACCCACTGTAAACCTTCCTCCAGACAGAAATACAACTGTTCACCACCACACTGTGACCCAGCTGTTCACATGATTTGGATGTGGGGACCAAATGTAGTATTTCAAAGTTTGCAGATGACACAAAACTAGGTGGGAATGTGTGTTGTGAGGAAAATGCAAAGCGGCTTCAAGGGAATTTGGACAGACTTAGTGAGTGGACAAGAAAGTGGCACATGAAATATAATGTGTAAAAATGTGAGGTTATCCACTTTGGCAGGAGAAACAGGGCGGCACAGTGGCGCAGTGGTTAGCACCGCAGCCTCACAGCTCCAAGGACCCGGGTTCGATTCCGGGTACTGCCTGTGTGGAGTTTGCAAGTTCTCCCTGTGTCTGCGTGGGTTTTCTCCGGGTGCTCCGGTTTCCTCCCACAAGCCAAAAGACTTGCAGGTTGATAGGTAAATTGGCCATTATAAAGTGTCACTAGTATAGGTAGGTGGTAGGGAAATATAGGGACAGGTGGGGATGTTTGGTAGGAATATGGGATTAGTGTAGGATTAGTATAAATGGGTGGTTGATGTTCGGCACAGACTCGGTGGGCCGAAGGGCCTGTTTCAGTGCTGTATCTCTAATCTAATCTAATCAAACAGATGTGCAGATTATTTGTTAAATGGTAAGAGTGTGAATGTACAAAGGGGCCTGGGTGTCCTTGTCAATAAGTGACTGAAAGCTAACATGCCGGTGCAGCAAGCAATTCAGAAGACGAATGATATGTTAGCCTCTATCACAAGAGGATTTGAGTATAGGAGTAGTGAAGTCTTGCTTCAATTGTATATAACCTTGGTTGGACTGCACTTTGGAATACTGTGTGAAGTTTTGTTCGCCTTACATGAGGAAGGATATCATTGCCAACGAGGGAGTGCAACGAAGGTTCACCAGACTTGTTCCCGGGATGGCGGGACTATCAAATGAAGAGAGATTGGGGAAACTGGGCCTGTATTCTCTAGAGTTTTGAAGAATGAGAGGTGATCTCATTGAAACTTACAAAATATTTAAAGGGATAGACAGGTAGATGAAGCTAAGATGTCTCCCCCGGTTGAGGAGTCTAGAACCAGGGGACACAATTTCAAAATAAGGGGAAAGCCACTTAGGACAGCGATGAGGAGAAATTTCTTTACTCAGTGGGTTGTGAATCTTTGGAATTCTCTACCTCAGAGGGCTGTGGAAGTTCAGTCATTGAGTATGTTTAAAGCAGAGATTGACAGATTTCTAAATACAAATGACATAGGGGAGATGGAGATAGTGTGGGAAAAAGGCATTGAAGTGGACGACCAGTCATCATCATATTGAATGGCAGGGTGGGCTCGATGCGCTGAATGGCCTACTCCTGCTCCTATGTTCCTATCAGTCTGCAAACGTCATATGCATGCTGTCATTGTCCCTTTTATTCCATGGGCTTCAGTTTTACTGGCAGTCTAGTATGTGACATCATCAAGAAGGTTTTCAATAAGTTAAATAAGGAGAAATTGTTTCCAGTGGCAAAAGGGTCAGTAACCAGAGGATGTATTTATCAGGTAATTGAGAAAGGACCAGAGGCGAAATGAGGAATGATTTTTTATACAGTGATGTGTTGTGATCTGGAATGCACTGTTTGATCAGGACTTGAAAGCAGATTCAGTAGTAACTTTGAAAAGCGATAGGGATAAATACTGGAAGGAAAAATGTACAGATTACAGGAGACAGCACTGACACAATGGACCAAATGGTCTCCTTCTTTGGGTATCGTTCCATGGTTTTATGAACATAATGTTGATACAATTCGCTGAGTTGGAAGGGAAGTGAACCCAGATTCCGGGTATTCTAAACACCAGACCCAAACCAAATGAACAAGCCTGTTGTTTAATCTCTGTTTTTCACACCAGCTTCTCCTCGCTCTTTCTGTGTTTCCTGCCTGGTCTGTTCCTCTGACCTTCATTCCTGACACTCTATTGAGAATGGCCAACTCACTGCGCCTCTCACGCACACCGTCACTCCACCCCTTCACCCACTTCCAAACCTCTCTGTTCAACAGTACCTCACATCTGCTCCTCTGCTCCATTAATATAACAGGAAAACATTTTCAAACAGACATCTCCAGACAGTGAACGTTCCAGTAAGACAAGGTAACGAGCAGATTCATTCACTTTAAACACAGAGAGAGCAGCTCTCCCTGTTCAGTCTAAGGAGCAGATCTGGTTTCACTCCCATTAGTCTTAGAGGCATGCGCCAGAATTTTAAGGGACCGTTGGAGACGGGAATGGAGGCCGGGGAGGGGGAGGGGGGTGTGTAAAATAGGGATGGAAGACGTTGGACCGGATTTTTCTGTCGGCGGCTGACATGGAGGGCAGACTTCGCACATCCACATGGCAAGAAGGCATTTAAAGTATTTATGAGTCCAATTGTCAGCAATTTTATTCACTGGATCCAATTGAACTAATAGCACACGGGAACCACGGGGCTTCAGAGCCTCGCCTGGTTAAAGGAGGTGACTGGGAGGTGGGAGCTGAGTGTTGTCTTCACTGGGAAGCTATCGGGTGAGGCAGCAAAACTTTTCAGCAAGGGTGGAGGGGGAAAGGGCATCGGGAAACACTGTCAGGAGTGGGGGCCAATGTGCCAGCTCTGCAGAGGGAACAACACAAGGGTGCCATTGGGGCAGTGCCACTTCATTGAGGGTGACAAGTGAGGTAAATGTGGCTGGGTGTTGTTTACTGTGAAGGCCTTGCACTCAGGGAGGGGCAACCTGTCATGGGCTTCATTCGAGGCTCTCATTGGATTCGAGGCTCCCATTGAGGAGGAGGAGGAGGAGTAGAGAGGAAGGGAGGGAGGCGCAGGCACCAGCAGGGGCACCACAGCAGCTTGGGGGCCCACAGGAAGGCCAGCCTCGAACAGGAGGCTGGAGAAGGAGGCAGAGGAACACGTCAGCCGAGGTTCAACTACCTGCAGATGTCCGAGTGACAGTGTCTCCGCAGACTGCACCTCTCCACGGAGGTCGTCACTGATCTCTCTCCCATGATGCAGCTGTGCCCCATGCGACTTGGTGGGCACCTGATGCCAGTGTCACTGAAGGTCACCGTGCCACTGAACTTCTTCACCACCAGATCATTGCGGGGATCCACTGGAGATATGTGTGGAATCTCACAGTCTGTAGTGAATCAGTGCATCAAGGAGGTCACCAATGTCCTGTTCAGGAGGGCCGGTGACTATGTGCACATTGATCCAAACAGTCAAGCTGAGAGAGCTATAGGATTCGGGGCCATCGCTGGATTCCACCAGGTGTAGGGTGTCATTGACTGCACCCATGTGACCATCAAGGCTCCTGCAGACCAGCCAGCAGCCTTCAACAGGAAGGGCTTCCACTTGTTCAGTGTGCAATTGGTCTGCGACCACTGCAAATGGATCCCACAGGTGTGTGCACAAATCCCGGGAAGCAGCCACAACGCCTGCATACCAAGGCACTCCCAGGTGCCAGAACCTTTTCGCGGCCCCATCCGCTTTCAGAGATGGACCCTTGGAGACAAGGGCTACCCACTGAGGACATGACTACTGACGTCTGTGAGGAACCCACGCACGGATGCAGAGGAGAGGTACAACACCTGCTGCGGGTCAACCCGAGCGACCGTCAAGGAGGCCATTGGTCTCCTGAAGATGAGATTCAGGTGACTAGATCGATCCAGTGGAGCCCTTCAGTATGTCCCGGCGAGGGTCTCGCATACGGTGGTGGTTTGCTGTGCACAGCACAATCTGGCATTACAGAGGGGTGAGGTGTTGACTAGTGAGGATATCGTGGAGTGTGATGTCTCCTCTGATGATGAGGATGTGGAGGAGGATGCTGCCCAAGCAGTGCCAGATGAAGAACATCAGGCACAGTAGGAAAGGGGCCATGAGATACACACAAGGGAGACATGAGACACCCTTATACATTCAAGTTTCCTTTGAGCCTTACCACCTTCTGGAACCACAGCAATAAAGTCTTAGCTTTAAGCAGCCCTGTTGTCACCTCCTTCCTTCTGTTCTGCAGCGTCCAGGTACACATCGCACAGTGACAAGGCCGAAGCTTTGTAAACTCAGGGCTTGGTCCCTCACTTCCAGCCCCTTGGGAGGAAGGGTTTAAATGAAGTCCCAAAGGGTATCAACAATAAGAAGGAGACATAGTGAGAGAACATCATTTCTTTATTCCGTGTGACACCAAACACAACCCTATCCATCTGGAATGTACATTTACCCGTGAACCCCTCAGTGAATCTAGGTGCTCTTCTTAAATCTTTTCCGGGTGCTCCTACGTGGTGCTCCCCCTGCTCTGTCAGCTGAGATGGAGACAGGCTGCTGACCTTGCTGCCCCATGGCTTGGGATGACATTGGTGGCCGTCCTCTTGCTGCATGAGGCCTGGAGGTCCCCGGCACACTGAGGGCCTCCTGCACAGGTACAGGGACCCCCCACTGTCATCGAGGATGATGGAGGCAGGCTCTTGCATCACTTGTGTCACTGGCAGAGGGGCTTTGGAGCTACTGTCCACACCAGGAGCACCCTGAGAGGAGACCCCAGATGTAGCAGCCAGCTGCTCCTCCCCCTTATAAGACACACTTGTACCTCGCTGCTGACCTGAGAGGGATGTGGACCTGGTGAAGAGTTCAGGTGCCTCGTCCCCCCTCTCACCTTGTCACCGCTGGATGGATCTCATGGACAAAGCGATGGAGTGCAAGTCTGCGCGCATCTCCGGCAGCCACTGATTGGTCGGCTGGATCTGGCTCTCCATCAGAGTCACCAATCTCTCAAGGAAGGAAGCCAGACACACCCCCATCAGAGACAGTGCAGCATGCAAGGCCTGGATGGACTCCTCCATCATCCGAACTTGGGTACACATAACCTCTGGCAACTCTGCCAGATGTTGCCTGACCTCTTGCTGCAGCTGCAGTATTTCCCGTGTTGCTGGTGACACCAGAGGCACGTCATCAGCCTGGGACTCAGCATGGGCCTGGCCTCCCACAGACTTCCAACTGCCAGTGGCCTCGGCTGTCACAGCCTCCGTCAGCTGCCCGGGCCTGTCTGTGACGTGCTCACCAGCTTGTGTGCCCAAATCTAACAGCAAGTGGATACCCACCGAGTGAGGGTTTCTGTGCTGCTGGAGGGTGCAGGGAAATGAGGTGATGGTGCACCATCTGAGGCTCCCTCCTCCTCCTCAGAGGTGTCTGGCTGTCCCACAGTCTCTCCAGCTCTTCGCTCTTGTCGTTCATCCTAGCCTGCATGTGAAAACAGGGACATTGAAGGGTTAGGGTCTGCCCATCGTGACATTCCAACCACCCCTACTGTGCAGCTCCATTGATGCAGTGGTGAACAGATGAGCAGTATGGCTCCTTTGCAGCGGATGCTCCCTTGTGCCCCAGGAGATGTTCACTCACTCTCTTAGGTAGGTGTCCCTGCCTCTCCATCAGCTATGGAGCAGCTGCTTTGCTGCCCGGCCTGTTCCATGGCCTCCTCCTCCATCGGGATGAGGACATGGAGATTAGGCATCCACTGCCAGTCTTGACATGCTCTTTCCGATTGTGGGCTGTCTTCTCCTGCAGCCACTATGATCAACAAAGTTAGTCTCCCAGCGGGGACAAGCCCAATATCTCTGATGGTGATAGTCCAGCAGTCCATGATGTGGACACACATACTCCTCCTGCATGTGGCCCCTCTCGAGGGACTGTGTGAGTTTATACAATGACTGATGTGCACCTCCCACCGAGATGCAGCCAAGCCTCAGGCAGCATGTCCTGCTGCCCTTCCCCAATACACATGACTGGGTGGTCACTCCCTTTCCACCAAACACTCCCTCTCACTCTGCCATGCGCAATGTCCAAAGGGTCCAAAGTGTTTTGAGTTTGCGCCTGAGCAGCCCGGATCCGGTCATTGACCCACTTCGTGCACTGGATCCATGTCTTGGGGATGACCCCACGGCTGCTGACTTCACCTACTATCTCAAAGCAGCTTTGCTTGGTCAGGTGGACAGGTGTCCACCTCCCATCCCTGGGGAAGAGGATCTTCCACCTATCTGTTGTCACCTGGAGGCAAACCTGCAGGATGGCATCGCCAAAGAATTGGACCATGGTCACTGCAGGCTCGCATTCAGCTCCTTACCTATCAGGCAGCAGAGACAGCAGAACGGGTCCTGGGGCATCAGTGACAGCAGAACGGGTCCTGGGGCATCAGTGACAGCAGAACGGGTCCTGGGCAGCAGAGGCAGCAGAACAGGTCCTGGGGCAGCAGAGGCAGCAGAACAGGTCCTGGGGCAACGGAGGCAGCAGAACAGGTCCTGGGGCAGCAGATGCAGCAGAACAGGTCCTGGGGCAGCAGAGGCAGCAGAACAGGTCCTGGGGCAGTAGATGTAGCAGAACTGGTCCTGGGGCAGCAGAGGCAGCAGAACAGGTCCTGGGGCAACGGAGGCAGCAGAACGGGTCCTGGGGCAGCAGAGGCAGCAGAACAGGTCCTGGGGCAACGGAGGCAGCAGAACAGGTCCTGGGGCAGCAGATGCAGCAGAACAGGTCCTGGGGCAGCAGATGCAGCAGAACAGGTCCTGGGGCAGCAGAGGCAGCAGAACAGGTCCTGGGGCAGCAGATGCAGCAGAACAGGTCCTGGGGCAACGGAGGCAGCTGAACAGGTCCTGGGGCAGCAGATGCAGCAGAACTGGTCTGGGGCAGCAGAGGCAGCAGAACAGGTCCTGGGGCAGCAGATGCAGCAGAACTGGTCCTGGGGCAGCAGATGCAGCAGAACGGGTCCTGCGGCAGCAGAGGCAGCAGAACAGGTCCTGGGGCAGCAGATGCAGCAGAACAGGTCCTGGGGCAGCGGAGGCAGCAGAACAGGTCCTGGGGCAGCAGATGCAGCAGAATGGGTCCTGGAGCAGCAGAGGCAGCAGAACGGGTCCTGGGGCGGCAGAGGCAGCAGAACGGGTCCTGGGGCAGCAGAACGGGTCCTGGAGCAGCAGAGGCAGCAGAACGGGTCCTGGGGCAGCAGAACGGGTCCTGGGGCATCAGAGGCAGCAGAACGGGTCCTGGGGCAGCAGAGGCAGCAGAACGGGTCCTGGAGCAGCAGAGGCAGCAGAACGGGTCCTGGGGCGGCAGAACGGGTCCTGGGGCATCAGAGGCAGCAGAACGGGTCCTGGGGCAGCAGAATGGGTCCTGGAGCAGCAGAGGCAGCAGAACGGGTCCTGGGGCAGCAGAACGGGTCCTGGGGCATCAGAGGCAGCAGAACGGGTCTTGGGGCAGCAGAACGGATCCTGGGGCAGCAGATGCAGCAGAACAGGTCCTGGGGCAGCAGATGCAGCAGAACAGGTCCTGGGGCAGCAGAGGCAGCAGAACTGGTCTGGGGCAGCAGAGGCAGCAGAACAGGTCCTGGGGCAGCAGATGCAGCAGAACTGGTCCTGGGGCAGCAGATGCAGCAGAACGGGTCCTGCGGCAGCAGAGGCACCAGAACAGGTCCTGGGGCAGCAGATGCAGCAGAACAGGTCCTGGGGCAGCGGAGGCAGCAGAACAGGTCCTGGGGCAGCAGATGCAGCAGAATGGGTCCTGGAGCAGCAGAGGCAGCAGAACGGGTCCTGGGGCGGCAGAGGCAGCAGAACGGGTCCTGGGGCAGCAGAACGGGTCCTGGAGCAGCAGAGGCAGCAGAACGGGTCCTGGGGCAGCAGAACGGGTCCTGGGGCATCAGAGGCAGCAGAACGGGTCCTGGGGCAGCAGAGGCAGCAGAACGGGTCCTGGAGCAGCAGAGGCAGCAGAACGGGTCCTGGGGCGGCAGAACGGGTCCTGGGGCATCAGAGGCAGCAGAACGGGTCCTGGGGCAGCAGAATGGGTCCTGGAGCAGCAGAGGCAGCAGAACGGGTCCTGGGGCAGCAGAACGGGTCCTGGGGCATCAGAGGCAGCAGAACGGGTCTTGGGGCAGCAGAACGGATCCTGGGGCAGCAGATGCAGCAGAACGGGTCCTGGAGCAGCAGAGGCAGCAGAACGGGTCCTGGGGCATCAGAGGCAGCAGAACGGGTCTTGGGGCAGCAGAACGGGTCCTGGGACAGCAGAACGGGACCTGGGGCAGCAGAGGCAGCAGAACGGGTTCTGGGACAGCAGAGGCAGCAGAACGGGTTCTGGGACAGCAGAGGCAGCAGAATGGGTCCTGGGGCAGCAGAGGCAGCAGAACGGGACCTGGGGCAGCAGAGGGCTCTCAGGAAGACACTCCTTTAAACCAGGCAGCAGTGAATGCAGGTCTGGCAGCCCTTTCAATATGGTGCCAGCACCTGCCGTTGTGTCAGATGTCGGTGCCATTGGTGCCTCGTTCCCTACCTCTGGTCCTTGTTTACATGGGCCCCACCCCTCCCTTCATTCATTGGTTGGCTGCTCCGTGATCGGGGTCGGTCGGCCACATTTCACTCGTGTGGTGACGACACCCACTTCCGGTGCCTCTGCCGTGAGCCGCACCGTTAGTTTAAAATTCAGCCCATGGGGTCAAGAGTGGAAAATCTCCCCTCTGATTCTCTCTACTTAAAATGAAGGAGACACCAAATTAAAACTGATGAAACCAGGGATTGTATCTTGGTTCTTCAATCTAGTGTTCTCCCAACTGAGCTATTCCAGCCTCACTGTGAACTCATCTTCATTGGAGACAAATATAACTCCAGGTGGAATTTCCCCACCCGTTCATTCCTCACTTCAGGGGAATGGGACCCGACCAGATCGCGGAACTCAGATTATGTTAATGTTCTGCTCTTGATATCTTAATATTATCTTGCGTTTGAGCCACTTTTAATCAGGTTCACGGACAAATTCTTCCATCATCCCTTCTCCCACATTCCCTCTCTCTCATTCATTCTTTATTCCTCACAATCCAGAAAGGGTTAGGAATCAGAGCTCACCCCCAAACCCTCTGCACACAGACCTCTGTCTGTTACCCTGTTTGATCCAAGAGACCAGTCAATAAATTACACTCTTTATAAACACAGAAAGCTGCCTCAGAGTGTTGGACAGAGATAAATACACTGAAGTCTTTTGAAAAAAGTTCATCTTACGGGTTGTTACTGAGCCCACAGAGCAGGGCGAGCCCAGGCTCCAGCCCCAGCCCCAGCCTGTGCTGTGTTAGCTGATGCCACCTGGTGTGATGCTGAGCCACACGGAGCAGGAAAGGGCCTGGTTGTAGTCATGGCCTGTGTTGTGTTAACTGATCCCACTCAGTGTGGTAGGAGCCACACAGAACAGACTGGGCCCAGGCTCCTTCCTCAGCCTGAGGGATGATAGTTCTTCTCACACGTTGTTGTACAGAGCCCCACACAGAACAGGGAAATCACAGGCTCCATCCCCGGCCTGTGGTATTTTACTTCATCGCACCTGGTATGGTACGGAGTCCCCAGAGCAGGAAAGATCCAGCTTCCATCTCCGGCCTGTGCTGAATTAGCTGATCTGACCTGGTTGGCACTGAACCGCAATCAGGGGAGGATGGGCCGAGGCTCCATGGCCTGTGGTGTGTTAGTTATTCTCATTTGGTGAGGTACTGAGCACCATATAGAGCAGGATGGGCCTGTGCTCAGTGAGCTGATCTCACCTTGTGTGGTCCTGAGACCCACACACAAAGCAGGACAGGCCTAGGCCTCATCCCCGGCCTGTGTTCAATTAGCAGATCTCAGCCAAAAGATTTTGATAAGGTTCCACACAAGAGGCTTCTCGATAAGATTAAAGGCCCTGGTATCAGTGGTAATATATTGATCTGGATTGGGAACTGACTGGCAGACGTAGGCAGAAAGTAGTTACAGATGGATCTGGATCTGTTTGGAGACCAGTTACCAGTGGTGTCCCACAGGGATCGGTGTTGGGACTGTTGCTCTTTACTATTTTTATTAATGATCTGGATGTAGGTGTAGGGGGCACCATCTGTAAATTTACAGATGATTTGAAGATCTGTGCGAGTGTTTAGACTGTAGAAGATACTCGACTGTTTCAGGCTGATCTTAATGTGTTGGGAGATTGGGTTCATGACTGGTAAATGATGTTTAATTTGGGTAAGTGCAGTGTTATTCATGTGGACAGGGCGAATGCTCAACATTCATACACCATTCAGGGAAAAACATTAAAGCAGGTGGAGAAAGAAAATAATTTTGAGCAGAGATCTGGATGTTCTAGTGCACAGATCTCTAAAGTTACAGCAGCAATGCTGTGAAGTGATAGTTGGAGCAAATAGAGGGTTGGGCTGCATTCAGAGGACAATTGAGTATAAAATGAGGCATATTCTTTCATGGGATGTGAGCGACACTGGCAAGGCCAGAATTTGTTACCCATCCCTAATTGTCCTTGACAAGGTGGCGGTGAGCTCCCTTCTTGAATTGCTGCACTCCATGTGGTGTAGGTACACCCACAGTGCTGTTAGGAAGGGAGATCCAGAATTTTGACCCAGCATCAGTGCATGAACAGCGATATATTTGCAGATCAGATGGTGTGTGACTTGGAGGGGAGCTTGCACATGGTGGTGTTTCCATGCATCTGCAGCCCTTGTCCTTCAAGGTGGTGGAGGTCTTCGGTTTGGAAGGTGCTGTCTGCGGAGCCTTGGTGAGTTGCAGCAGTGCATCTGGTAGATGGTACACACTACTGCCACTGTGCGTCAGTGATGAAGGGAGTAAATGTTTAAGGTGGTGAATGGAGTGACAATCAAGGCGGCTGCTTTGTCCTGGACAGTGTCGGGTTTATAGAGTATTGTTGGTGCTGCGCTCATCCTGGTTTGTGCCTGTAGATGGTTGACAAGTTTTGGAGAGTCAAAAATCACAAAATTATTGCAGTGCAGAAGGAGGCCATTCGGCCCATTGTGTCTGCATAGAATGATAGAACATAGAAAGTTTACAGCACAGGCAGGCCAAAAAACGAGCCACCCAGCTGAATCCCATTGCCCAGCATTTGGACCGTAGCCCTGCAGGTTCAGGTACTTGAGGTGCACATCCAGACACCTTTTAAATGAGTTGAGGGTTTCTGCCTCAGCTACCCTTATCGGCAGTGAGTTCCAGACTCCCACAGCCCTCTGGGTGAAAAAACCTTTCCTCATCTCCCCTCTAATTGTTCAACACATCAATTTAAATCTATGCCCCCTAGTCACTGACCTCCCTACTAAGGTAAATAGACCCTTCCCATCCATTCTATCCAGACCCCTCACAATTTTGTACATTTCAATCAAATCTCCCCTCAGCCTCCTCTATTCAACCCCAGCTGATCCAATCTTTCCTCATCGCTGCATTTTTCCAGAGCTGGCAACATCCTCGTAAATCTCCTCTGTAACCTCTCTAGTGCAATTACATCCTTTCTGGAATGAGGTGACCAGAACTGCACACAGAACTCAAGTTGTGGCCTAACTAATGATTGATACAGTTCCAGCATAACCTCCCTGCTCTGATATTCTATACATCGGCTAATAAAGGAAAGGATTCCATAAGCCTTCTCAACCAACTTATCAACCTGTCCTGCTACTTTCAGGGATTTGTGGACATTCACTTCAAGGTCCCTCACTTCCTCTACACCTCTCAGCATTCACCCATTAGTTGTGTATTCCTTTGCTGTGTTTGACCTCACCAAAGGCATCACCTCACACTTCTCCAAGTTGAGTTCCATTTGCCACTTTTCTGCCCACCTGACCAGTCCATTTCTCCAGCTCTCCTAATGAGCATTTCACCACGTGCCTTGAGCTGAGTTGCTCATCACAGAATTCCCACTATCTGATTTACTCTTGTAGCCAGAGTATGTATATGAATGGTCCAGTTAAGCTTTTGTCAATGGTAACCCCCAGGATGTTGATGGTGGGGGGATTCAGCGATGGTAATGCTGTTTCTCGTCAAAGGGAGATGGTTACATTCTCTCTTGTTGGAGATGGTAATTGCCTGGTACTTATGTGGTGTGAATGTTACTTGCCACTCAGCAGCCCAAGTCTGAATGTTGTCCAGGTCTTGCTGCTTCTGGACACGGACTCCTTCAGTATCTGAGATGTCCCGAATTTGTCCTTTTATGAAACCTTGGTCAGGACTCACTTGGAATATTGTATCCAGTCTTGGTCTCCTCACATGATGGGTGATATTGAGGCTTTGGAAAGGGTACAGAGGAGAGACATTCGACGAATTCCCAGTATAAGACATCTTGGTTATCAAGTTAGACTAAAAGAGTTGGGACCCTACACCTTAGAGAAACCTAGACTGAGGGGTGATCCGATTGAGGTTCATAAATAATGAAGAGTCCAATTTAGCATGGGAGAGGAGTCATAACTTTATATTGGAAAAGGCCAGATGGCACCCGGATCACATTAAATTTCATTTTCAGTGGTGGGATAATGTACCAGGATGGCCGAGTGGTTAAGGCGTTGGTCTTACGATCCAATAGACATGTGTCTATGTGGGTTCAAACCCCACTCCTGGTATCTGTACTTACAAAATGTTGCTTATTCTTTCCCTGACTTTTGCCTTGCACCATCATCTCTTCTGTCATTTAATCACTCTTGCCTTCCAACTGATCACAGCTTCCTATTATTTGATCTGCCCCAGCACCGTTCCTTGGCTCTGCGCTTGCTTATAAACTGGTAAATCTTTAACTTAATCTCCTCTGTACCCTGACAATGGCCTTCTCATCCTTCCTGGATTGTGGTTCCTCACAGGATCCGCTGCCTCTCCGACTCCCCTCCAGGTAACTGAAGGCCCTGAGCCTTGGTCTCGTTTTATACGCTAGCTGGTAGTTGATTCCTTGCAGGTCTGCCACCGCTCAGGAGAAGCTCAAGACCCAGATCAAGCAAAGTATCAAGAGGAATGTGAACAAAGGCTCCCTGGTGCAGAGCAAGGGACAGGGCGCCTCCGGCTCCTTCAAAATCAGCAAGAAGGAAAACCCAGGGAAAAGTGGGAAAGAAGGTGAAGAAACCAGCAGCCAAGAAATCTTTAGTGAAGAAACCAGCAGACAAGAAATCTTCAGTGAAGAAACCAGCAGACAAGAAATCTTTAGTGAAGAAACCAGCAGACAAGAAAGTGACAACAAAGAAAGTAACAGCCAAGAAAACGAGCAGCAAGGCGGCGGCAACGCCAAATAAGGCGGTGAAGAAAGCAGCGCTTCAGAAAAAGTCTCCTGCGAAGAAGGTCAAAAAAGGCAAGAGTGCGGCGGGCGGAAAGGCGCTGAAGAAAATGCAGACATGGAAGAGCAAGGTCAAGCCGAAAGCAGCGAAGTCTCAGAAAGCAGGGTCTGGAAAGAAGTGAAAGCGCGGGAAACTTGTAAACATCTGAACACAAAGGCTCTTCTCAGAGCCACCAACATCTCTCAGGAAAGAGCTGATCCCCTGATCAAATGATCCCTGTCCAGGCCCCGCCTGCAGATTCCACACGGAAATGATTTGGAGTAAATCCAGGATCCCTGGTGACTCCCCTCCACCCAGCCCTTTCCCCACTCTCTGTCCGGCCCTCACTCTAACTGGGGATGTGTTCGGTGCAGTCTCAGTTCACAAATTCAGGGGGAGAGTTTGTAAGACAGTAACACTGGCGGAGAAACCCCACCTCACAACTCAAACCCCAACACATGAGTTTCTCCAATTCAGCTGGAGTCGGGTGAAAACAGGAGCTGGGATAGGCTGTGATCGGGAATGTTAGGAATGGATTTGTTCAGGGAGGAACGTACCTGGAATCTCCGAAAATAATAGTTCCTTATTTCCCCAGATGACACATTCTGCAGTGAGAGTGAAAAGTCTCTTCACTGCTTCACATTTATTAATTGTTTGGTTCGAGATGAATAATGAGTCAGAGAGTAATGACAGGATCTGAAGCTTCTCTCACACCAGCCCTTGAATGACTCAGTGTGAAGTGTCCAATGTGTGAAGCTACTGCCAGGGTTTGTCAATCTGAACAGTTTCAGCTCAGTTACTGGGGGCCTGGAATCCCCGCAGTTTGACTCTGTCTCTGATTGGTCACCCGCTTCTCAATCCAATTCTTAACCAATAGGAGAATCACATAAAAGTAAATAGAAGTTCTCATTGGCTCAGATTTTCCAATTGGAAAAAGCCCGGCAATTCCAGAGCAGGAAGGAATTGAAGTGATGGAAAATTTCAATTTTCAGGCAACAATTTTAAAACCTCTCATTTTATGTTCTGTTTTCCTGTATTTACCGTCACAAAATCCTGACGCGATTTTTTTTTTTAGATTAGAGATACAGCACTGAAACAGGCCCTTCGGCCCACCGAGTCTGTGCCGAACATCAACCACCCATTTATACTAATCCTACACTAATCCCATATTCCTACCAAACATCCCCACCTGTCTCTATATTTCCCTACCACCAACCTATACCAGTGACAATTTATAATGGCCAATTTACCTATCAACCTACAAGTCTTTTGGCAGGAAACCGGAGCACCCGGAGAAAACCCACGCAGACACAGGGAGAACTTGCAAACTCCACACAGGCAGTACCCGGAATTGAACCCGGGCTCCTGGAGCTGCGAGGCTGCGGTGCTAACCACTGCGCCACTGTGCCGCGATTTTAGGAACCGTTTTCATTTGTCAATCTGTTAACTGTAAGGGGCGGGAGGAAGGTCCGGTTCAGCAATTTAAAACGGGACAAATATCAGCTTCCACTCTGTAAAAGGAACAAATTAGCGATTAACCGCTTCTCACAGGCTTCTCGGGGACTGACAGAAACGAGCGGTTTCTGATCTTTTCTCGTGAAAGAGGCGGATAATGCTGCAGGGAGCAATGAACTGCCCTTCACTTTCTGGCTGCTAATACATCCCTGACTTTAAACAGTTCAAACAGCGACTGATGCTTCTGCCGGAAAATTAGCAGATTCACCAGAATGATCCCGGTCCATCATGGCCAAAGACATCCAGCTGGCCCGCCGCATCCGCGGGGAACGCACCTAAAACCCAGCTTCAGTCACAAGTGTAACAAGGGCTCTTTTCAGAGCCACCAAATCAGCAAAGGAAAGAGCTGCCATCTCTGTTCATCATCAAACCCATTAGATTGGAGGGGCGGCCACATGGTTTCTGTTTTGTCACATCACTTTCCCGAAAGGCCTGTCGGACTGAGAGCTGATCTGGAATTTAGAAAGCAGCATTACCGGAGACTCATTGCTGCTCAGCACAATCTCAACCCCGCTCCTGGGAATCGTTAGCTGGCATTTGGGGAAAAGAAATGGATCCCAGTTTTATTTGGAAGGCATTAATGGAGCCGGTTCCGTTCACATGAGGGTTATTTACAAACATTACCCAATGAGTTCACTAATATTTGAATCCATTGGAGATCAGTACACAGGATATGTAAGGCAGCTCGGTCACTCTGACTAAAACCGCCAGTTCCACGGGGCTGCAGACCCTGACACTGCGGGGAGAGAATCCCCGACTCTATCCCGCCGCCGGGGGAAACAGACAGCTCTGTGTCCGCAGAATAGGGAGGGCCGGGGGGAAGGCACACCTGAAAGCGCTGCAATGGACTCAGCTCCTGTGTGTGCACAATTCTCACTGATTCCGTCCTCTGGGAACAGTGCGGTCTAAACAGATCAGGTTAGGAGAGAAACACACAGCCCGAGAATGGCCTCTTCCTTCCTGCATTTACTCTGTTCCGGGAGCAGATTCTCATTGAGAAGCGGCGCTCAGATCACCGGAGAGAAAAAAAAACACAATTCAAAATGTCCAAATGAAAAACAGAGAATTAACCCGGACACTTCCATTATTAAATTAATTCATCAGCTCCGAACCAGTTCCCGTTAATGTACCGGGATAATCTCGGGATTTATAAAATCGAAGGCAGCGGGATTTATTAAATTGTTGATTCTGACACCCTGTAGTTCACTTCTTCACTTAACGAGAGGGGGAGATGTGTGAGCAGAGAAACAGAGCGAAATCCAGAGAGGGAACTGAAAACACACCTGGACAGATGTGAAACAGGTCAATCCACTGTTACAATAACTCCATCACTGACTCCCTCCTGACAGTAACCAGTCCTTTCACAGAGACTGTGGGTGGCTCTGAAAAGAGCCTTTGGTTTATTTGATGACATTTTGGCCGCTTTACTTTTTCTGGGAGCTCTGAGCGCTGGTTTTCTTGGGCAGCAGCACGGCCTGGATATGAGGCAGCACCCTGCCCTGAGCGATAGTCACTCCTCCCAGCAGCTTGTTGAGCTCCTCGTCGTTGCGGACGGCCAGCTGCAGGTGTCTGAGGATGTTGCGGGTCTTCTTGTTGTCCCGGGCTGCGTTCCCGGCCAGCTCGAGGATTTCAGCGGTCAGATACTCGAGCACAGCAGCCAGATAGACCGGGGCTCCGGCACCCACACGCTCAGCATAGTTACCCTTTCTCAGGAGCCTGTGAACACGGCCCACCGGGAACTGCAGTCCAGCCCGGGAGGAGCGAGACTTGGCCTAGGCTCGAGCTTTCCCGCTGGTCTTTCCTCTTCCAGACATTTCCACAATCTCACAAATACTTTCACAAAGAATGAATAATTTCCTTAGCATTGACAACACGTCGCTGGTAGTCGGGATGGCCGAGCGGTCTAAAGCGTTGCGTTCAGGTCGCAATCTCCATTGGAAGCGTGGGTTCGAATCCTACTTCTGACACCTTGTGTTCTGACTGCACTGGAGGCGTTTGGGAGCATCGGAAAAAAGCAAAGAGAAAGCAAGAAAGAATATGGACAAACAAAGGAACAATGGACCCAAAGATGTTGCAACAAAACATGAGAGTTAGAGCCAAGTGAGCAAACAGCAGGGCACATAAAAGATCAAAAACGTAACCTTTGTATCGGGGTGGAAGATGTTGTCAATATCCTTAATGAATACTTTACTGTTTTCCCGAATGAGAGGGTGATGCAGATATTGTTATGAAGGAGGAGGAGTGTGAAGTATTGGACGTGATAACTTAAGGAGAGAGGAAGTATAAATGGGATGAGCATCCTTGAATGTGGAAAAATCACCAGGACCAGATGAAATGTACCCCAAGCTGTTGAAAGAAGCCAGGGAAGAAATAGTGGAAGGTCTGACCATCATTTTCCAATCCCTCACTGGATACAGGTGTGGTGCCAGAGGATTGGAGGTCTTGTAACGTTGTAATAAAAGCAAAATACGAGGCAGATCAAGCATGGCTGATCCTTTCGAGTAGAGAAACAGGGCTGAATTCCCTGAACCAGTGCTACAGCTTTCAGAATAGAAGGAGCCTATACACACCTGATGGGTTACACTTAAACAAAAGAGCTGGAGGTGTTGACGGTCAGAACAGATAAAATGTGGAGGAGTGTTTGAAGCAGATGCTGTGTGGTTACTGTAGTTGTACTATGGAGTTATTTCAAGGAGGTGATTCTGAATGTAATGGATCAACGTGGACCCGTCCAAGGCAAAGGTTCTAAACTTCCCTGTGGTCCAGCCTGGTTGAATGAAACTGAAGAAAACAAATCACCCAGAAGTGGAAAAGAAATATAAGGCCATGAAAGCACAGAATTCAGATGGATGCAATACCAGATGGTATGGCAAGAGTGTAAAACAGCAACAGATTGGTGAATAAAACTTTCCCATTGAATGAGACAAGAGAAAAGAAGGGTAATAATAGTGTCAGGTGAGTTGTGACACGATTCACATTCCACCTTGATCTGAATAGGACTGTTGAAGGGAGTGATTGAGAAGAATAGAGGAGAAATGAAAAGAAAGGAGAAATAAACAAAAGGTCTTTTGATTTTAGAATGCTTGTTTTTGGAAATGACAGACTGTAAAGTGTGTGTGTCAGAAGATATAGAGCGAAGTTGGGTATGACAAGATCACAGGAAAGTTGTGCCCTGAGACAAGGTGTGTGTTGACAGGAAAGCTGCTTTCTTTTGCACAATATGTATTTTATTCATATAATTTGTGCAATTACATTGCAAAGCAGTTCAATTTTAATATTACATAAGGTACAATACAGATCAGTTTCCTTCAATAATGTACATGATGTATCTCACTATCCCTGCCTGCACAGGTTATATTTACAGTATTTACATTACACATCAAACATTCTCTGGTGCAAACAGCCCGAGGGGTTTTACACGGGTTCCCGCCCCTCACTGTACTGTGGCCTACTAGCGCCTTCGACTGCAGCCTTTCCCCATTGAGTCTCCATGGTGGCTTCCCCAAGCTTTAATGCCGTCCCACAGCACATAGTCTTGGACGTTGCAATGTGCCAGTCCGCAACACTCGGTCATGGACAGCTCTTTGCACTGGAATACCTGTCCCACGGCCGGGCTGGTTCTCAATGGAGATCATTTCAAATGAACATTTCGTAAATCCGTGCTGTCTCTCACAATAAAGAGAACAGGATGTCTAGCAGATTCAGTGTGAGACAATAACACTGCCGGGTAAAGGCCGCTTTCCAACTCCAATCTTAACACAGGAGATTCCCCAAACATCTGCAGTAAGGTGCTGTAAACTGCTGGAAGCGGATGTGTGTGGAAATGGTGATGTTACTGAGGAGGTTTCTTAGTATAGAATGGACTGTGTTTAGGTGGGAATATTACTGAGCCTTAATTGCATCGGGACCATATTTAAAAGCTCCGGCTTTCTGGAAAGCCTTGACGATGAAGGCCGAGTCTGGAAGGGTTTGTGTGGAGAGCTGGGTTTCGGTTCTACTGTTAATAAAGGGTTTGAAATTGGCAGCCCGGAGGAAACTGGAGGTGGAGCTGAAAGATGAGGGGCCATTCTCTCTCTGTCTGTCACTCTGGGTGTCTCCTCCATCGAGCTCTCTGTTTAATCTTCACTCTTGTCTCTTCCCCTCCCTGCTCTCACTCTGCCTTTCTCAGCCAGGTCCAGGTGGCCTGTATAAAAAGGAGCCTGACAGAATCAGTCTCTTTTATTGTGCACTGATTTGAGGAAAGAATCAACATGTCTGCCAGTAAACAAGAGTATGCTCCAGGCTGGCAGCATGTTAGAATCCATGAGGAAAGGCATCATCACCCTCATTGACAAGCAGAAGGGGGAGAGGACAGAAATCAGAAATTGGTGGCCCAATTTCTGCTCAATGCTGACTACAAGATTCTGTCAAAAGACATAGCCAGTCGATTCAAGTGCTCTGGAGTTGGTGATTCACCCTGATCAGACCTATACTATACCAGGCAGGACAATCTCTGATAGCTTTGCGCTACTCAGGGATATGATCACCTATGTAAGGGACAGGAGGGTGGACACCTGCCTCATCAGCCTGGACCAGGAGAAGGCTTTTGACAGGATATCGCACACTTACATGATGGATGTGCATTCCAAAATGGGGTTTGGGGAGAGAATCTGCAATTGGATCAAAGTACTCTACACAAACATCAGTAGTGTAGTCTCAATCAATGGGTGGGAATCAGAAAGTTTCCCGATCCAATCTGGAGTCAGACAGGGCTGTCCTCTCTCCCCTGTCTTGTTTGTTTGCAGTATTGAACCCTTTGCTGAGTCTATTAGGAAGAATGCGAGCATCAGAGGGGTGACAATCCCAGGCAGCGGAGGCACTCAGGTTAAAACCTCCCTGTACATGGATGACGTCGCCGTTTTATGCTCGGATCCACTGTCTGTGCGCAAAGTGATGAGCATCTGCGACCAGCTCGAAATGGCCTTGGGAGCCAATGTTAAACACGGCAAGAGCGAGGCCATGTTCTTTGGGAACTCGGCTGACCGATCCTTTGTCCCCTTCACCGTTAGGTCAGACTACCTGAAGGTGCTGGGAATATGGTTTGGTAGGGCTGGGACGTGCACCAAAACCTGGAAGGAGCGAGTAGCCAGGGTCCAACATAAGCTGAGCATGTGGGAGCAGCGATCTCTCTCCATTATGGGTAAGAACCTGGTCATCAGGTGCGAGGCGCTCACATTGCTGTACGTGGTGCAGGTCTGGCCCATACCGCATTCCTGCGCTGTGGCGATCACCTGAGCCATTTTCCGCTTCATCTGGGGATCCAAAATGATCCGAGTGCGGAGGGACACGATGTTCAAACCTCTGGATAAGGGCGGGAAAAATGTACCCAACGTCGCCTTCATCCTTATGGCTACCTTTGTGTGCGGCTGCATCAAGCTGTGTGTAGATCCCCAGTTTGCAAACTTCAAGTGTCACTACGTGCTGAGGTTCTATCTGTCCCCAGTGTTGCAAAGGATGGGCCTGGTCATATTGCCGCGGAATGCTCCATCAAGTTGGACTGTGCCATACTGCCTATCCTTCATGGAAAAGTTTCTGTGGGAAAACACCTTTGACCACCAATCCATCAGGCAGTGGTCTGCACGGAATATCCTCAAGGCCCTGCGGGAAAAGAAGATGGTGGATCCTGTCGGATGGTCCCCTGAGCAGAAGTCCAAAGTCATTTGGCAGAATGCCTCATCACCAGAACTTTCAAACAAGCACCAAGATGTAGCCTGGCTGATGGTGAGAAGAGCCCTCCCTGTCAGATCCTTCCTGCACACCCGAAGTCTCACCTCATCCACACGCGGCCCTCGAGGTGGCTGTGGTGGAAAAGAGACGTTGCCCACCTCTTTCTGGAATGTGTCTTTGCAAAGTAGGTGTGGAAGAGATGCAGTGGTTTTTGTCGAGGTTCATCCCAAGCAGCTCTGTAGCACAGGAGTCTGTGCTCTATGGGCTGTTCCCAGGGACGCACACCGAGATAAACATCAACTGCTGCTGGAGGACTATCAATTCATTGAAAGACGCTCTTTGGTCTGCCCGAAACTTGCTGGTCTTCCAGCGCAAAGAGTTGTCCATGACCGAATGTTGCAGACTGGCACATTCCAAGGTCCAGAACTACGTGCTGAGGGACGCATTAAAACTTGGGGCAGCCGCAGCAAAGGCTCAATGTGGAAAGACCACAGTGTAAGCTCCCCTCACCACGCTGAACTGAGGAGCTGGATCCATGGGAAACCACTCGAACTGTAGCCAGAAAATATTTGTTTGCTGTAAAATGCACATGGCATGACAATGAAATGGAAGGGTTGTGAGGCAACTCACTCCTGTATTGAAGGAAACTGATCTCCTTTGCACTCTTTGTATTGTTTGACTTGGTGCTTTTTGGAACTGTTTTGTAATGTATTTTTTTTTTACAGATTTTTATGAATAAAGTATATTTTGGAAATTAATAAAAGAAAGTCTGGCAGAGGTAAAGGAGGGAAAGGACTGGGCAAAGACGGAGCAAAGCGGCACCGCAAAGTGCTTCGTGATAATATCCAGGGCATCACCAAACCAGCAATCCGCCGCCTGGCTCGCCGTGGCGGGGTCAAGCGGATCTCGGGTTTGATCTATGAGGAGACTGGCGGGGTGTTGAAGGTTTTCCTGGAGAATGTGACCAGGGATGCGGTCACCTACACTGAACACGCCAAGCGCCAGACGGTCACTGCCATGGGTGTGGTGTACGCTCTGAAACGGCAGGGCCGCACTCTCTGCGGATTCAGCGGCTGAACAACTCGACCCTTTCCTGCAAACACAACAAAGGCTCTTCTAAGAGCCACCCACCGCCTCACAGAGAGAGCAGTGACCTAGAAACGGGAGATGGGATAGGCTGTTTAGAACTGTCTGGAATAAATCTGTGCTGTGTTCGAGATACAAAACTAGAATCCCCAAATTTGACATTTCATTTGCAGCAAGGATGTGATTTTCTAAACGGGCTGTGTAAACAGTGCCCGAGGCTCTACAGTTAGTTATTTCCCCAGTCGACACATGTCCTCAGTGAAAAGCCACATCACTCCTCCAGAATCACTCATTGTTTTCCTAGAATTTCAAAATGATTTCGCTGCAATGAGGGAATCCGGGAGTTTTGCAGCAGCCGTTAAATCGGTCACTGGAACCAGACCCACTTGTGATGTTATTTCCCCCGAGACGGTGTTTCCTGCACTGAAACTGACAGGGTTTGTGAAACTGATCAGTTTCAGCTCATTCATTCAGGGACCTGGAATTCCCGCTGTTTGAGCCCGCGCTGTCCAGAGCCCACTTCTGATTGGTCACCCTCTTCCCATTCGCATGTCTTAACCAATTGCCGAGCCTCGAATTAGAAAATACAGCAAATCATTGGCTTAAATTGTCGTCCTGGCAGAAAGGTTGAATTCAAAAAAGCCGCCAATTTCAGTGTTGGGCAGAATCGAATTACTCAACGAATCTCAATAACGAATTGGCAGCACATTCTCTACATTCCCCGATTTTCCTTTCCATCGATTGGGGTGCTAATTCACTCGGGTGCGTTTGCTAATACTAACTGTCATCCTCAGATCCATTTAACATTTCAGTAATCCTATTAAATACAAAAGGAATTTTGTGATTGAATTTCCATTGGAAGATAGTGAATTAGCACCCCGATCGATGGAAAGGAAAATCGGGCAGAGGATAAAATGTGCTGCCAATTCGTTATTGTGATTTGTTTATATAACTGACCAGGATTGACTTCACCCGAACGCAGCTACTAGCTCCCACCCCACTGACCGCTCTCCCCCTCTCTGCAACTCGCTTTCTCCCCCTCCTCCCTACTGGTGAAATTCCGCACTCTGGCTGTTCGCTCTCCGCATCCCCACCCCCCACCCTGTCCCAGCCCAGCCCACAGCTGCTAGCTCTGGCTGTGACACTCGCTCCCACATTTCTTCACCAGGCGCCACCTGTAGAAGCAGGAGGGCCGCAAGGAGTGACAGGGCGACGTAGGAGAGAGTGGCTGAGAGGAGGGAAGCGGCACGGCCTGGAGCGAGTGGCCAGAGAGTGGGGTGTTGCGAAGCGAGGAACAACTGGCCAGGGGAGTGGGGGGTGAGGGAGCAGCGAGGTCTGGAGCGAGCGGCTGAGGGGGGGAATCGTCGAGGCCTGGAGTGAGTTGCCGAGGGGGGAGAGCTACAGCTTCAAAATCTCCCATTCAGCCACTCCCTCCAGCCAAGTGGTGGGGGGATGGGGTGGCTAGATACCCAATGATGCTTTATCACGCATGCACGAAGATGGATTTGTTGCGGAAATGTGATGATGTTGGCGCTGCAAAATGCTCGAGTATCTGACCGCTGAAATCCTCGAGCTGGCCGGTAACGCGGCCCGGGACAACAAGAAGACCCGCATCATCCCGAGACACCTGCAGCTGGCCGTCCGCAACAACGAGGAGCTCATCAAGCTGCTGGGAGACGTGACCATTGCTCAGGGCGGGGTGCTGCCTAATATCCAGGCCTTGCTGCTGCCCATGAAAACCAGCGCTCAGAGCTCCCAGAAAAAGTAAAGCGGCCAAAATGTCATCTAATAAACCAAAGGCTCTTTTCAGAGCCACCCACAGTCTCTGTGAAAGGGCTGGTTACTGTCAGGAGGGAGTCAGTGATGGAGTTATTGTCACAGTGGATTGACCTGTTGCACATCTGTCCAGCTGTGTTTTTTAATTTGCTCTGTTTTTCTGCTCACACATCTCCCCCTCTAGTTAAGTGAAGAACTGAACTACAGGGTGTAGAATCAACAATTCCCAGGATCGGGGGTGAGATTGTGCTGAGCAGCAATGAGCCTCCAGTAATGCTGCTTTCTAAATTCCAGATCAGCTCTCAGTCCAACAGGCCTTTCGTATTTTAAATATCACAACAGAGCTGAGCGGGAGTGAGCGCAGCCTCAGCTGCACCGAGTCTCAGGGGCTCTCACGACCCCAATCAGAGCCGCCAGGCCTGGCGGACGTGCAGCAAGGACCCCGGGGGAGGGAGGGTGCACCATTAAAGTGATGGTGCAGCACCTCCCCCATCCTCGCCGCCACTTCCCGGTTTCTTCTCCCGTTTATCTCAACATTAAGAAGACGCTTTTGCTCTGGACTACACTGGTTATAAAGTAAGACCCAACTTTGTCTCTGAAAGTGATGAATAGCAGCAACAACAGCAGAATCCAACCCCTGCAGTTACATGTGAACTTGCTGATGTTGCAGGAGATTGAATGACTGAGTGAATCCCTTCCCACACACATGGCAGTGGAACGGCCTCTCCCCAGAGTGAATGTGTTGGTGTTTCAGCAGATCATTACTGCTTTTCAAGCTCTTCTCACAGTCAGGACATTGAAAAG
This sequence comes from Heterodontus francisci, assembly GCF_036365525.1. Lineage (NCBI taxonomy): Eukaryota > Metazoa > Chordata > Chondrichthyes > Heterodontiformes > Heterodontidae > Heterodontus > Heterodontus francisci. The sequence continues at coordinate 6,166,440 of NW_027141369.1, read as the reverse complement.
GTGTGAACAAGTTGATGTTCAGTGAGGTTGGATGACTGAATGAACCCCTTCCCACACACGGAGCAGGTAAATGATCTCTCCCCAGTGTGAACTCACTGGTGTTTCAGCAGGTTGACTCTGGCTGGGTTCAGTTCTACACTCACTGGTTCCTCTCTCACTCCTCCCCTGAAGGTGCTGATTCTGACTGTATGTACATGCTCTCTCCCCCTCCGACCCTCCCTGTCCAATGTAGTATCCCCCAGTTTTGGTGATGTGCTCTCCATGACCTGTCTCCATTTCTCCTTCTTATACAGACTTGCCCTGACTGTCACTATTTCATAGAATCATACAGCACAGAAGGAGGCCAATCGGTCTTTTGTGCCTGTGCTGAATCTGTGAAAAAAATGATGCAATTAGTCCAACCCCCTGCTTATTTCCCCATAGTCCTGGAGAAATTCACTTTGAAATATTTGTCCAATTCCTTTATGAAAGTTATAATTGAATCTGTTTCCACCACCCTGTCGGACAATTCATTCCAAATCCGAATCAGTTACTGGGTAAAAAGATCTCTCCTCACCTCCCCTTGACATTTTTGGCCAACAATCCCAGCTTCACCACTCTGTCCAGAGAACTGAAACCCCTCATCTCTGGTATCATTCTCGTAAATCTCCTCCGAACTGTCTCAAAAGCTTTGATGTCCTTTCTGAAACCTGGTGCCCAGAACAGGACACATTACTGTAGCTGAGATCGAGCCAGCGACGCCCACATCCCACGAACGGATAAAAAAACGCTCCCTGCCAAATCCCCAATTCTTATCCATTTACAGGCGCTCCTTGCCCAGTCCCCAAATCTTATTCATTTAGAGACGCTCCCTGCTCAATCCCCAATTCCTATCCATTTGCAGATGCTCTCTGACCAGTTGACCTTGCTGGCGGGCAGTTTCGGGAAGCCTCACAGGGAAAAGCTTCACCGCCACCCGCAGGGACACAAACGGGATTGTTCCATCCTGTTGTGGCCTTGACGCCCTGCTCCAGCTGTGTGCACCCGCTACGGGCGCGGTCTCCCTGCACTTTGTGAATATTCCGCTCCAGCTGCAGATGGAGCTCAGCCACTACCGCGCCTGCTCCTTATCAGAGACAAGGCAAATTCTGGAGCGCAGAGCATTCTGGGTACCACAACTGTCATTAATGCCAATCTCTGACATGATAATCAGGTTTTATTTCCTACATTTCATTTCCTGGTATGTTAGTGCGTGCTTTCTTTTGTACCTGTCAGTGCCTGGGAGGAGAGAGTCAGCTTCACTTTGTAGCCGTGAATTTCTGGTGTGAGAATGTGGGTTTTTACTCTGTATGTTTCAGTTTTTGGTTTGTGACTGTTTCTGCTATTGCTATGTGAGTTAACTTTGTGGAAAGAGATGCAGTGGTTTTTGTTGATCTTCATCCCAAGCAGCTCGGTAACACAGGAGTCTGTGCTCTACGGGCTATTCCCAGGGACGCACACCGAGACAAACATCAACTGCTGCTGGAGGACTATCAATTCGGTGAAAGACGCCCTTTGGTCTGCCTGAAACTTGCTGGTCTTCCAGCGAAAAGAGTTGTCCACCACCAAATGTTGCAGACTGGCACATTCCAAGGTCCAGGACTACGTGCTGAGGGACGCACCAAGGCTTGGGGCAGCCGCAGCAAAGGCTCAATGGGGAAAGACCACAGTGTAAGGTCCCCCCACCAAGCTGAACTGAGGGGCTGGATCCATGGGAAATCCCTCGAACTGTATCAGAGAAATTTTGTGCGCTGTAAATGTAAAAATGTATATGGCATGACAATGAAATGGAAGGGTTGTGAGGCAACTCATGATTGTACAGAAGGTAACTGATCACCTTTGCACTGTTTGTATTTTTTGACTTGATGCTGTTTTAAACTGTTTGGGAATGTAATTTTTACAGATTTTTATGAATAAAGTATATTTTGGAAATAAAAAACAAATGTGATTTTCACCACATATCTTTTAACAACTTGTATGTGAACATCAGCTTTTGTCCAGATCTATCAGTTTCTGATATAGAGTCGTACAGTTATACAGTACAGAAACAGGCCCTTCAGCCCACTGTGTCTGTGCTGGCCATCAAGCACCTAACTATTCTAATCCCATTTTCCAGTATTTGGCCCGTAGCCTTGTATGCTAAAGCATTTCAAGTGCTCATGTAAATACTTCTTAAATGTTGTGAGGGTTCCGGCCTCTACCACCGCTTCAGGGAGTGCGTTCCAGATTCCAACCACCCTCTGGGTAAATTTTTTTCCTCAAATCCCATCTAAACCTCCTGCCCCTTACCTTAAATCTATGCCACCTGGTTATTGACCCCTCTGCTAAGGTAAAATGTTTCTTCCTATCTAACCCATCAATGCCCCTCATAATTTTGTAAACCTCAATCTTATCTCCCCTCAGCCTTCTCTGCTCCAAGGAAAACAATGCTAGCCTTTTCAGTCTCTCTTCATAGCTGAAATGCTCCAGCCCAGGCAACATCCTGGTGACTCTCTTCTGTACCCTCTCCAGTGCAATCACATCCTTCCTATAGTGTGGTGCCCAGAACAGTACACAGTACTCCAGCTGTGGCCTAACTAGCATTTTATACAGCTCCGTCATAACCTCCCTGCTCTTATATTCTCTGCCTCGGACTATCTATATTGGCCTGTAATCTAAGGCTTTCCTCCTCACTATTTACGACACCACCAATTTTCGTGTCATGTGTGAGAAAGGGTTTGATTCTATCCCTATCAGTATCCGTTACATGCATGTGTTTTTAATCTGCACCCCTTCTATTTTATTCTCTGTACTTGTCAGCCTCTTGTTTAGGTGAGTCTGTGTTTTGCTCTTTATCTCTCAGTCTTCGAAGTTTGAGCCTGGGTTTGTACCTAATTTTCTTTGTACCTTGCAGGATGGATATTGAAGAGAGGTTTTTGCACATTAACTGCCAAATCCTGATAAGTGATTTTTGGGTTTCACACAGTATCTGTCAGTTTCTTGTCTAGGACTGTTGGTTTTACTCTGTCCCTGGCATTTGCTGGTTTGTTAGTGTGGGGTTTAGACTGTACCTGTCAGTTTCTCATATGTGAGTGTTGGTTTCACTTTGTATAGAATCATAGATCACAGAATACTTACAGCACAAAAGGAGGGATTCAGCTCATCGTGCTTGTGCTGCCTCTCTGCACAAGCAACTCAGCTCATGCCACATCCTCATGTATTCCATGAAAAGCTGATTTTTTTTTCCCTTCAGATAATTATCATATATCCTTTTGAAAGCTATGGTTGAATCTTCCTCCGTCACACTCTCAGGCAGTAGATATCAGATCTTAACCATTTGCTGCATAAAAAAGGTTTTTCCTCATGTTGCCTTTGGTTCTTTTCCCATTCACCTTAAATCGGTGTCCTCTGCTTACTCAGCCATGAGTAATATTTCCCATTGCTTTCTCAGCACTGATGGATTGTGAGGTGGGAGACAGCCAGAAGTCCCACTGAGCCGCACTGACTCCCAGCTGAAAAAGAAATGAGATAAAGTTCAATCTTTCACAGCGAGATGCTGCAGAGAGTTAAGAGTCCCGAATGAAAGAGAGCGTTTCTCATACTGTTGTTGAATTTCATTTCAAACACTCCTTGTACTCTCTGCTAATGAAGCCTAAAAAATGGAAAAACTAAATGGCGCTCAAACTCACAACCCTGAGATTGAAAGCCCCATGATCGACAGACTGAACTGAATATGTCACTTCTACTGTACCTCTGTTTGGATGGATGCAACTGTTTGCTCCAATGCAAGGGCAGCTTTCAAATCCTCCCATGGGTCCACACGTCAGACTAAGTTCCATGTTGTAAACTCAAGCAAAGGAAATCTGCTCACTTCCAAAACTATCAGCAAATTGAAGCTGATTACGATCAACATCATCAGAGGTCAGAACTACCTCGTGAAAGAAGACTCCCTGAAGAAGGATCCACAATTATTCAAAGGCATCGACAAAGTGAAAAACAAGAAAATCGATGAGTCAATCCAAGCTAAACAGAAACACTGAAGAATTCCATTCCAGACCAGAACACAATTAGAGGCATTTTTTGTATTCAAAGCTGGGCATTAGTATTTAATAGTTGATATATAATTTTGAATATATTTGAATTTATTTAATCATTTGGCACTGCTGAACATGAAGCAGTCTTAAATCATTTAATTTTTTTTTGTAAAATCTGACTTACCAGATTAAAATATTAGATCAAGGGAGAAATTTCAAAGATTACTGGACCAGTAATCCAGAGGCCTGGACTCAAGATCCAGTGACAGCCAGGACGTCAAGGCGGGAAACACTCCGCACTAGTCTGCAGTGAGCGATTCCATCGAAGGTAGAGCACAATCTCTTTAATATAAGAATGTATATTTTATAATAATTAATCACTCAAGACCTTCCTGGTCTCTGCATCTCACCTGCTCTCTGGATAAACTTGCAGAAAGTATTTCAACCTGTAAAGCAGGAGTCTAGGGAATGTATAATGATATTTTCTACCCTTCGGGCAATATTTTAATCAATACAGTGTGGGACAACCTGTCTGGGCACAACTCCATGACTTTCTCTTTAACTGGTGACCTCACAATCACTAACTTCTTTGGTAACAATCTTCAGCTCATCACCTCCGGTACGTAGCTCTAATCTTAATGCACATTTAAACAACCTTACAAGTCCAGTTACAGTTTTTGTTGCCTTACCTGCACAAGCTTAAAAAGTGAAAAACGGAAGCAAGTTTAACTGAACATTCTGGTGGTCAGTTCGGGCACGGGAAAAAAATGAAAGGACTCGGACCAGGTCGGATGTGGTGCTGTCAGGCTTGGGTCGGGTTTCATTTGCTGACCTGAGCAGGCCTTTAGTTACTGTTGCAACTTTATATTCCCACTTGACAATCTGTATATTTTGTTCATTTCAATTTTGTCGACAAGCTCTTTGAATCCAGTTCCCCGGTCCTCAAGCAGGCTCAGTTTGGAAATCGATTCCGCTTTCTGGAAGGCTGAAAGCAATCGATGAGCTTAAACTAAAAATGGCAACAGAGAAGGGCTTGTCTGGGATTTGAACCCAGGACCTCTCACATAATAATCACTTATATACCCAAAGCGAGAATCATACCCCGAGATCAACGAGCCACCGTTGGCATGGTTTTTATTCGCTCCTGTGGAATTTCACTGGCAACCACAGCCGATCATGCATTTTTTTCAGATCAAAACAATATCCTACAAAGCTGAAATAAAAACAGAAAGTGCTGGAAATACTCAGCACCTCTGACAGCATCTGTGGAGAGAGAAACAGAGTTAACATTTCAGGGTTTTCACCTTTTGTTTGAGCCATCTTTTCAGACTGCTTCTGTCCATCCAATCTCACTTTTTACTCTATCCACATTCTAAGGGTGGTGCAGTGGTGAGCACTGTAGCTTCACAACTTCAATGACCCCGATTCAGTTCTGTATACTGCCTGTGTGGAGTTTGCAAGTTGTTTATGTGGGCTTCCACAAGGTACTCTGGTTTCCTCCCACAACGAAAGACTTGTGGGTTGATAGATAAATTGACTGTTGTAAATTGGCCCCAGGGTAGGTGATAGGAGAAATGAGGGGATGTGGTAGGGAATTCTGGGATAACATAGGATTAGTATAAATGGGTGGTTGATGGTCAGTGCAGACTCAGTGGGCCAAAGGGCCTATATCAGTGCTGTATATCTCTATAACCATTCTCTAAGCAAATGCATTTTTCATGAAGTCCTCATTTCATTTATTAATGACAATTTTATATTTCCGGCCCTTGCTTCATACGATACCACAAGTGGAATCATGTTTCCATCAACCCGATCAAACCCCTTCACTATTTCCTCATATTGCAATGTTTCTTCAACCCTGACAGACTGTGGAGTTTCTGCTGCTTGATTGCAGTTCTTGCTTCCCGCAAGTAGATGTCACCTCACTCCAATATCGTGAAGTTTACAAATGTGAGAGAGACACAACAGGAAATAATTGTTGACATTATAGTGAATGTGTGGGATTTAGAAATACTAGGAGTGGAGACGAGTTATTATTGAATTTGTCAAACCAAACATATGTTATAATGTTGTGTTAAATCTGTCACTCTGTTGTCTTGATTCTGAGAGTGACATAGACTCATCGAGTCATTGGGTCATTTGTGGTATAGAAGGAGGCCATTCGCCCCATCAAGTACAGGCCAGCTCTCCATGGAGCGATCCAGTCAGGCCCACTCGTCTGCTCGATCCCCCGAGCCCTGTAAATTTATTTCCTTCAAATGCCCATCGAAATTCCTTTTGTAACCAACGATTGTCTCCACTTCCTCCGCCCTCGGGGGCAGCGAGTTACAGATCATTACCAATCACTGTGTAAAAAAGCTCTTCCGCACATTCCCCCTGCGTCTCTTGTCCAAAACCTTCAATCTGAATCCCCTAGTCCTTGTACCAATAGTTAATGGGAACAATTTTTCCTTGCCAACTTATCTAAAACTGTCATAGCCTTTGACACCTCCATCCATTCTCCCCTCAATCTCCTTTGAGACAGGCAGAAAAAACCCTGTTTTTCTAACCTAATCTTGAAACTAAAACCCTCCATCCCTGGAACTATTCTGGTAAATCTCCTCTGCACCGTCTCAAGAATCCGCACATCCTTTCTAAAGATTGGTGAGCAGATCTGGATGCAACACTCCAATTGGGGCCTAACCAGAGTTCAGCATAACAACCCTGATTTTGTACTCAATGTCTCTATTTATAAAGCCCAAGATCACACATGCTTTGCTAACCACTCTCGCAATATGTCTTGCCAACTTCAAAGAATGATGGACATGTACTCCAGGTCCCTCTATTCCAGCACACTCTTCAGAACTGTAGCATTGAGTATATATTGCCTCTCCCTATTTCTTCTGCTAAAATGCATCACCTCACACTTGTCACTATTAAATTCCATGTGCCACCTGTCTGCCCATCCTACTAGCCGATAACTATCCTGTTTCAGGCAGTTCATATCATCCTCACTGTTTGCCACTCCTCCAAGTTTGGTGTCATCGGCATATTTTAAGATTCTACTCAATATTCCAAGATCCAAGTCATTAATCTGTAGCAAATAAAAGCAATGGTTCTAGCACTGACCCTTGGGGAACACCACTGTCGACTATCCTCCGGTCTGACCAAGAACCATTTCATATGACTCGCTGTTTTCTCTCCTTAAACCAATTTCCTATCCAAATGGACACTGACCCTCCTAATCCATGAACCTCAATTTTGTTAACCACCCTTTTATGTGGTACTTTATAAAATGCTTTTGTAAAATCCATATAAACAACATCCACTGCATTCCCTTCATCAACTTTCTCAGATAGTTTATCAAAAAATGCAGTTAGATTCATCAAGCATGAACTTCCATTTATAAATCCATGCCCACTCTCCTTAATTAACTCAAACCTCTCCAAATGACTTGATTTTTTCCCTGACCTGTTGGTCTTGTGCTTATAGCAAGCTCACCACAGAGCATGTATTTGGCAATGTGACTGTCATTCATTTGGCCCAGTCAACAGAGCCGCCTCTGACTCAAAAGGGCAAACATGCTGCGGATCCCTGCACGCTGGTGTACTTCCTCATTCGGCACTCTGTCCTGCCAGGAGATGCCCAATATCCATCTGAGGCAGTGGAGGTGGAAGCTGTTCAGCTGCTTTTCTTGGCTTGATCAAGTTGTTGATGCTTCTCTACTATAAAGGAGGGTGCTGAGAACACAAGCCTGGTACACATGGAGTTTTGTATTTTCGGTCAGTTTGCTGTCGGTTCACACCCGTCTTCTCAACTTTGACATGACAGCTGCAGCATTGGCAATCCTGGTGCTGATTTCAGCATCAAGGGACAGATTGCTGGTGATTGTTGATCCAAGGTATGTGAACTGTTGACAACCTCCAAAGTGAGGTTGTCAATGTTGATGGAAAGTGGAGTCTCTACGTCCAAGTCTCTCCGTCCAAGTGGAGTCTTGCCAAGATGAACAGCTTGTCGTCAGCTCTGATATACAGGTGAACACCCCCATCTGTGTACAATAGCAGCATGGAGAAGAATACACCAATTATAAAGGATGTGATAACTAGACAGTTAGAAAATAATGATATGATTGGGCAGAGTCAACATAGATTTATGAAAAGGAAAATAGGCTTGAAAAAACCCGTTGAGTTTTTTGAGGATGTTACCTGTAGAACAGATAAAGGAGAACCAGTGGATGCTTTGGTAATGTCCCACACAGGAGGTGAGTAAACAAAATTAGAGCACATGGGATTGGGGATAATATACTGGTGTGGATTGAGAATTGGTTAACAGACCGAAAACAGAGAGCAGGAATAACGGGTCCTCCTCAGGATGGCAGGCTGTTACTATTGGGGTACTGCAAGGATCAGTGTTGGAGCCACAGCTGTTAACAACCGAAATAAATGATTTGGATGTGGGGATTAAATGTAATATTTCCAAGTTTGCAGATGACATAAAGCAAGGTGAAGTGTGAGCTGTGAGAAGGATGCAGAGAGGCTTCCAGGGAACTTGGAGAGGCTAAGTGAATGGGAAAGAACATGGCAGATGGAATATAATGTGAATAAGTGTGAAGTTCTCCACTTTGGTGGAATAAACAGAAAGACAGAGTATTTCTTAAATGGTGAGAGGTTGGGAAGTGTTGATGCCCAAAGGGACCTGGGTGTCCTTGTTCATGAGACACTAAAAGCTCTTGTGCAGGTTCAGCAATCTATTAGGAAGGCAAATGGTATGTTGGCCTTCACACGAGGGGTCTTGAGTACGGGAGTAAAGATGTCTTGTTGCAATTGTATAGAGCCTTGGTGAAACCGCGCTGGAGTATTGTGTATAGTTTGGTCTCCTCATCTAAGGAAGGATATACTTGCCATAGAGGGAGTGAAACAGAGGGTCACCAGACTAATCCCTGGGATGGTGGGACTGAAACTGGGCCTGTATTCCTTAAAGTTTCGAAGAATGAGAGGTGATCTCATTGAAACTGATAAAATTTTTACAGGGTGTGACAGTGTGGATGTAGATAGGATGTTTGCCCTGGTTGGTGAGTCTAAAATCAGGGGCCCAAGTCTCAGAATAAGGAGTAGGCCATTTAAAACTGAGATAGGGTTGAATTTCTACACTCAGACGGTGGTGAATCACTGGAATTCTCTACCCCAGAGAGCTGTGGCAGTTCAATCATTGAGCATGTCCAAGACAGAAATTGTTAGAAATCTTGATACTCAGGACATCAAGGGATATGGGGATAGCACGGGAAAGGTACAGATAGAGGTAGATGATCAGCCATGATCGAATTGAATGGCAGAACAGGCTCGACGGGCTGTATGGTCTACTCCTATGTTCCTCTGTTCCTAAGAGAGTTGGCGCCAGCGCGCAGCCCTGCTTTACCCCACTGCTGATCTTGAAAGTGTCTGATGTTGCTCCATTGTAACTGATGGAACTGTGCATGTTCTCGTGGAAAGAAGAGATGATGCCCAAGAGTTCAGGAGGGCAGCCGAGTTTCCATCGCAGTTTGAAGAGTCCGTCTCTGCTGACAAGATCAAAGGCCTTGGTGATGTCATTCATAATAAGTGCGGGTCTGTGGCGCAATAGATAGCGTGTTGGACTTCTAAATAATGATAAGGAAGGCATTTAAAGGTTGTGGGTTCAAATCCCACCAAAGTCAGATTTTGGACCAGAGACAGAAGAGCACAACGGAACAGAGAGTTAACAAGTGTGTCAAAAGCACCGACTCAGAGACAGAGCGAGAGAGAAAGGAGCAGGAGCGGAGCAGGGGCAAAAAAAATCGAGGAGTGACATCACAATGGAGAGTGAGAGCAGGGAAACAGAGAGCTGCTGGGGTGAGTTTACAGGATTTGGTTCTTGCTTCGGTGCAGTGGAAGGAGCTGTTTGGTGAGGATCTGGTAAGCTGTGACATCACAGGCAAGCAGGTAGTTGATTGGTTTGGAAAAAGCTGCATGTTTGATGAGGATCTGGTAAGTGATTAAGGTCCATTTTGGTCCTAATGTTTAAAACAGTAAACAAACTAGTAGTAAGCTTAATAAAATATACAATAAAATGAACAATTGAATAAAATAATTAAGTAATTAATTGAAACACGTTCAGGATGACAGGACAGGTGATGTGTCACAGCTGCAGCATGTGGGAGCTCCTGGATGCCAGTGTGATCCAGAGCAAACACATCTGCAGCAAGTGTAGTATCTGTTCTTATCAGTGCTTATTTGATTGAGAAGAGACCATGATCATTGCCTTTTGATCCTGGGGGAACTTTGAGTAACATGGCTATAACCAATTTTCGTGTTTCGGGCCAGGGAGTGCGCAACACTGTTCGGGTGGTCGTGAAGGACAAGGAAGGAGATGCACCGGTCGATCGCACCTTCTTAATCAAGAAAATTCTCTTCGATTGCTGCGGATTTCAAGCGACGGACGTCTTCTGCCTGCAGGAATTCCCCAGCAGTGGATACTTCGACGTGACGTTCTGGAACGTGGCGGGATGCATCAAGTTTCTGAAGGCGTTCAAGGGGAAAGGGGACCGGGCGCCACTGTCGATCCTCACAGCGGAGCCGCTCTTCACGCTTCCGTCACAACGGGACCGGGTGGGAACGATTCACCTCTGCAACCCCCATGTTCCGGTGGTGCATGTACTCACCTTTCTCGCCAGGTACGTCGAGGTGGCCGGCAGCAGCACTGATGTCAAGGACCCCTTTGGGATCTGGACCAGCAAGCGGCAGGTCAAGGTGACCTTGAAGGTAGATCCCAGTGGAGCCATCATCCACCCTCCCTCCAGCTTCACTATCGGGGGAAGTCGAGGCTTCTTGGTCGACGCTGGGCAGCCCAGAGTTTGCCGCACCTGTGGCAAATCTGGTCACATGGCAGCCAACTGCAGCACGGTTGTTTGCAAGAACTGCAAGGAGGAAGGCCATCAGACCAAGGACTGTAAGCAGACTAAGTGTTGCAACTTGTGCGGTGCGGCAGGCCATCTCTACAAGACCTGCCCCAAACGTTGCCTCAGCTATGCTCAGGCGGCAAGGTCCAAGGAAAGGCCGGGAGAAGGTTCGACGAAGGCGTCCGCTGTTCGAAAGGAGACCAGCAACCTTCTCCGCAGCGAGGAACTTCAACTTGAGAAGGAAGGGGAGGCAGCTGAAACCAACGACCCAGCACCTATCCAGCGCCCGGAAACCCCTCCTCCACAGACAGAATCAATGGAGGAGGAGGCAGCAGATGGACAAACAGGTCAGTGGCAAGTGGTTCAGAGGAAAACCACAAAGAAAAAACATCCCAAAGCCACCACCCAAACCAGTGGCAAGAGGAGGCTCTCTTCTGAATCAGACTGCAACAACTCCTCTTCACTGGACGGGGAAATGCTGGAGCGACAGCCCCTTCAAAAGAGGCGGCAGAACTCCGAGATGGATGATGGAGCATCCCAGCCCCCGGGCACTGGAAGCTGTGATGGGCCCGGCGTGCCCCAACCCCAACGCCCCACACGTAACGACGTGGCCAACGCATCTCAGCTCCGGGACACCGGGAGCAAAGACACGTCTGGCGCACCTGAGCTCCTGGAGACCGGGAGCTGTGATGTTTTCGAGGAGGAACAGATGGAAGCAGCTGAGGACAACCCAATCCTCTCTGCCTACAAGATCCCCCACCCCCCCCCCCCGATGTCACCCGAGCGGCACAAACCCTGCATGAAAAATCAGGAGGGGTTTCTGAGCCCAACCAACGTGAAACTGCTTGCGCATACGATGGGTATGCAGGAACATCCCGAAGGGGAAGGACTGGGACTAGCGAGGACAAATGGTATGGGAAGCAACAACTAATTTTTAGTAAAAAATGGGTGTAAGAATTGCTTCCATTAATGTGCGTAGCATTAAATCTACTACGCGATGTGTTTCAACCTTGGATTACCTTGCCAAGGTCAAAGCTGACCTACTGTTTCTGCAGGAGTGTGGAATACCACACCTCAGCACCTACAGGCAGTGGTCGCGATGGTGGTCCCACGGGCCATCGATCTGGTCGGGGGGTAATGACTGCCGTTCCTCCGGCCTGGGTATTCTGCTGCGGGGAGGTAACTTCACCATCTCCGAAGTTAAGGAGTTGGTGGGCAGCCGCTTCCTCGTAGCAGACGTGATGTGCAACAAAGCTCCGCTCCGGTTGATCAACGTGTACGCCCCGGTACAACGCAGCGAGCGGCTGACCGTCTTCCAGCAGCTCCCACTGCTGCTGGCGACGTCCAGGCCGGTCATCCTAGGAAGTGACTTCAACTGCATCATGGATGCGGCTGGACGATCCGGCAGTGACGACAGCAAACTGGACGCTACGTCCAGATTCCTAATAGAAACAGTTAAAGATGCCAAACTGCACGACGTCTTCAGCAAACCTGCAGACGGAGCGCAGCGCAGATACACATGGTCAAGATCGGACGGGTCTGCCCGTTCCAGGATTGACTTCCTGTTTGTGTCCCGTGCTGTCACGGTCGGATCCACCGACGTCAAGCCGGTGTTCTTCTCCGACCACTGCCTCTTACTGGCCGACTGTCACTTACAGGACGACCAGCGGGTTGGCAGAGGGACGTGGAAGCTCAATGCGACACTGCCGACCCCAGAGAACGTTGAGGAACTCAAAAGGGATTACAATGGTTGGAGGACCGTGAAACTCCTCTTTGAGTCTACAGTTCACTGGTGGGAAGCGATTAAGGAGAACATCAAGAGGTTCTTCATCCACAAAGGTGTTCAGAAGGCGAGAGAGAGACAGAGGGAAGTGTCCCGACTCCAGAAAATTATGCAAAATCTACTCCGGTTGCAGTCAATTGGGGTCGAGGTCAAGGAGGACCTCCAAGAGGTGAAGAGCCAGCAGGCCACGTTCTTTGCCAAGGAGGCCTCCAAGATCATCTTCCGGTCCAGAGTCCGCTCCATCGAGCTGGATGAGACGTGCTCGCGTTACTTCTTCCAAAAGGTACACAGAGAGAGCTCTGTTGTCAGCAGACTGAAGGAAGAAGATGGCTCGGTAACGTCTTCGCAGTCCGACATACTAAGGATCAGCAAATCCTTTTATGCTGGGCTGTATGACGCGAAGCCCACAGACAGCAGAGCCTCCCAGTCCTTCCTGTCATCTATCACAGAGGTCTTAGATGACAGCAGGAGGGAGAGACTGGACAAGCCGCTAACTCTGGACGAGCTGACAAAGGCCGTCGAGTCTTTCGAGACGAGTAAAACTCCCGGGAGCGACGGCTTACCGGTCGAGTTGTACTCGGCCCTGTGGGACTGGGTCGGCCCGGACCTGCTGGAAGTATACGAGAGTATGCTCCTGGCCGGCAGCATGTCAGAATCCATGAGAAAAGGCATCATCACCCTCATTTACAAGCAGAAGGGGGAGAGGGCAGAAATCAGAAATTGGCGGCCCATCTCACTGCTTAATGTTGATTACAAGATTCTGTCCAAAGTCATAGCCAGTCGAGTCAAGTCTGCTCTGGAGTTGGTGATTCACCCCGATCAGACCTGTACTGTACCCGGCAGGAAGATCTCTGATAGTCTCGCGCTACTCAGGGATACGATCGCCTATGTACGGGACAGGAGGGTGGACACCTGCCTCATCAGCCTGGACCAGGAGAAGGCTTTTGACAGGATATCGCACACCTACATGATGGACGTGCTTTCCAAAATGGGGTTTGGGGAGGGAATCTCAATTGGATCCAACTGCTCTGCACAAACATCAGTAGCGCAGTCTCAAACAACGGGTGGGAATCTGAAAGTTTCCCGATCAAATCTGGAGTCAGACAGGGCTGCCCTCTGTCCCCGGTCTTGTATGTTTGCTGTATTGAACCCTTTGCTGAGTATATTCGGAAGGATGCGAGCATAAGAGGTGTGACAATCCCAGGCAGCGGAGGCACTCAGGTCAAAACCTCCCTGTACATGGATGACGTCGCCGTTTTCTGCTCGAATCCGCTGTCCGTGCGCAGACTGATGAGCATCTCCGACCACTTCGAACTGGCCTCGGGAGCCAAAGTTAACCACGGCAAGAGCGAGGCCATGTTCTTTGGCAACTGGGCTGACCGATCCTTTGTCCCCTTCACTGTCAGGTCAGACGACCTGAAGGTGCTGGGGATATGGTTCGGAAGGGCCGGGGCGTGCACCAAAACATGGGAGGAGCGATTAGCCAAGGTCCGACAAAAGTTGGGCATGTGGGGGCAGCGATCTCTCTCCATTGTGGGTAAGAACCTGGTCATCGGGTGCGAGGCGCTCATGTTGTTGCTCTACGTGGCGCAGGTCTGGCCCACACCCCACTCCTGCGCCGTGGCTGTCACCCGAGCCATTTTCCGCTTCATCTGGGGATCTAAAATGGACCGGGTCCGGAGGGACACAATGTTCAAATCTCTGGACATGGGCGGGAAAAATGTACCCAACGTGGCCCTCATCCTGATGACCACCTTCGTGTGCAGCTGCATCACGCTATGTGTCGATCCCCAGTACGCAAACTCCAAGTGTTACTACGTGCTGAGGTTCTATCTGTCCCCGGTGTTGCGAAGGATGGGCCTGGTCACATTGCCGCGGAACGCTCCATGCAGTTGGGCGGTGCCGTACCACCTATCCTTCGTGGAGCAGTTTCTGCGGGAAAACACCTTTGACCACCGGTCCATCAGGCAGTGGTCTGCACGGAATGTCCTCAAGGCCCTACGGGAAAAGGAAACGGTGGATCCTGTCGGATGGTTCCCCGAGCAGACCGTCAAAGTCATTTGGCGGAATGCCTCATCACCAGAACTATCAAACAAGCACCAAGACGTAGCTTGGCTGGTGGTGAGAAGGGCCCTCCCCGTCAGATCCTTCATGCACACCCGAAGTCTCGCCCCCTCCGCACAGTGCCCCCGCATTGGCTGTGGTGGGGAAGAGACGGTCGCCCACCTCCTCCTGGAATGTGCCTTTGCAAAGCAGGTGTGGAAAGAGATGCAGTGGTTTTTGTCAAGGTTCATCCTAAGCAGCTCTGTAACACAGGAGTCTGTGCTCTGCGGGCTGTTCCCAGGGACGCACACCGAGACAAACATCAACTGTTGCTGGAGGACTATCAATTCGGTGAAAGACGCCCTTTGGTCTGCCCGAAACCTGCTGGTCTTCCAGCGCAAAGAGTTGTCCACCACCGAATGTTGCAGACTGGCACATTCCAAGGTCCAGGACTACGTGCTGAGGGACGCACTAAAGCTTGGGGCAGCCGCAGCAAAGGCTCAATGGGGAAAGACCACAGTGTAATGTTCCCCCACCAAGCTGGACTGAGGGGCTGGATCCATGGGAAACCCCTCGAACTGTATCGTTAATATTCTCAATTGCTGTAAATGTAAAACTGCAATTGACATGACAATTGTGAAACGGAAGGGTTGGGAAGAAACTCATGACAGTATTGAAGGAAACTGATCTTCCTTGAAATGTTTGTATTTTTGATGCTGTTTTAAAATGTTTGGCAATGTAATTGTTACAGGTTTTTATGAATAAAGTATATTTTGGAAATAAAAAAAAAGTTTGCGGCTCAAAGAGTGAGAAAAAAGGAATGAAGTGGTAGTTGGGGACAGTATAGTCAGGTGGATTGACTCTGTTCTCTGCAGCAAAGAGCAAGAGTCCAGACGGCTGTGTTGCCTGCCGGTGCCAGGATTCAGGACGTCTGCTCAGGGCTGGAGAGAAACATACAATGGGAGGGGGAGGATCCAGTCGTCGTGGTCCATGTCGGTACCAATGACATGGGCAGGACAAGGTTAGAGGTTCTGCAAAATCAGTATGAGGAACTAGGCAGCAAATTAAGTAGCAGAACCTCAAAGTTAATCATCTCTGGATTATTACCTGAGCCATGTGCAAATTGGCACAGGACAAATAAGATTAGAAAAATTAATGTGCGGCTGAAAGACTGGTGTGGTTGTAGTGGGTTCTGGTTCGTGGGGCATTGGCACCAGTACTGGGGAAAGTGGTGGCTGTACCGTTGGGACGGTCTACACCTGAACCGTGCTGGTGCCGGTGTTCTAGCGAACCACATAACGAGGGAAGTAGAGACAGTTTTCAACTGAATAGTGGGGGCAAGGGATCAAATTTGGGAAGATATGGTGAATCAAGGAGGAGAGACAAGGCAAGAGAAAAAGGTATAAATATGGGAAATGATAAACAGACTGTGACAGGAAGGGACAGAGCAGACAAATCTAAGAGTAAATCAACAGATAAGGCTAGAGGTTACAAAAATAATAAAAGGACAAAACTAAATGCTCTGTATCTGAATGCATGGAGCATTCGAAACAGAACAGATGAACTGAGAGCACAAATAGAATAAATAAGTACGATCTGATAGTCATTACAGAGACATGGCTGCAGGGCGACATCGATTGGGATGTGAATATTGGAGGTTACATGGCATTTAGGAAGGACAGGAAGCTTGGAAAAGGTGGTGGGGTAGCTCTGTTAATTAATGATGGTATTAGCGCAATAGAGAGGGATGACCTAAGTTCAGGAGATCACGATGTTGAAGCAGTTTGAGTTGAGATGAGAAATAATACAGGCAAGAAGTCACTTGTGGGAGTGGTGTACAGGCCACCTAAAATTAACCACACTGCAGGATGGGGTATAAAAAAAGAAATAATGGCAGCTTGTCAGAAAGGTACAGCAATAATTATGGTGGATTTTGATATCCATATAGACTGGAAAATTCTGATGGGCAGAGGTAGCCTAGATGAGGAGTCCACAGAATATTTTTGGGATAATTTCTTGGAAAAATAAGTTCTGGAGCCAACCTGAGAGCAGGCTATACTAGACCTGGCATTGTGCAATGAGATAGGATTAATTAATGACCTCATAGTTAAGGTGCCCCTAGGTAGTAGCGATCATAATATGTATGAATTTTACATTCAGTTTGAGGGAGAGAAAAGTGGGTCCCAGACTAGTATTTTAAACTTAAATAAGGGCAATTATAAGGGCATGAAAGCAGAGCTAGCTAAAGTGAACTGGCAAATTAGGTTAAGGGATAAGTCAATAGAGATGCAGTGGCAGACATTTAAGGAAAATTTCAGAATACACAGAATAGATACATTTCAACGAGAAAGAAAAATTCCAAAGGTGGGACTCACCATCCATATTTAATGAAAACAGTTAAAGATACTATCAAACTTAAAGGAAAAGCCTATAATTGTGCAAAGGTGGGAGGCAGGTCAGAAAATTGGACAGAATATAAAAAAAACAGCAAAGAATTACAAAAAGATTGATAAGGAAGGTAAAATTAGAGTACGAGAGAAAGCTAGCAAGAAATATAAAGACAACTAGTAAGAGTTTGGATAGATATTTTAAAAAGAAAAGAGTTAACAAAGTGAGTGTTGGTCCTATGGAAAGTGTGTCTGGGGAATTAATAATGGATAATTAAGAGATGGCAGATGAATTGAACAGATACTTTGGATTGGTCTTCACTATTGAGGATACAAATAACATCCCAGTATTAGCTGCAAGTCAGGAAATGGAAGGAAGGGAGGAACTCAAGAAAATTACAATCACCAGGGAAGTGGTACTAAACAATTTGTTGGAGCTGCGGGCTGACAAGTCGCCAGGTCCTGAAGTGGCTAGTGAGATAGTTGATGCGCTGGTTTTAATTTTCCAAAATTCCCTCGCTTCGGGAAGGTTCTGTTCGATTGGAAAGTAGCGAATGTAATTCATTTATTCAAAAAGGGAGGGAGACAGAAAGCAGGAAACGACAGGCCGGTTAGCTTAACATCTGTCTTAGGGAAAATGTTAGGAGCGATTACTGAAGATGTTATAGCAGGGCATTTAGAAAACATTAAGGTAACCAGGCAGAGTCAACATGGTTTTGTGAAAGGGAAATCATGTTTAACCAATTTATTGGAGTTCTTTGAGGGAGTTACATGTGCTGTGGATAAAGGGGAACCGGTGGATGTATTGTACTTCGATTTCCAGAAGGATAAGGTGACATATCAAAGGTTATTGCAGAAAACAAAAGCTCATGGTGTCAGGGGTAACATATTGGCATGGATAGAAGATTGGCTAGCGAACAGGAAACAGAGAGTCAGCGTAAATGGGTCATTTTCTGGTTGGCAAGAAGTAACGAGTGGTCCACAGGGATCTGTGCTGGGGCCTCAACCTTCTACAATTCTCGAAATGACTTTGATGAAGGGACCAAAAGTATGGTTGCTAAATTTGCTGATGACAAAGATAGGTCGGAAAGTAGGTTGTGAAGAGGACATAAGGGGGCTACAAAGGGATATAGATAGGTTATGTGACTGGGCAAAGACCTGGCAAATGGAGTATAATGTGGGAAAGTGGGAAATTGTCCACTTTGGCAGGAAGAATAAAAAAGCATATTATCTAAATGGTGAGAGATTGCAGAGATCTGAGATGCAGAGGGATCTGGGTGTCCTAGTGCACGAATCGCAAAAGGTTAGTCTGCAGGTACAGCACGTAATTAGGAAAGCCAATAGAATGTTATCATTTATCGCCAGGGGAATTGAATACAATAGTAGGGAGGTTATGCTTCAGCTATATAGAGCATTGGTGAGACCTCTTCTGCAATACTGAGTACAGTACTGGTCTCCTTATTTATGGAAGGATGTAAATACATTGGAGGTAGTACAGAGAAGGTTTACTAGACTAATACATGGAATGGGTGGGCTGTCTTATGAGGAAAGATTGGACAGGCTAGGTTCGTATCCACTAGAGTTTAGAAGAGAAAGAGGCGACATGATTGAAACATACAAGATCCTGAAGGGTTTTGACAGGGTGGATGTGGAAAGGATGTTTCCCCTTGTGGGAGAATCTAGAGCTAGGGGTCACTGTTTAAAAATAAGGGGTCACCCATTTAAGACAGAGGTGAGGAGCAATTTTCCCCCTCAGAGGGTCATGAGTCTTTGGAATTTTCTTCCTCAAAAGGCGGTGGAAGCAGAGTCTTTGAATATTTTTCAGGGAGAGATGGATGGATTCTTTATCTGCAAGGGGTGAAAGGTTATCGGAGGTAGATGGAAATGTGGAGTAATCAGTTCAGCCATGAGCTTATTGAATGGTGAAGCAGGCTCGAAGGGACGAGTGGCCCACTCCTGCTCCTAATTCGTATGTTCATATGTAAAGACAATGTAGAGTGGTCTGTACTGTTCACAGTACTTCTCCTGCAACTGCCGAAGTGAGACAATCATGTCGACTGTCGATCTACCAGCTCTGAAGCTGCACTGAGACTCAGGATAGATGTGTGATGCCAGGGTCTGCAATCTGGTCAGAGCAATGCGAGCAAAGACCTTCCCCACAATACTTAGCACGGAGATGCCTCGCTAATTGCTGCAGTCCCTGCGATTCCCCCTTATTGTTGTACAAGGTGACAATGTTTGCATCACGCATGTTTTGAGGTGCAGATCTTTCCTTCCAACAGAGACACAGAAGTTCATGGAGATGCTGCAGTAGAGCCGCTTTTCCACTTTTGATGATTCCAGGTGGAATACCATCATTTCCCGGGGCTTTACCACTGGCAAGATGGTCAATGGCTTTGTTGAGCTCCACTATGGTGGGATCACTGTCCAGCTCCTCCATGACAGGGAAGTCTGGAATGGCACTGAGAGCCACTTCAATGACAATATTCTCCGTTATGTAGAGTTTAAGGTAATGCTCCACTCACCTTTCCATCTGCTTGTTAACAGATGATTCCACTTTGACACCGCACTGAGACCTTGTGCATTGTTGTCTGAAAGAGCCTGATCGAGGATGTTGAGGAACTCCTGGGTCCTTTCTGGATCAGTGGTTCGTCAAGTGTTGATCTGAGGACGACGTTCTTCTTGGATGGATGAAGCTTCCTTGGCTGAAGCCTGACCTTGTTACACACCAGGGAGTGCTCAGTGACACAGTCAGCGCTGTGATAGCTGTGAGTGATGAGGACACTGCTGAGGGTGGTATGTCTGGTGATGATAAGGTCTAGCTGGTGCCAGTGGTGTGATCTCAGATATCTCCAGGACACCCTGTGGCACAGCTTGACCTGGAAGTAGCTGTTTATCACACAGAATCCATGGTGACAGCATAGCTCCAGCAACCTCTGGCCATTTTCATTCATCTTGCCAATCCCCTGGTGCTCTATGCTCGTTGGCCAAGCTGTCGTCAGTACCCAAGCTTGCGTTGAAGTCTCCTAGAAGGTACAGTCCCTCAGTGCTGGGAATTCTACTGATGGCAGTATCAAGTGTCACATAGAATTGATCCTTGACATCTGGGGTGGAGGTGAGTGTCGGGACGTAGATGCACATGAGATTAACTGGGCCCACGCTTGTTGACAAGTGAAGAGTAAGAAGTCTCTCTGAGCCTACTGTGGCTGGTTCACTCATCTCAAGTGGCGTGTTTTTTACTGTGAAAACCACTCCATGCTCACGACTTGCCTCTTGGGCTTTCCCCTGCCAGAAGAAGGTGTAGTGTTTCTCTTTGAGGGATCCACTTTGAACGAGTCTAGTTTCTTGCAGCACAGCAATGTCCACATTGAGCCTTGTGAGTTCTTTGTCCATCAAAGCTGTCTTGTGTGTGTCATCAACCTGCAGAAGGGTGTCAGTAAGGCCAGGACACATGGTCCTCACATTCCAGCTTGCGATGCGAAGGACTGGTGCCTTCTTTGTTGAGCTTGTTTTCTTGGTGCATTGATTATCGATCCGCCTGTTGAGAGATGACTCTCTGAGCTCCAAGCACCCATTGAAGCAAGCAGGTTGTGGCAGGACAGCACCTAACTGATTGGGGGCTGCCCAGCTTGGAGTGGGTGGTAGCTATCCAATGAGATGCGATGATCTCTTCAACTGTCAGAAGTAACCCCTGGTGCTCATACTCTGCACCAATTGAGTGAGAGCTTATAATCGGTAACCGTTTCTTCCCGTGTTGTGCTAATGTTTAAGCACAAATAGTGTCCTCTGCACGGCACATTAGTACTGAACACAAAATGGCTCCTTTGGTCATGTGTTAATTATAAAATGGCTTTATTGACCTTGTTAGTTATTACAATGGATACATTATAAAAATGGTCAAATTAAACTAAGATCGAAATACCCAAGCTTACCTGCATCCTCCAGTCCACTGGCAACATTCCCATATTTAAGGAGGATTGAAAGATTGTGGTTCGAGTCTCTGATATTTCCACCCTTACTTCCCTCAGCAACCCAGGATGCAGCCCATTCAAACTGGGTGACTTTTCTACTGTGAGAGCTGCCAATCTTGTAATTGTCTCCACTTTATCTATTTTCATCCTGTCCAATTTCTTCACTTCCTCCTCCTTGACTGTGACATTTGCAGCATCCGCTTATTTTGTGATACTTAATTAGTGCCTCAGCCACACCCTCTGTCTCCACAGGATCTCCTAATTGATCCCCCCTTTCACTGACTGTCCATATGTTGGGAAAAGACTTCAGTGTTCCCAGTTATGTGACCTGCTAATCTTTTCTCATACATGCTCTTGCTGATCTCATTTCCTTTTACAGCTCTCCTCTGTACTTTCTATATTCTGCTTGTTTCTCCTGCATATAAATCCTCACATGATTTCGATATTAATGATTTTTGAACTATTTTGTTGAAGGATTGAGTTTTGTAAATTTCTCCCTAGCTCCCCTCATGGTCAGGCAGAAAGTTTAACTGCTGTGTTTTCAAACAGCAACAGCTTTATTTGAAAAGCCATTGGGACAGGATTCCGGGTTTTAATCCAGTCACAAATCTGGTTCTGATGTCTTGTGGCTCCAGCTGTCACATGACCTGTCAGAGGATGACCTCATAATTGGCCCAGTCATGGAGCTGTGGGTTGATGTTTAAATTGTTTCAAAATAATTTTCCAGAAGGACAATCAAAATGAATCGATATATAAAAGGTAGATTTTGTGAATTTGTGCTCCCAGTGGAAATCCCTGCAGAGTCTGCTGGTTTTCATATCCCCAATTCCCCACAGGAAGCTCTGTGTCGGAATCTGTATTCATTATATCAATATTATACAGAATCATTTCATGGGAGACCCCAGTGTGAATTGTGAACAGGTGGTTCAGTTTTAACTTTCAAAGTAACACAGAAGCAAAATACTGCAGATGCTGGAAATCTGAAATAAAAACATAAAATGCTGGAAATACTCAGCAGGTCTGGCAGCATCTGTGGAGAGAGAAACAGAGTTAACGTTTGTGATCTGTGACCTTTCATCAGAACTGGGCTGAAATTGTCTGAGGGCCAAGTGGCCTCTTTCTGTGCCTTGAACTTTCTATGAGTCGAAGATTCTATGAGATTCTGGAATCAATTTCAGGGTCGATGACATTGCACTCTGCAAGGATAGGAAGATGGAGATTATTAAGTACAGTGCAAGAATATAGATGCTTTTACATTATTTTAATCAAAATTGATTTCAACTTTGTGTTCACGAATCCTATCTTTTGATCACAATGACACTGATAACAATGGAAAAAGCAAGACTTGCATTTCACGACCACAGGACATTGCAAAGCCTTTTATAGCCAATGAAGGACTTTCCAAGTGTAGTCACTGTAGTCATGTAGGAAACATGGTGGCCAATGTGCGCACAGCAAGCTCCCAGAAACAACAATGTGATAGAAACGAGATATTCTGTTTTTAAGTGATGTTGATTCAGGGTTAAATAATGACCAGCATCCCAGAAATAATTCCCCTTTTATTCTCTGAAATAGTGCCATGGTACCTTTGACATCCACCTGAGAGGGCAGAGGGATCCTCAGTTTTCTGTTTCACCTGAAAAACAGCATTTCTGATAGTGCAGCACTGCCTTCGTACTGTACTGGATTGTCAGCCATTTTTAAAGGGCTGTTAGTCCTACTGGAAAATATTTAAAGGAAGATGAAATGAAATGAAATAAATACATTGCTTTTGCCTCTCTCCCATCCCCCCAATAACAGTTAAATTAATTATTTGCCCTTCCCTCCCAAAACCTACCTTTACCATCTGACCTTCCGCCCAAAACTGCACAAACTGTAAACTATAACCCTTCCCACCATCCCCTACACCCATGACATTAATTTGACTCCGTCCCCCCACCCTCACACTGAGAAACTTACCTTCTCCCCCCTCCCCACCAGTGTTGCACCTCATTTGCCCGGATGGGGCTCCGAAGGCACGGCAGTGCCGGCCACTGGGCTGAAGATCGCAGCGGAACATCAGGAAGTGATGGGATAATAATTAATGCAGGTTTGTGGTCCCGTTGCCGAGCGGTGGAGGTCCCCCACAAGGCCTCGCCGTCGCCGGCAATATCGAGCCAGGCCCTGCCGGCGTTGAGGTCCGTGGCGGGCCTCATCCGGGGCCATCTTCAGGCGGCCCCACCCCACCCCCACCACAGATCTCGACGTCGAGGGCTCTATAGAATCCAGCCCATTGTTTCTGTCAATCTCAACTCCACAAGGATTTGTCTGTTAATAGTAGAAAAATTAAAGCTCTATAACGTTTTGATAGAAGGGGGTTCAAATCCATTTCCAAACAAATGATAGTTCTCATTGTATCTAGAACATGTTTTCTTACAGACAAACATACCAATTAGGAGCAGGAGTAGACCACTCGGCCCCTCGAGTCTGCTCCACCATTCAATGAGATCATGGCTGATCTGATTTTAACCTCAACTCCACATTCCCACCTGCCCCGAATAACCTTTCACCCCCTTGTTTATCAAGAATCTATCTACCTCTATCTTAAAATATTTAAGAATTTCTGTCGTTCAGCAACTCTCACCTGTTTTCTGGATTTCACCTAAAAAATGTATTTCCACACTTTAGATATCCTGTACTTCATTAATGTTTTTGCTCTCTGGGAATTTCCCTTTAATTATATTCAGTGCTGGTATTTTACTGC
This sequence comes from Heterodontus francisci, assembly GCF_036365525.1. Taxonomy (NCBI): domain Eukaryota; kingdom Metazoa; phylum Chordata; class Chondrichthyes; order Heterodontiformes; family Heterodontidae; genus Heterodontus; species Heterodontus francisci. The sequence goes on along the minus strand of NW_027141369.1, from coordinate 6,142,590 downwards.
CACACACTGACTGAAAGTGTCCCATCTTTCTGCAGGAAAAACACTCAGCTTCTTTGGCAGGACAGTTTTCCCACTTGTGTCTCTCTCGGCCACACCTACTGCAATTGGTTGCAGCTACCACTAGATGCTCTTCCCATCTTTCTTGTCTTTTACCACGAATTTTTCCTTTTGTTTTCTTAACAAATTCAATTGAGTCTGCTACTCTCGAGATCAGACTCTCCCTGTCCCCTCGGACAACGGATTGGTTAAACTTTCTAACCTCTGCTTGTTTGCTCAATTGAATCACTTTCGTGAATGTGAGATCAGCCCTGGACTGTAGATGATCTGAAAGGGTGTTGTCTAATACCCCGAACACAATCCTGTCTCCATTCAGCTCTTCTCTTAAGTTGTCGTATTCACAAACCTCCGTGAGTTTGTACAAGTCATTGATAAATGAATGAATGCTCTCCCCTTTCTGTTTTGTACGCTTATGAAATTCAAAGTGATTCCTGACAATGCAGCGGCCAGCCGACGTCATCAGAGCGCTCCAAGCTGCGCACATGCACAAACAGTCTCCTGCGCTCTGAGATGCTGCGCATGCTCAGCCTACATCTTCCAGGACTAACTGGCGCATGCGCGAGAAAACGCTCTCCCCCCCTCGGCCACTCACTCCAGTCCGCTCGCTGCCCGCTCCCTGCTACCCCGCTTCCCCGCCCTCCGGCCGCTCGCTACCCACATCCCCACAAACCCCCGCACTGCCCTCTCTCCGTCCACTCATGACGTACTTCTCCCCACGTCCCTCCAGACACTAGCTCTAGGCCATGCCGCTTCCCTCCTCTCAGCCACTCGCTCCAACATTTGATCATTCATCACCGCACCACCCGCAGAAGCAAGGCGGGCCTCGAGAGGTGATGGGGCAATGTTGGAGCGAGTGGCCGAGAGGAGGGAGCGGCACGGCCCATGGCCTGGAGTGTGAGCGGCCAGAGAGCAGGATGGGGCTGGTGGTGGGGGAAGCGGGGAGTGAGCAGTCAGAGAGTGGGATGGGGGGAAGTGGGGAGTGAGTGGCCGGAGAATGGGATGGCACTGTTGAGAGGGGATTTGAGGAAAAAATGTTTCACTTCGAGGGTGGTTGGAATCTGGAACACACTGCCTGAAGGAGTGGTAGAGGCAGGAACCCTCACAACATTTAAGAAGTATCTAGATGAGCACTCAAAACGCCACAGAATACAAGGCTACGGCCACGTGCTGGAAAATGGAATTAGAATAGATAGGTACTTGATGGCCGGCACAGACACGATGGTCGAAGGGCCTGTTTCTGTGCTGTATAACTGTATGACTCTATGAAACTTCACTGAATTACAGAGGGTGTGCAGCACTGTCAGGGGTGCTGTCCTTCTGAAGAGACTTCAAACAGTACAACGTTCTCCGAGTATCAACCAAAACATCTCCATTGTGTAGATATGTGCCATATTTGCTTATGAAACGACAGTCACTGCTCCGAAAGTAATTCACTTTAGGTGAATTTAGATGAATTGGTACTATATAACTGGCAAATGCTCAGGAGGGAGCGGGGGATTGTTGGGGGTGGGATGGAGGCGGCGACGGCAACCTTTGAAAGTCTTTTTGGGTCGAAGTTGTTTTCTATGATACATTGAATTGCGCCATCTTTAATCCTGGCAGCTGCCTGAATGTCACAGACAGTTATGTTTCAGTGGAAGAGGCTGCATTTGCGCATGTGCTAGTACAGCGTCACCTGGTGGTTGCGTTGTCAGCAAATGCAACGTTTTAAATTTGGCTCCACGATGACATTTTATTCCTGAATTAAAATAGGTCTTGAGTGCCTTAATAACTTCTTCACACGTAACCTTCTGTTCTTCATGATGATGTTGCATACACACTCCCTCCATTGCATACAATAGCGTACTGACCTGCTCCATGTCTGGCTTCTGCACGAGACCCGATGCAGTACGATACCTTGCAAACCTCTGGAACCATCTCGGCCACTCCTCGGCTTGGTTCAGTCCAGTGACCTTTTCAAAGTTCTCCGGTAGAGGCAAAGATTTCTCCATCTTCGCTTTAGTTTACTGCGGCCCCCATATAATATTCTGATATCTGTCAAGTCTTAGTACAGAATTTATCAGAGTCTGATGGTTAAAATAACCTGAGTTTACTCTACATTTCTTGCATGGAAGGTTTCATCGACAACTCTCCATGAGGTGACGTACAGATTATATTACATCACTTCCTGTGATAATGTACACAATCTATTTACATAATCTGCCCAGTAACAACCCAATGTCCACTCAATTATATTATTGTTCAGATGTGAGAAAAGCTGAGGATGGGAATGGAGCGTCTGAATGAAGATTTCATGATGCTGATGATGTAAATGAGGATCTGTTACCCATTCCACAATTCCTCTTTATTTCTGTGCATGTTTCTCGATGCTGTTTCAACCAAATTGAAAAAGAATCACAAATCCTGCTCTGGAGCCTCAGGTACTAATTACCCAGAGGCATGGTTGCCAATTGGTCAGGCGTCAGTTTCGTAAAGTGAAGATCACGGGTTCAATCTTCCTCCATGCCTTGTGATTAGTTTCTCATCTTAAATGTGATGTTTTCCTGAAGGATGCCCATTGCATTTGTTTTCCGCTGATTGTTTCAACCATCTGGAAATCAGTGTCCTGTTGCACTTCATCCTGGACACTGGGAAGAACATGAGGAGTAGCCACATGGTCCCTCGAGCCTTCTCTGCCATTGATAGAGTGAAAATATCTGAGGTCCAAGCACTGAACCTTATTACTGTGCATATGCTGGATATTTAACAGAGCTATTCTATTAATCCCACATCCCGCACTCCTGTCCTTTCCCCTATTGCCGTGTTATATTTTCCATGTCAGGTATTTATCCAATTCCATTTAGAGTTACCATTGAATCTGCTTCCACTGACCTTTCAGGATTGCATTCCAGACCAGAACAACACACTGCTGAAAAAACAATCTCCTCATCACAACACAGTGGTACACAGTGGCGCAGTGGTTAGCACCGCAGCTTCACAGCTCTGGGGACCAGAGTTTGATTCTGGGTACTGTCTGTGCGGAGTTTGCAAGTTCTCCCTATGACCTTCTGGGTTTTCGCCGGGTGCTCTGGTTTCCTCCCACTGCCAAAAACTTGCAGGTGGTAGGTAAATTGGCAGTTGTAAATTGCCCCTAGTGTAGGTAGGTGGTTGGGAATATGGGATTAATGTAGGGTTAGTATAAATGGGTGGTTGTTGGTCGGCACAGACTAGGTGGGCCTAAGGGCCTGTTCCAGTGCTGTATTTCTAAATAAATAAACTCTCATTATTTTGTCAATTACTTTAAATGTGTTTCCTCTGGTTCCTGACCCTTCTGACACTGGCAACACTTTCTCCTTCTTCACTCTATCAAAACTCTTCAGGATTTGCATTTCCTGCTGCCTTTGCTGATATAACAAGGCTGAGCACACATCACCAAAAGGAATATGATTGGCTCTGAATCACATTTATCCTTCCTGTCAATCTGATGTGGATCTTGTATTTTCCCGGAACCAAACAACCTGAGCAGCAAGTGTGGGTTCCAGTGATTCCCACCACTCTGAGAGAGAGGATGTGATAATGAGCCAGATAGAAGAAAGGAGTGAGATAGAGAGTAAAATAGCCCTGGTCTGTTCCTACAAACCCCCCAATACCCGACTTAAAATGGCATCGTTTTCTCCTGTCTCTCCACATTCTAATCCATTGATGTTTGCAAGCCTTTCATCTGTCCCTTTAATTCCTGTTTCCTAATCCATTGATGTTTCACAATATCCCAATCCATTGATATAACTCAGTCCATAGAATTTCCCAATCCAGATATTTTCCAGTCCGTTGACTTTCCCAATCCATTAATGGTTCCTGTCCATTGACATTCCCAATCCATTTATATTGCCTGTGATTTCAAAGCAACTGTGGAATACAAATAGTATATAAGGCGAGCATTTATTACCCATTCCTATTGCCGTTGAGAAGGTGGTGGAGAGCTGCCTTCTTGAACTGATGCAGTCCATATGGTGCAGGAACACCCACAGTGCTATTGGGGAGGGAGTTCAAGGATTGTGACCCAACAACAGTGAAGAAATGGCGATATCGTTCAAAATCAGGATGGTGAGTGACGTGGAGGGGAATCTGCAGGTAGTGATTTCCCATGCATCTGCTGCCCTTGTCCTTCGAGGTGGTCGTGGTCACGAGTTTGAAAGGTGCTGTTGAAGGATACTTGGCGAGTTGCTGCAGTGCATATGGAGATGGTACACACTGCAGCCACTGTTTACTGGTTGTGGAGGGATTGAATGTTTCAGGTGGCGGGTTAGGTGCCAATCAAGTGGGCTGCTTTGTCCTGGATGGTGTTGAGCTTCTTGAGTGTTGTTGAGTGGGATGTATTCCATCCCACTTGTGCCTTGTAGATGGTGGACAGGATTTGGGGTGTCAGGAGGTGAGATACTTGCTGCAGAATTCGTAATCTCTGACCTGCGCTTATAGCCACAGCATCGATGTGACTGGTCCAGTTATGTTTCTGGTCAAGATGTTGATGGTTGGGGATTTAACGATGAGAATGCTTCTGAATATCAAAAGGTAGATTTTTTTTTCTCTCTCATTGGAGATGTTCACTGCTTGGCACTTGCCAGATAGAGCAGAATGTGGGAAATGTGAGGTTATCCACTTTGGTAGGAAGAATAGAACAGGAAAATATTATTTAAATTGTGAGAGATTACACAATGCTGCGATGTAGAAGGATCTGGGTGTCCTTGTACATGAATCACAAAAAGTTACCATGCAGGTACAGCAAATAATTAGGAAGGCAAATGGAATGTTACCCTTTATTGCAAGGGGGATGGAGTATAAAAGTAGAGAAGTCTTGCTGCAAATGGTCATGGTGCTGGTGAAACCACACCTAGAGTACTGTGTGCAGTTTTGGTCTCCTTATTTAAGGAGGGATATACTTGCATTGGAGGCAGTTCAGAGAAGGTTCATTGGATTGATTCCTGTGATGAAGGTGTTGTCTTATGAGGAAAGCTGATCAGGTTGGACCGATACTCATTGGAGTTGAGAAAAATGAAAGGAGAACGTATTGAGACATATAGATTCTGAGGGGGCTTGACAGGGTAGATGCTGAGAGGATGTTTCCTCTCGTGGTGGAATCCAGAACGAGGGAACACAGTTTCAGATTTAGGGGTTTTTCATTTAAGAAGGTATTTCTTCTCTCAGAGGGTCATTAATCTTCGGAATTCTTTACCGCAGAGAGCAGTGGAGGCTGGGTCATTGAATGTCTTCAAGATTTGTATCTACAAGAGAGCCAATGGTTAAGTGGGCAGGCAGGATAGTGGGGTTGTGGTCATGATCAGGTCAGCCATGATCCTATTGAATGGCGGAGCAAGCTCGAGGGGCCAAATGGCCTACTCCTGCTCCTAGTTCTTCTGATCTTCTGTTCTTATGATCTCATTGCAGCTTGGTCCAAACAGAGACAAAAGAGTGGAATTCCAGAGGAGAGGTGAGAGTGATTGCCCTTGAGTGAGTGTGGCATCAAGGATCCCTCGCAAAATTGAAGTCAATGGGAATCGGGGGAAAACTCTCCACTTGCTGGAGTTGTACCTAGCACAAAACAAGATGTTGTGGTTAGTGGAGGCCAATCATCACAGTCCAGAACATTGCTTCAGTAGTTTCTCAGGGTAGTGTCCTGGACCCAAACATCCCAGCTGTTTCATTGACGACTTTCTCTTCAACATAAGTCAGAAGTGGGAATGTTCGCTGATGATTCACAACTCCTCAGATACTGAAGCCGTCTGGGCTTGCAAGCAGCAAGACCTGAACAACATTCAGGCTTGAGCTGATAAGTGACAAGCAACATTCTTTGATCGGATCCTGAGGGAGATATCCGTGCGTGGAGCGGCGGGCTGCATGGAGAGTGACGCTGAAGAGGGTGTCTGAGCCTGGAGGGAAGAATCTGTGGAGAGTGGTCCTCAAAGGATGTCCGTGTCTGGAGATTTAGGATCTCTGAAGAGGGTCTCCGAGCCCGTAGTGCTGGGATGTATGGAGAATGATCCTGAAGTGGGTGTCCGAACCTGGAATGGCGGGATCTGTGGAGAGTGATCCTGAAGTGGGCGTCCGAGCCTGGAGTGACAGGATCTGTGGAGAGTGATCCTGATGAGTGTGTGTAAAGCTGGAATGGAAGCTTTCTTTGGAGGTACAGGAAGAGGCCATTCATTCCCAGTATTTTATAAAGGTTTAGCATAACATATTTGCTTTTACTCTATGCCTATATTAATAAAGCCAAGTGTCCTGTTTGCTCTTAGCTACCTTTTCAATCCTTCTAACATTGGTGTACATTGTCTCCCTGCTCCTGCACCCAGTTTAGAATTATAACGTTTCATTTATATGGCATTCTTCCTTCCAAATTGTATCACTTCACACTTCTCTGTGTAAAATTTCATCTGTTATGTGAAAGCACATTTTACCAGTTTTTTTTATGTTCCCCTGAAGCGTGTTACGATCACTGGTATAGGACAAAATTCCTGAGCATTGTTTGATGCTATCTCCATAGACAGAGCAATCTTATACGCGAGCTCAAATGTAGGATTTTGTGTGTTTAGTATCTTATTTCACCCACCAATAGAAGCACAAATATGTCACGTAAATCTTGTTCACTGCAGTCCCTGCTGCTGTTTGCTGCCTATATTTACAGACTTTAATCTCAACCTCGTCACCATGTTCTCTAATATATTCAGGGCGCATCAGCAGAGGAAATGTTCACCAAGCATGGCAAGTGCAAAGAAATGTTTATTTATGTCATTATGTCATAATTTACAAATTTTTACATGTGTGAACCATCAAGATGTGTCTTCATAAATGGAACCCCGTCACAATAAATACTGTCACCTTTCAATGTTTAGCAGGCAGGTTTGACGGCCTGATGTGTGTGATTCCCATATTAATGTGTTTGTACAAAGTTCGGGGAAAGATGGAGATATGAATAATTTACAGGGAAATCTTTTAAACATATTACCACATCTCTCACTCACAAAGATCTGCAAACACATGGATTCCAAAAGAACCTGAGTACAAAATCACCTAAAATAAACACAGCCAGAGAGACTTGCAATAACCTGTAGCTCAGGGAAAGTGCATGATGTCATGGAAGGGATTCTGTTTCTTTTGTTCAAATATTTTTTGAAGAAGTCATAATCAAACTGAATAAATGTAGGACCAGTTCTTTTTCAAGAGGGCACCAAAAGAACCAATTTGGCAACTATGTTTACTGGTTGTCACATGATTCAAGTTAAATATCGAACAGAAACCCTGGTAATAGGGAGAAATGTGGACAGAGAAGTCAATCATGCCCCTTGATTGGACAACCTTGGCAGCAGCAGCGCAAACCTAAGACAGCAGAAAACTCACAACCTTTGCTTGTAGCAGTCAGTGTGTTTCACCTGCTAGAGTGAGCAGCTGATAAAGTTAGCCTGAAGAATCGTCAAGGAAGGAGAGAAGACCACAACCCAGTTTATTTTCCAGAAAATCTTTAAAAGACCCTGAGAAGTCCACTGAGTTAATTCATCTTGTCGCATGTCTTTGAAGAAGGCCTGCAAGAATTAATTCTCAATGCCTTCTGAAAAGAACTGTTCTAAAATACCCTAGTGACCTGTCTACGTATACTCGGAAGTTAGACTGTATTCCAGTTTTGGAGCAACATATCTCATCTGATGATTTCTTCAAAAATGAGCAAATAAACAGCCCAAGAGGTTTTTTTTGTCTGTAACAGAGTGCTGAATTTAAAAAAAAATCCCTTTTATTTTTTCAGCTATCCTGTGTGTGTGTGTGTGTGTGTGTGTGTGTGTGCGTGAGGCTCGAAGATAAAAAAAAGGACTTTAAAAGTTGGTAAAGGTGAAAAAGGAACTTTTAAAATTTCCACCTGTGTGTTTATGCTTTACTTCATGACTAGTTAAAACTTGTTTGACAATAAATGGATAATTTTGTTGTTCATTAAAGAAACCTGGTCAGTGTCTTCTATTCTGGGAAAAATAGAGTACATGATTGAGTGTATCAGTATGTGGGAAAAGTTCACATCGATGTTGTGACCTGTGGAGAAGTGGGATGAGAATAAGGAGTGCCCTCCTCTGCCCTTAGTTGTCACAGCACTTGTGATCTGGCTCAGTAGCTTAATTGGTTCGAGTGTTTGTCTAATAATCAGAAAATCTTGGATTCATATCCTTGCTTCAAAAGTTTAGCTATCAATCGTTTACATCCATTTTCTTGTGAACTTTAACTTTTCTTATGAATTTCATTCACAAAAGAAAACAGCTCAGTGGTTGCCTTTGTAAAGGATGTGAGTTTGGGGAGGGGAGGTAAGGAGAGGGTTGATCCGAGGTTTAGAATATATTATCATTCAGGAGCAAGAAAAATCAAAAGGAACAAAATAAGAAAACGAGTCTCCAGATTTGAGAATCTGTAGATCCACTTTGGGAAAGTGAATCAGAGCAGAATGAAGGGTGAACTGTCCGACTGCCCAGAAGAGATGAAGACACAGCTCAGTCAGCACGTTCCCCTGGTTTATGATGCTGGAACATTCCTCACACAGAAATTATTCAATCAATATTCATCTGCCAAGTCGGTCTGAGGCTGTGCCTCTCTGATCACGTGGAGTTAAAGCAATTCTTCCAGTCAGTTAGTTCAGTTGTCATTTCATGAGAAATTCGGTCATCATAACTTCGTCAGTGACCTAATGGTTCAGGTGTCTGAGTGATGTTAATCATGATGTGATCAAATGATTGTATGTTCCAGTCTTTCCATGGTGAGTTTTCACACTGTGTAGAAACGTGTTGGACATGGTCTGGAAATGTTTCACACCGCTCCATTTCCAACAGGCCACGACCTGATGTGATGGAAATGTAATTTACTTACAGAAGCTACATTTCCATCATTGCACATCTGGATGCACAGTCAGGATCTGAGCTGAAGGTGACCGTCCTGCCCAAATTTCCATAGAGGCAAAAAAGACGTGTGATGGGTTGCTGCCACAAAGCTGGGTGATGAGGTGTTTGAGAGGTTAAGATGATGGATTATTAATTCCTTCTGTTTTACATGTATGAATTTGAATTCCATCTGCATCAACAGTTTATAAAATGTTCAATACATTGTTTCTTTGTAATTCACCAGCTTTTGCAGAAAGTAGGTCTTAAGCTGTTGCAGTACCTGTTAGAAAGATAGTCTAAGTTATTCTGAGGCCATCTTCCAATGTCATCTGTATGTAAGCAGGATTTTAAAGGATAAGATGTAGTTTTTAAAAGTCATTTCAATCTTACTCAAGTCTTTACAAAGAAGCCAGGTAAATCTTGATAAAAAGTAATATATATTTAGAGATCTTTTAAAAGCACTTCAATCTTGTTCAATAAAAGTCAGATGTAAATTTAAGAACTCTGATAAGGCCTTGATAAAAAGTTACATACAATTAAGAAACAAAATACAACATTTAAAATGTCTGAACTCCCTCTGAAAGTTGACCACTGCTGCTGCCGAGGTCTTCCTGGAATAGTGGAGCTGTTGTGTCAACAGAAAAGTCCTTCCCGAGCACGCCCTGAGCCTGTTGGTACCGGCTCTAATCCAACCCAGGTAAAAAATCAGGGTACGTTGTGGGCAATGAGCCCAAATTGCTGAACTGCAGGTCCCTGTCACTTTAAAGAGTTGGCTGGTGCGATTATGATCAGAGGCTCCTTCTAAGCACATTTCTCACCACCACAACTTCCAGATGCTGGTGTTAGTGTGTGCATGCACCAGCAGTTGCAGTGCTGTTCAGACCCACAATAGCAGTGAAAGTCTCAGAGTTCGCCGCTATTGGGACTGTAAAATCCAGGCCAATATCTCACAGTCCTGTTAGATTTGCTCTCCCTCTGTACAAAATCAAACTCCACACATTGTCTTTCACTCACTCCTGTTTCCAGCCCTGATGGTACAGAAATCCCCTCTCAAAGGTACACAATCCAGTTGATTTCTGATCACATACCTCCTTCCTCATTCAATAGAGGAAACAGAGACATGAACAGGAATCAGGTGCAAGAAAGTTTCACCAACAGAGCAAAGAAAGGCACCAACAAAAGTCACACCTTCTTTCCAAATCATTTCACTGGAATATTCTTTCACTTGTTTTGTAAGATGACTGCAATAAATCTGAAAATGAGCACCATGAGGTTTGTGTTCACTAGTCACTTGTTCTCCTGTGTTTGTCTGTCAGGTTTGCAATTCAATTTGTATTGGATATTGAAGAGAATCTCTTTTCAAGATGATTGCACATCGTACTGTGTTTAAAGCAACCAACTTGTAAAATGGCAGAAAATGAATGTTTCAATACCTGTGTGACCAGATTCTTCCAATGCTTTTCAACAGCTAGATTGATGATGATTATAATCTGTATCCTGTGGAGAATGGGAGGAGAATAAAAACATGGTGCATGAACAGGACAGACTGTGTAAAATGGGAGCACATAAATACTGCCACCTCATTGAAAGTTAATGAGATTTATTCGAAGTCAGACACCTGTCCACAATGAACAAGTGAATACATTAATTGTCCACTTTCAATCTAAATGGGACTGAGGTTCCAACAGAGAAGTTTTCTGGAAAATACCTGCTGCAGTTTTAAAATTGATGAACTGGAACATCTTATACTAACTTTCAAATAACTGGAGTGATTGTATAGTTCTCATAGTGGAGAGAAGGAGTTGTTTATAAATATAAGCAGAAAGAAACATTTGTGGATTGGAGAATGAGCTTTAACTTTCTGAAATGTATTTGTCCATTGGTTGCAGGTCACTGGAAATTCTTTTTTACATTTCAATTGTAGCAGCAGCAGATAGCAGCAAGATGTCTGATTAATCAGAGTAGTGGGTCTGGGAAACACTTAAACAGCCGAGACCCTGTAAAACAGAACTCCAAGTAATAGTTTAAATAAGGCACTGAACTGACAGAGCGGTAAAGGCCTGCTCAGGTCAGGAAAAAAAACCCGACACGAACCTGACAGAACCACACTGGACCCGAGCCCGACCCGGCCCGAATGTCTCCATTTATTCCCACGCCCAAACCGACCCGAGCCTTACCCGACCACCGGAATGTTCACTTTACCTACCTCCCGATTCCGAATCGACAGGAAGCTGCAGCATGAGCGCAATGACATCATAGAGATGCTCACTTGCTCACTGAGCAGACTCAGAGTTTCCCTCCTTGATGTCCCAGACTCCCAGCTCAGGTTGGCTTTTCAACTTTTGACACTTACTAAACTCAACTTCACAGCAGAGCAAAATTTAATACTTACTGTGTGTTTCCGACACGGACTCAGCCCGACCTGGACCCAGCCCGACCCGAAACTGGCCCGACCCCGAAAGCCAGACCCGGAAGAGCGACCCAACACGACCCGGACCCGACACAGGTCGCGGGTCCCGTCGGGTTCAGGTCGGGTAGCAGGACTTTACAGAGTGGAGGTCAGATGAGGATTGAATTAATTTCAATCACTGAATCTAAACAAGAAGTAAAACTGCCAGGAATGGAAGACTTTGCTTTATTTGTGAGCTTGTGGCACAACGGTAGCGCGTCTGACTCCAAATCAGAAAGTTGCGTGTTCAAATCACGTCAGGCTCAGTTATGTTTTCCAGCAGCTCAAGTTCCTGGATTTTATATCAGAAGAGAGTTCGATCTATTGGAATGTTCAGTGAATGGTTGACTTTCAAGATCAACTTTAATAGATTAAAGTCCTGATTTCTGGTTCCGTTCCATTTCCATGCTCAGTTCTTATTTCACACTGTTTTGTATCAGAACAATGTTTCAGGGATGTGATGTGTCCATTGTTTGTACAATCGCTCTGTCATCCAGTGTGAGAAATAAAACACAAACCGCCCAGCGTGCGGCTCAAACCCATACCTGGCTCTGTCTATAGGCCGCTTAGTTCAGTTGGTTAGGACGCAGTGTTGATAACAACAAGGCTGTGGATTTGATCCCCATGTGCGCTGTCACATGGTCAGTCATTAATTTGACACATTTTTGTAACACTTAAAATCCAACTTTTAGATGCAAACAAGTTTACATAAAATGTCAGAGGGAACTTATTTTGAATAACTTCCATTGCATCTTTGTCACTGGTCTGGAGTAACACAGAATTCTTTCCAATTATCTTCCGTTTGCTGATAGACATTGAACTCGTGGCCTGTTCTCGTTAATGGTCACGAGCAGCAAAAACAGACAGAGCAAGTCTGACCGCCCAGAGATGTGGAAAAGGCTTCAGTTTGGGACAAATGCAGCAAATCAAATGTTCACCCTGCCCCGAAAGATTCAAAAACTGGGGAAAAGGACACAAGAAGATAGAGAATAAGCTAAAGCAGACAAGTAAACATTTCCCATCCTTGATATCTCTCTATTCCAATCCAACCTTCAGAGTTGGGTAAATAATTTCAGTGTATATTGTGCAACACGAGAGTCAAAACCAAATGGCGACGCAGAATAAAGGAGAACTGCCAAAACCCCAGATTGAACCAGGGATCTTCAGTCTCACACTCTCTCAACTGAGCTATTTCAGTCTCACAGGCTTGCGATGATAAGTGGCAAGTAACATCCGCACCACACAAGTGCCAGGCAATGACCATCTCCAACAAGAGAGAATCTAACCATCTCCCCTTGACATTCAATAGCATTACAATCACTGAATCCCCCACCATCAACATCATGGGGGTTACCATGGGTAGCCATACAAATAACGTGACTACAAGAGCAGGTCAGAGGCTTGGAATCCTGAGGTGAGTAATTACAGTGCAGCTGTTGGCTCCACCCCAGGGGCTGAATTTGTTCTGTAAACCATGAAGCAGCTTCCTCTCAAATCCCAGGTTTATCAATAAATCCTCTTACAAAAGCCCCAAAGTGTGATATGTTCCTCTCACTCATCCAGAATAAAAGTTACATCTTTTGCTCTTTTTACCTTCCAAACATTGACTTCTATTTTGCTCATCATTTATTTCTCTCTCCTTTTTATGTTGTGCATTTCCTAATAAACATTTAATTTCAATTATTTATGAGGGATGAAATGAACAGAAAAGATTTTCTGCAATGGTACCAGGGGTGTGGGACAGAGCGAGTGGTTCGGATCTGGAATATACTGCCTGAGAGTGTGCTGGAGGCAGATTCAATCGTGGCTTTCAAAAGGGAATTGGATAAACACCTGAATAGAGAAAATTTGCAGGGTTACAATGAAAGGGCAGAGGAGTGGAATTAGCTGATCTGCTCTTGCAAAGAGCTGTCATGGACATGATGGACTGAATGGTCTCCTTCTTTATTGTAACCATTTGATTCCTTGATTCTAACTCTGTCAAAGTTGTTCTGAACTTGCTCTGCTCCAAGGAGAACAACCCCAACTTTTCCAGTCTCTGCACATAACTGATGTTATGAGGAACCATGGGGAACCCACTGTAAACCTTCCTCCAGACAGAAATACAACTGTTCACCACCACACTTTGACCCAGCTGTTCACAATATATATCAATGATTCGGATGTGGGGACCAAATGTCGTATTTCTAAGTTCGCGGATGACACAAAACTTGGACAGACTGAGTGAGTGAACAAGAAAATGGCACATGAAATATAATGTGTAAAAATGTGAGGTTATCCATTTTTGTAGGAGGAAGAGATGTGCAGATTATTTCTTAAATGGTAAGAGATTAGAAAGTGTAGATGTACAAAGGGGCCTGGGTGTCCTTGTCAATAAGTGACTGAAAGCTAACATGCAGGTGCAGCAAGCAATTAGGAAGGCGAATGACATGTTAGACTCTATCGCAAGAGGATTTGAGTACAGGAGTAGTGAAGTCTTGCTTCAATTGCATATAACCTTGGTTGGTCTACAGTTTGGAATACAGTGTGCAGTTTTGGTACCCTTACCTTAGGAAGGATATCATTGCCATAGAGGGAATGCAACGAAGGTTCACCAGACTTGTTCCCGGGATGGCGGGACTGTCAGATGAAGAGAGATTGGGGAAACTGGGCCTGTATTCTCTGGAGTTTTGAAGAATGAGAGGTGATCTCATTGAAACTTACAAAATATTTAGTTTAGAGATACAACACTGAAACAGGGCCTTTGGCCCACCAAGTCAGTGCCGACCATCAACCACCCATTTATACTAATCGTACACTAATCCCATATTCCTACCAAACATCCCCACCTGTCCCTATATTTCCCTACCACCTATCTATACTAGTGGCAATTTATAATGGCCAATTTACCTGTCAACCTGCAAGTCTTTTGGCTTGTGGGAGGAAACCGGAGCACCCGAAGAAAACCCACGCAGACACAGGGAGAACTTGCAAACTCCACACAAGCAGTACCTGGAATTGAACCTGGGTCGCTGGAGCTGTGAGGCTGCAGTGCTAACCACTGCGCCACTGTGCCGCCCACAAAGGGATAAACAGGGTAGATGAAGCTGTTTCCTCCGGTTGAGGAATCTATAACCAGGGGACACAATTTCAACGTAACGGGAAAGCCACTTAGGACAGAGATGAGGAGAAATTTCTTTACTCAGTGGGTTGTGAATCTTTGGAATTCTCTACCTCAGAGGGCTGTGGAAGCTCAGTTATTGAGTATGTTTGGAGCAGAGATTGACAGATTTCTAAATATAAATGACGTAGCGGATATGGTGTTCGTGTGGGAAAAAGGCATTGAAGTGGATGATCAGTCATCATCATATTGAATGGAGGGGCGGGCTCGATGGGCTGAATGGCCTGCTCCTGCTCCGATGTTCCTATGTTCCTATCAGTCTGCTAATTTCATACCCATGCTGTCATTGTTCCTTTTATTCCATGGGCTTCAGTTTTACTGGCAGTCTAGTATGTGACATCATCAAGAAGGTTTTCAATAGGTTAAATAAGGAGAAATTGTTTCCAGTGGCAAAAGGGTCAGTAACCAGAGGATGTATTTCTCAGGTGATTGAGAAAAGAACCAGAGGCGAAATGAGGAATGATTTTTTATACAGTGATGTGTTGTGATCTGGAATGCACTGTCTGATCAGGACTTAAAAGCAGATTCAGTAGTAACTTTGAAAAGCAATTGGGATAAATACTGGAAGGAAAAATGTACAGATTGCAGGAAAAAGCTGAGCATCAGAACTAATTGGATAACACAACCAAAGAGACAGCATTGACACAATGGACCAAATGGTCTCCTTCTTTAGGTATCAGTCTATGGTTTTATGAACATAATGTTGGTACAATTGCCTGAGTTGGAAGGGAAGTGAACCCAGATTCCGGGTATTCTAAACACCAGACCCAAACCAACTGAACAAGCCTGTTGTTTAATCTCTGTTTTTCACACCAGCCTCTCCTCGCTCTTTCTGTGTTTCCTGCCTGGTCTGTTCCTCTGATCTTCATTCCTGACACTCCATTGAGAATGGCCAACTCACTGCACCTCTCATTCACACCGTCACTCCACCCCTTCACCCACTTCCAAACCTTTCTGTTCAACAGCACCTCACATCTGCTCCTCTGCTCCATTAATATAACAGGAAAACATTTTCAAACAGACATTTCCAGACAGTGAACGTTCCAGTAAGACAAGGTAAAGAGCAGATTCATTCACTTTAAACACAGAGAGAGCAGCTCTCCCTGTTCAGGCGAAGGAGCAGATGTGGTTTCATTCCCATTAGTCTTCGAGACATGGGCCAGAATTTTAAGGGACCGTTGGAGACGGGAATGGAGGCCGGGGAGCGGGAGGGGGGTGTAGAAAATAGGGATGGAAGACGTTGGAATGGATTTTTCTGTCAGCAGCTGACATGGAGGGCAGACTTCGCACATCCACTCGGCAAGAAGGCATATAAAGTATTTATGAGTCCAATTGTCAGCAATTTTATTCACTGGGTCCAATTGAACTAATAGTGCACGGGAACCACGGGGCTTCAGAGCCTCGCCTGGTTAAAGGAGGTGACTGGGAGGTGGGAGCTGAGTGTTGGCTTCACTGGGAAGCTATCGGGTGAGGCAGCATAACTTGGCAGCAAGGGTGGAGGGGGAAAGGGCATCGGGAAACACTGTAAGGAGTGGGGGCCAATGTGCCAGCTCTGCAGGGGGAACCACATCAGGATGCCATTGGGGCAGTGTCACCTCATTGAGGATGACAAGTGAGGTAACTGTGACTGGGTGTTGTTTACTGTGAAGGCCTTGCATTCAGGGAGGGGCAACCTGTCATGGGCCTCATTCACCCTGGATTCGCGGCTCCCATTGAAGAGGAGGAGGAGTAGAGAGGGAGGGAGGGAAGCCCAGGCACCAGCAGGGGCACCACAGCTGCTTGGGGGCCCACAGGAGGGCCAGCCTCGAACAGGAGGCTGGAGAAGCAGGCAGAGGAACACGTCAGCCGAGGTTCAACTACCTGCAGATGTCCGAGTGATAGTGTCTCCACAGACTGCACCTCTCCACGGAGGTCGTCACTGATCTCTCTGCCATGATGCAGCTGTGCCCCACGCGACTTGGTGGGCACCTGATGCCAGTGTCACTGAAGGTCACCGTGCCACTGAACTTCTACACCACCAGATCATTGCGGGGATCCACTGGAGATATGTGTGGAATCTCACAGTCTGTAGAGAATCAGTGCATCAAGGAGGTCACCAATGTCCTGTTCAGGAGGGCTGGCGACTATGTGCACATTGATCCAAACAGTCAAGCTGAGAGAGCTATAGGATTCTGGGCCATCACTGGATTCCCCCAGGTGTAGGGTGTCATCGACTGCACCCATGTGACCATCAAGGCTCCCGCAGACCATTCAGCATCCTTCAACAGGAAGGGCTTCCACTTGCTCAGTGTGTAACTGGTCTGTGACCATCACAAATGGATCCTACAGGTGTGTGCACAAATCCCGGGAAGCAGCCACAACGCCTGCATACCAAGGCAGTCCCAGGTACCAGAACTTTTCCGTGGCCCCATGCGCTTTCTGAGATGGATCCTTGGAGTCAAGGGCAACCCAGTGAGGACATGACTACTGACGCCTGTGAGGAATCCACACAAGGATGCAGAGGAGAGGTACAACACCTGCTGCGGGTCAACCCGAGTGACCATCAAGGAGGCCATTGGTCTCCTGAAGATGAGATTCAGGCACTTAGATTGTTCCTGTGGAGCCCTTCAGTATGTCCCAGCGAGGGTCTCGCGTATCATGGTGGTTTGCTGTGCTCAGCACAATCTGGCATTACAGAGGGGTGAGGTGTTGACTAGTGAGGATATCGTGGAGTGCAATGCCTCCTCTGATGATGAGGATGTGGAGGAGGATGCTGCCCAAGCAGTGCCAGATGAAGAACCTCAGGCACAGCATAAAAGCCACCATGAGATACACACAAGGGAGACACGAGACACCCTTACACATTCACGTTTCCTTTGAGCCTTACCACCTTCTGGAACCACAGCAATAAAGTCTTAGCTTTAAGCAGCCCTGTTGTCACCTCTTTCCTTCTACACCACAGCGCCCAGGTACACATCGCACAGTGGCAAGGCCGAAGCTTTGTGAACTCAGGGCTTGGTCCCTCACTTCCAGCCCCTTGGGAGGAAGGGTTGAAATGAAGTCCCAAAGGGCATCAACAATAGGAAGGAGACATAGTGAGAGAACATCATTTCTTTATTCCGTGTGACACCAAACACAACCCTATCCATCTGGAATGTACATTCACCCGTGAACCCCTCAGTGAATCTAGGTGCTCTTCTTAAATCATTTCCGGGTGCTCCTACGTGGTGCTCCCCCTGCTCTGGCAGCTGAGATGGAGACAGGCTGCTGACCTTGCGGCCCCATGGCTTGGGATGGCATTGGCGGCCGTCCTCTGGCTGCCTGAGGCCTGGAGGGCCCCGGCACACTGAGGGCCTCCTGCACAGGTACAGGGACCCCCTCTGTCATCGAGGATGATGGAGGCACTGGCATCACCAGTGTCACTGGCAGAGGGACTTTGGAATTACTGTCCACACCAGGAGCACTCTGAGAGGGGCCCCCAGATGTAGCAGCCAGCTGCCCCTCCCCGGTTATAAGACACACTTGTACCTCCCTGCTGACCTGAGAGGGACGTGGACCTGGTGGAGAGTTCAGGTGCCTCGTCCCCCCTCTCACCTTGTCACCACTGGATGGAGCTCATGGACAAAGCGATGGAGTGCCGGTCTGCGCACATCTCCGGCAGACACTGATTGGTCTGCTGGATCTGGCTCTCCATGAGAGTGACCAATCTCTCCATGCTTGGGTACACATAGCCTCTGGCAACTCTGCCAGATGTTGCCTGACCTCTCACTGCAGCTGCAGCATTTCCCGTGTTGCTGGTGACACAAGAGACACGTCATCAGCCTGGGACTCAGCATGGGCCTGGCCTCCCACAGACCTCCAACTGCCAGTGGCCTCGGCTGTCACAGCCTCCGCCAGCTGCCTGGGCCTGTCTGTGATGTGCTCACCAGTTTGTATGCCCAAATCTAACCGCGAACGGATACCCACCAACGTGAGGGTTTCTGTGCTGGTGGAGGGTGCAGGGAAATGAGGTCATGGTACACCCTCTGAGGCTCCCTCCTCCTCCTCAAACGTGCTCGGCTGTCCCCCAGTCTCTCCAGCTCTTTGCTTTTGTCGTTCATCCGGGCCTTCATGAGAAAACAGGGACATTGAAGGGTTAGGGTCTGCCCATCGTGACATTCCAACCACCCCTACTGTGCAGCTCCATTGATGCAGTGGTGAACAGATGAGCAGTGTGGCTCCTTTGCAGCAGATGCTCCCTTGTGCCCCAGGAGATGTTCACTCACTCTCTTGGGTAGGTGACCCTGTCTCTCCATCAGCTATGGAGCAGCTGCTTTGCTGCCCGGCCTGTTCCATGGCCTCCTCCTCCATCGGGATGAGGACATGGAGATAAGGCACTCCACTGCCGGTCTTGACACGCTCTTTCCGATTGTGGGATGTCTTCTCCTGCAGACACAATGATGAACAAAGTTAGTCTCCCAGCGGGGACAAGCCCAGCATCTCTGATGGTGATAGTCCAGCAGTCCATGATGGGGACACACGTATTCCTCCTGCATGTGGCCCCTCTCGAGGGACTGTGTGAGGTTATACAATGACTGACGTTCGCCTCTCACTGAGAAGCAGCCAAGCCTCAGGCAGCATGTCCTGCTGCCCTTCCCCAATACACATGACTGGGTGGTCACTCCCTTTCCACCAAACACTCCCTCTCACTCTGCCACATGCAATGTCCAAAGGGTCCAAAGTGTTTTGAGTTTTCGCCTGAGCAGCCTGGATCAGGTCATTGACCCACTTCCTGTACTGGATCCATGTCCTGGGGGTGACCCCACGACTGCTGACCTCACCTACTATCTCCAGCCAGCTTTGCTTGGTCAGGTGGACAGGTCTCCACCTCCCATCCCTGGGGAAGAGGATCTTCCACCTTTCTCTTGCCACCTGGAGGAGAACCTGCAGGGAGGCATCGCTAAACCGTGGGACCATGGCCACTGCAAGCTCGCATTCAGCTCCTTACCCATCAGGCAGCAGAGGCAGCAGAACGGGTCTGGGACAGCAGAGACAGCAGAACGGGTCCAGGGGCATCAGCGGCAGCAGAACGGGTCCTGGGGCAGCAGAGGCTGCAGAACATGTCCTGGGGCAGCAGAGACAGCAGAACGGGTCCAGGGGCATCAGAGGCAGCAGAACGGGTTCTGTTGCAGCAGAGGCTGCAGAACATGTCCTGGGGCAGCAGAGGCAGCAGAACGGGTCCAGGGGCATCAGAGGCAGCAGAACGGGTTCTGTTGCAGCAGAGGCTGCAGAACATGTCCTGGGGCAGCAGAGGCAGCAGAACGGGTCCTGGGACAGCAGAGGCAGCAGAACGGGTCCTGGGGCAGCAGAGGCAGCAGAACGGGTCTTGGGGCAGCAGAGGCAGCAGAACGGGTCCTGGGGCAGCAGAGGCAGCAGAACGGGTCCTGGGGCAGCAGAGGCAGCAGAAAAGGTCCTGGGGCATCAGAGGCAGCAGAACGGGTCCTGGGGCAGCAGAGGCAGCAGAACGGGTCGTGGGGCAGCAGAGGCAGCAGAACGGGTCCTGTGGCAGCAGAGGCAGCAGAACAGGTCCTGGGGCATCAGAGGCAGCAGAACGGGTCCTGGGGCAGCAGAGGCAGCAGAACGAGTCCTGAGGCAGCAGAGGCAGCAAAACGGGTCCTGGGACAGCAGAGGCAGCAGAACGGGTCCTGGGACAGCAGAGGCAGCAGAACGGGTTCTGGGACAGCAGAGGGCTCTCAGGAAGACACTCCTTTAAACCAGGCAGCAGTGCTTGCAGGGCTGGCAGCCCTTTAAATATGGTGCCAGCACCTGCCATTGTGTCAGATGTCGGTGCCATCAGCACCTCGTTCCCTACCTCTGGTCCTTGTTTACATGGGCCCCATGTCTCCCCTTCATTAATTGGTCGGCTGCTCCATGATCGGAGTCGGTCGGCCACATTTCACTCGTGTGGTGATGACACCCGCTTCCGGTGTCTCTGCCGAGAGCCGCACCATTAGTTTAAAATTCAGCCCATGGGGTCAAGAGTGGAAAATCTCCCCTCTGATTCTCTCTACTTAAACTGATGGAGACACCAAATTAAAACTGATGAAACCAGGGATTGTATCCTGGTTCTTCAATCTAGTGTTCTCCCAACTGAGCTATTCCATCCTCACTGTGAACTCATCTTCATTGGAGACAAATATAACTCCAGGTGGAATTTCTCACCCGTTCATTCCTCACTTCAGGGGAATGGGACCCGACCAGATCGCGGAACTCAGATTATGTTAATGTTCTGCTCTTGATAACTTAATATTATCTTGCGTTTGAGACACTTTTAATCAGGTTCACGGACAAATTCTTCCATCATCCCTTCTCCCACATTCTCTCTCTCTCATTCATTCTTTATTCCTCACAATCCAGAAAGGGTTAGGAATCAGAGCTCACCTCCAAACCCTCTGCACACAGACCTCTGTCTGTCACCCTGTTTGATCCAAGATCCAAGAGACCAGTCAATAAATTACACTCTTTATAAACACAGAAAGCTGCCTCACAGTGTTGGACACAGAGTTAAATACTCTGAAGTCTTTTGAAAAAAGTTCATCTTTTGGGTTGTATAATGATGGAAATATACCTTCTGGAAGTAAATGAAACAGGGAATGGAGCGGTATGAAACATTTCCAGACCATGTCCAACACGTTTCCACTCAGTGTGAAAACCCACCACGGAAAGAGTGGAACATTCAATCATTTGATCACATCATGATTAACATCACTCAGATGCCTGAATCATTCGGTCACTGCAGCTGGCTGCACAGCCAGGAGCTGTGCTGAAGGTGACAGCCATGCTTGTGCATCTGACAAGGTGGCTGTGAGGTTAAGGTGATGGACTGCTAATCCATTGTGTTCTTCATGTTTGGGTTCAACTCCCATCCTTGTCATTAGTTTGTGAGCTGTTTAGTTCCTTTATTTCTAATGGGGGACTTTTTGCGTCAAGTCAGCCTGGAAACCTGTTCTTGTCAATTTCCAGACGGTGTTTCCAGAATTGTTTATATATTATTAAAATTGAGACAGACAATTGGGATTCTTCACCCAAATTGGACTGGAATGAGGATCAAATTGGGATCACAAAACGGAGCAAGATTTTCCCTCCCTCCCTTCCTTCCATCTTTATATTCTCTGGATTTACACCAAGTGAAAGACTAATGGGAAAAGCAAACGGCGAGGGAGCAGAAGCAGAATATTATCCTTTGGCAAGACATTTATTTTCAAATCTTCTTGATAGATTAAGTGAGTGAGCAATGCTTTGACAGATTGAGTTTAAAATGTGGGGTCATGTAATACCGAAGAAAGATAGATCAGAGTGTTTTTTTGTAAGTGGTGAGATGTTAGAAACTGTGGAGGAGCCGAGACCCGAATACAGAATTACTAAAAGCGAGTGGACTGGGAAAAAATAATGTGAAAAGCGAATGGAATATGAAGTTTGGAACTCATGTTGCAGTTATACAAAGCTCTGTGCTCCTGAAGCGAATGTCCAAGCCCAGATTGTGGGGAATCTGTGGAGAGTGATTTGTTTTTTATTCATTCTTGGATGTGAGTATCGCTGATAAGGCGAGCATTTATTATCCATCCCTAATTGCCCTTGAGAATGTAGTGGTGAGCTGCCGTCTTGAACTGCTGCAGTCCATGTAGTGCAGGAACACCCACACTGCCATTGGGGAGGGAGTTCCAGGATTGTGACCCAACAACAGTGAAGAAATGGCGATATAGTTCCAAGTCAGGATGGTGAGTGACTTGGAGGGGAACCTGCAGATGGCGAGTTCCCATGCATCTGCTGCCCTTGTCCTTCGGGTGGTAGAGGTCACGGGTTTGAAAGGTGCTGTTGAAGGATACTTCGCGAGTTACTTCAGTGCATATGGAGATGTTACACACTGCAGCCACTGTGGAGAGAGTGAATGTTTAAGGTGGTGGGTTAGGTGGCGATTAAGTGGGCTGCTTTGTCCTGGATGGTATTGAGCTTCTTGAGTGTTGTTGAGTGGGATGTATTCCATCACACTCCTGACTTGTGCCTTGTAGATGGTGGACAGGTTTCGATGTATCAGGAGGTGAGATACTTGCTGCAGAATTCCTCATCTCTGACCTGCACTTATCGCCGCAGCATAGATGTGACTGGTCCAGTTTAGTTTCAGGTCAATGGTAACCCCCAACATATTGATGGTGGGGGATTCAGCGATGATAATGCTCTGAATATCAAAAGGTAGATTTTTTTCTCTCTCTCATTGGAGATGTTCACTGTTTGGCACTTGTGTTGCCAGAAGGTTGCTTGTCACTTATCAGCTCAAGCCTGAATATTGTTCAGGTCTTGCTGCTTGTAGGCACAGACTGCTTCAACTGAGGAGTTGTGAATCATCACCTAACATTCCCACTTCTGACTTATGTTGAAGGGAAAGTCGTCAATGAAACAGCTGAGGGTGTTTGGGTCGATGACACTACCCTGAGAAACTACTGAAGCAATGTCCTGGGCTGAGATGATTGGCCTCCACGAACCACAACCATCTTGTTTTGTGCGAGGTACAACTCCAGCAAGTGGAGAGTTTTCCCCCTGATTCCCATTGACTTCAATTTTGCTAGGGATCCTTGATGCCACACTCACTCAAGGGCAATCACTCTCACCTCTCCTCTGGAGTTCCACTCTTTCTTCTCTGTTTGGACCAAGCTGCAATGAGGTCATAAGAACAGGAGATCAGAAGAACTAGTAGCAGGAGTAGGCCATTTGGCCCCTCGAGCCTGCTCCGCCATTCAATAGGATCATGGCTGACCTGATCATGACCTCAACCCCACTTTCTTGCCTGCCCACATAACCCTTGGCTCTCTTGTAGATAAAAATCTTGAAGACATTCAATGACCCAGCCTCCACTGCTCTCTGCGGTAGAGAATTCCAAAGATTAATGACCCTCTGAGAGAAGAAATTCCTTCTTAAATGAAAAACCCCTAAATCTGAAACTGTGTCCCCTAGTTCTAGATTCCACCACGAGTGGAAACATCCTCTCAGCATCTACCCTGTCAAATCCCCTCAGAATCTTATATGTCTCAATACGTTCTCCTTTCATTTTTCTCAGCTCCAATGAGTATCGATCCAACCTGCTCAACTTTCCTCATACGACAACACCTTCATCACTGGAATAAATCTAGTGAACCTTCTCTGAACTGCCTCCAATGCAAGTATATCCCTCCTTAAATAAGGAGACCAAAACTGTACACAGTACTCCAGGTGTGGTTTCACCAACACCCTGTACATTTGTAGCAACAATTCTCTACTTTTATACTCCATCCCCCTTGCAATAAAGGGTAACATTCCATTTGCCTTCCTAATTATTTGCTGTACCTGCATGGTAACTTTTTGTGATTCATGTACGAGGTCACCCAGATCCTTCTACACCTCAGCATTCTGTAATCTCTCACAACTTAAATAATATTTTCCTGTTCTATTCTTCCTACCAAAGTGGATAACCTCACATTTTCCCACATTATACTCTATCTGCCAAATTATTTCCTGGAGCTGAGAGACCCTGGCAGAACCTAAACTGAGCATCGATGAGTAGATTATTGTTAAGTGTGTGGTGCTTGATAGCACTGTTGGTGACATCTTCCATCACTTTGCTGATGATTAATAGTAGACTGATGGGGCGGCAATTGGTCAGATTGCATTTGTCCTGCATTTTTACGGACAGGGCACACCTGGGCAATTTTCCACATTGTCAAGTAGATGCCTGTGTTGTAGTTCGACTGGAACAGCTTGGCTGAGAGCGCAGCTAGTTCTGGAGCACAAGTCTTCAGTACGAGAGCCGGGATGTTGTTAGGGCCCATAGTCTTTGCTGTATCGAGTGACTTCAGCTGTTACTTGCTATCATGTGGAGTGAAGCGAATTGGCTGAAAACTGGAAGCTGTGATGCTGGGGACCTCAAGAGGCCGAGATGAATCATCCACTGAGCAATTTCTGACTGAAGATGGTTTCAAATGCTTCAGCTTCATCTTTTGCACTGACGTGCTCGGCTCCACTAGCATTGAGGATAGGGATGTTTTTGGAGCCTCCTCATCTGGTTCGTTATTTAATTGTCCACCACCATTCATGACTGGATTCTTAGTTTCTCAGGGCAGTGTCCGAGGCCCAAACATCCTCAGTTGTTTCATTGATGGCTTTCTCTTCAACATAAGTGAGAAGTGGGAATGTTCGTTGATGATTCACAACTCCTCAGATACTGAAGCAGTCTGTGCCTGCAAGCAGCAAGACCTGAACAACATTCAGGATGAGCTGATATGTGACAAGCAACATTCTTTGATCGGATCCTGAGGGAGATATCCGTGAGTGGAGCGGCGGGATGTATGGAGAGTGATCCTGAAGTGGGTGCCCGAACCTGGAATGGCGGGATCTGTGGAGAGTGATCCTGAAGTGGGTGTCCGAGCCTGGACTGGCAGGATCTGTGGAGAGTGATCCTGATGAGTGTGTGTAAACCTGGAATGGAAGCTTTCTGTGGAGGTACAGGAAGAGGCCATTCATTCCCAGCATTTTATAAAGGTTTAGCATAACTTATATGTTTTTACTCTATGCCTATATTAATACATCCAAGTGTCCTGTTTGCTCTTAGTTACCTTTTCAATCCTTCTAACATTGGTGCACATTGTCTCTCTGCTCCTGCACCCACTTTAGAATTGTCATGTTTCATTTATATGGCCTCTCCTCATTCTTCCTTCCAAATTGTATCACTTCACACTTCTCTGTGCAAAATTTCATCTGTTATGTGAAAGCCCATTTTACCATTTTTTTTTAAGTTCCCCTGAAGTGTGTTACTATCACTGGCATAGGACAAAATTCCTGAGCATTCTTTGATGCTATCTCCATAGACAGAGCAATCTTATACGCAAGCTCAAATGTTGGATTCTGTGTGTTTAGTATCTTATTTCGCCCACCAATATAAGCACAAATATGTCACGTAAATCTTGTTCACTGCAGTCCCTGCTGCTGTTTGCTGCCTATATTTACAGACTTTTATCTCAACCTCGGCACCATGTTCTCTAATATATTCAAGGGGCATCAGCAGAGAAAATGTTCACCAAGCGTGGCAAGTGCAAGGAAGTGTTTATTTACGCCATTATGTCATGAATATAATATACAAATACATTACATGTGTGAATCATCAAGATGTGTCTGAATAAATGGAATCCCGTTACAATAAACAGTGTCACCTTTCAATGTTTAGCGGACAGGTTTTACGGCTTGATGTGTGTGATTCCCTCATTAATGTGTTTGCACAAAGTTCGGGGAAAGACGGAGATATGAATAAGTTATAGGGAAATTTTTTAAGCATATCTCCACATCTCTCATTCACAAAGATCTGCAAACACATGGATTCAGAAAGAACCTGAGTACAAAATCACCAAAATTAAACACAGCCAGAGAGACTTGCAATAACCTGTAGCTCAGGGAAAGTACATGATGTTTTGGAAGGGATTCTGCTTCTTTGGTTAAAATATTTGTGAAGAAGTCATAATCAAACTGAATAAATGTAGGACCAGTTCTTTTTCAAGAGGGCACCAAAAGAACCAATTTGGCAACTATGTTTACTGGTTGTCACATGATTCAAGTTAAATATAGAACAGAAATCCTGGTAATAGGGAGATGTGGTTAGTGAAGTCATTCGCGCCCCTTGATTGGACAAGCTCGGCAGCAGCAGCGCACACAGAAGACAGCAGAAAACTCACAAGCTTTTGGTTGTAGAGTCAGTGTGTTTTACCTGCTGGAGTGAGCAGCTGATAAAGTTAGCCTGAAGAAGTGTCAAGGAAGGAGAGAAGACCACAACCCAGCTTGTTTTCCAGAAAATCTTTAAAAGATCCTGCGAAGTCCAGTGTGTTAATTCATCTTGTTACATGTCTTTGAAGAAGGCCTGCTAAAATTAATTCTCAATGCCTTCTGAAAAGAACTGTTCTAAAATACCCTAGTGACCAGTCTACGTATACTCAGAAGTTAGACTGTATTCCAATTTTGGAGCAACATATCTCATCTGATGTTTTCTTCAAAAATGAGCAAGTAAACAGGCCAAGAGTTTTTTTTTGTGTTTGTAACAAAATTTAAAAAAAATAAAAAAAAATAATCCCTTTTATCTTTTCTGTTAACAGGTGTAAGTGTGTGTGCGCATGTGGCTCGAAGATTTTTAAAATAGACTTTAAAAGTAAAGGTGAAAAGGGAACTTTTAAAATTTCCACCTGTGTGTTTATGCTTTATTTCATGACTAGTTAAAACTTGTTCTGCAATAAATGGATAATTTTGTTCTTCATTAAAGAAACCTGGTCAGTGTCTTCTATTCTGGGAAAAATAGAGTATATGACTGACTGTTTCAGTAAGTGGGAAAAGTTAAAATAGATGTTGTGACCTGTGGAGAAGTGGGATGAGAATAAAGAGTGCCTTCCTCTGCCCTTAGTTGTCACAGCACTTGTGATCTGGCTCAGCAGCTTCGTTGGCTCGAGTGTTTGTCTAATAATCAGAAAATCTTGGATTCATATCCTTGCTTCAAAAGTTTAGCTGTCAATCGTTTGCATATGTTTTCTTGTGAACTTTAACTTTTCTTATGAATTTTATTCACACAAGTAAACAGCTCAGTGGTTGCCTTTGTGAATGATGTGAGTTTGAAATGGCTGTTCCTGCTCGTACAGAAGTCCAGTGCTAATATTTCAATGGCAACTCAATCCCCTACAATTTCGTTGAGAGCAATGTGTTTGCAGTTGCATTTAACCTGGAAAACAGCTCAACATTAATCTCACTGAAGGAGAGTGTGACCGTGATGTATGTTTCAGAGTGTTTGTGCCGTTTTGTGTCTTTTTTAACCAAGACTGTAACCCGACGCAAAGGGAAGGGTTGATCCGAGGTTTAGAACATATTTGTCAGTCAGGAGCAAGAAAAATCAAAAGGAACAAAATAAGAAAACCCAGTCCCCAGATTTGAGAATCTGGAGATCCGCTTTGGGAAAGTGAATCAGAGCAGAATGAAGGTGAACTGTCCGACTGCCCAGAAAAGATGAAGACACAGCTCAGTCAGCATGTTCCCCTGGTTTATGATGCTGGAACATTCCTCACACAGAAATTATTCAATCAATACTCATCTGCCAAGTCGGTTTGAGGCTGTGCCTCTCTGATCATGTGGAATTATAGCAAATCTTCCAGTCAGTTAGTTCAGTTGTCATTACATGAGAAATTCGGTCATCATGACTTCGTCAGTGACCTCATGGTTCAGGTGTCTGAGTGATGTTAATCATGATGTGATGAAATGATTGTATGTTCCAGTCTTTCCGTGGTGGGTTTTCACGCTGAGTAGAAACGTGTTGGACATGATCTGGAAATGTTTCACACCGCTCCATCCCCAACAGGCCATGACCTGACGTGATGGAAATTTCATTTACTTACAGAAGCTGCATTTCCATCATTGCACATCTGGCTACACAGC
This sequence comes from Heterodontus francisci, assembly GCF_036365525.1. Taxonomy (NCBI): domain Eukaryota; kingdom Metazoa; phylum Chordata; class Chondrichthyes; order Heterodontiformes; family Heterodontidae; genus Heterodontus; species Heterodontus francisci. The sequence continues at coordinate 6,114,599 of NW_027141369.1, read as the reverse complement.
CAGGATCTGTCCTGTTCAAACAGCTGACAAGGTGGTCGAGAGATTAAGACGGGGGCGTGCTAATGCATTTTGCTTTGCATGTGTGGGTTCGGATCCCAATTTTGTCGTTAGTTTATGAAGTGTCCAGTCCATTGTTGTGGGGGAGCTTTTGTGGAAAGTTGGCCTGGAAACATGTTCTTATCAATATCTCGCTGGTGATTCCAGAATTGTTTATCCTTTATTAAAATTGAGACAGACAATCGGAATTCTTCACCCAAATTGGACTGGAATGAAGATCAAATAGGGATCACGAAAAGGAGCAAGATTTTTCCCTCCCTCCTGCCTTCCATCTTTACTTTCTCTGGATTTACACCAAATGAAAGACTAACGGGAAAAGCAAACGGCGAGGGAGCAGAAGCAGAACATTATCCTTTGGCAAGAAATTTATTTTCAAATCTTCTTGATAGATTAAGTGATTGAGCAATGCTTTGGCAGATGGAGTTTAAAATGTGCGGTCATCTAGGACCTACGAAAGAGAGAGCAGAGTGTTTTTTATAAAGGGTGAGATGTTAGAAACTGGAGAAGCAGAGACCCGAGTGCTGAATCACTAAAAGCTAGTGGACTGGTAGAAAATAATGTGAAAGGCTAATGGAATCTGAAGATTGGAACTCATGTTGTAGTTATATAAAGCTCTGTGCTCCTGAAGTAAATGTCCAAGTCTGAATTGTGGGGAATCTGTGGAGAATGATTTGTTTTTTATTCATTCTTGGGTGTGAGTATCGCTGGCAAGGCTGGCATTTATTGCCCATCCCTAATTGCCCTTGAGAATGTGGTGGGGAGCTGCCTTCTTGAACTGCTGCAGTCAATGTGGTGTAGGAACACCCACAGTGCTATTGCGGAGGGAGTTCCAGGATTTTGACCCAGCAACAGTGAAGAAATGGTGATATAGTTCCAAGTCATGATGGTGAGTGACTTGGAGGTGAACCTGCAGGTGGTGGTGTTCCCATGCAACTGCTGCCCTTGTCCTTCGAGGTGGGAGTGATCACGGGTTTGGATGGTGCTGTCGAACGTTACTTAGCGAGTTACTGCAGTGCATCTTGTAGGTGGTACACACTGCTGCCACTGTGCTCTGGTGGTGGAGGGAGTGAATGTTTAAAGTGGTGGGTGAGGTGCCGATGAAGAGGAATGCTTTGTCCTGGGTGGTATTGAGCTCTTTATGTGTTGTTGGAGCTGCAGCTATCCAGAAAAGTGGAGAGTATTCCATCACACTCCTGACTTGTGCTTTGTAGACAATGGACAGGCTTTGGCATGTCAGGAGGTGAGATACTTGCTGCATAATTCCCAATTTCTGACCTACGCTAAAAGCCGCAGCATAGATGTGACTGGTCCAGTTTAGTTTCTGGTCAATGGTAACCCCCAAGATGTTGTTGGTGAGAGATTCAGTGATGATAATGCTGCAGAGTATTAAAAGGTAGATGGTTTGATTCTCTCTCATTGGAGATGTTCACTGCGTGGCACTTTTGTGGCAGCAAGTCGCTTGTCACTTATCAGCTCAAGCCTGAATGTTGTTCAGGTCTCGCGGCTTGCGGACAAGGAAAGCTTCAGTATCTGAGGAGTTGTGAATCATCACCTAACATTCCCACTTCTGACTTAAGTTGAGGGGAAACTCATTAATAAAACAGCTGAGGATGGTTGAGCCTAGGACACTACCCTGAGAAACTCCTGAGGCAAAGTCCTGGATTGAGATGATCGGCCTCCACCAACCATAATCATCTTGCTTTGTGTTAGGTATGACTCCAACAAGTGGACAATTTTCCCCTGATTCCCATTGATTTCAATTGTGCTAGGGATCCTTGATGCCACACTCACTGAAGGGTAATTACTCTTACCTCTCCTCTGGAATTCCACTCTTTTGTCTCTATTTGGAACAAGCTGCAATGAGATCATAAGAACAGAAATAGTAGCAGGAGGAGGACATTTGGCCCCTCGAGCCTTCTCCGCCATTCAATAGGATCATGGCTGATCTGATCATGACATCAACCCCACTTTCTTGCCTGCCCCCCATAACCCTTGACTTCCTTGTAGATAAAAATCCAAAGATGAACAACTGTCTGAGAGAAGAAATTCCTCCTAATTTCCTTCTTAAATTGAAAATCCCTAATTTTGAAACACTGTCCTCGAGTTCCAGATTCCACCACGAGGGGAAACATCCTGTCAAGACCATTCAGAATCTTATCTGTCTCAATACGATCACCTCTCATGTTTCTAAACTCCAATCAGTATAGGTCCAACCTGCTCAATCCTCCTCACAAGACAACCCCTTCATCACAGGAATAAATCTGGTGAACCTTCTCTGAACTTTTTTTTTATTTCCAACATATACTTTGTTCGTTAAAAAAACTATAAAAAGATACATTACAAAACAGTTCAAAAACAAGCACCAAGTCAACAATACAAAGATTGCAAAGGAGATCAGTTTCCTTCAGTGCAGGAATGAATTGCCTCACAACCCTTCCATTTCATTTTACCTGCCATGTACTTTTTGCAGCAACCAAATATTTTCTGGAATAAAAACCAGAAATACTGGAACCACTCAGCAGGTCTGGCAGCATCTGTGGAAAGAGAAGCAGAGTTAACGTTTCGGGTCACTGACCCTTCTTCGGAACTGACAAATATTAAAAATGTCAGGTTATAAGCAAGTGAGGTGGGGGTGGGGCAAGAGATAACAAAGGAGAAGGTGCAGGTTGGACAAGGCCACATAGCTGACCAAAAGGTCATGGAGCAAAGGCAAACAATATGTTAATGGTGTGTTGAAAGACAAAGCATTAGTACAGAATAGGTGTTAACGGGCTGAATATTGAACAGCAGCAAGTGCAAACCTGAAAAAAACAGTGGGTAAGCAAACTGAATAAACCAAGATGAAATGAAATAAATGCAATATAAAAGGTTGTAAAAAATGTAAAAAAGAAAAAAAGAAGAAAAAAGAAAAAACAACTATAAATGAAAATAAATGGGGGGCTGTCATGCTCTGAAATTATTGAACTCAATGTTCAGTGCGGCAGGCTGTAGTGTGCCTAATTGGTAGATGAGATGCTGTTCCTCGAGCTTGCGTTGATGTTCACTGGAACACTGCAGCAATCCCAGGACAGAGATGTGAGCATGAGAGCAGGGGGGAGTGTTGAAATGGCAAGAAACCGGAAGCTCAGGGTCCTGCTTGCGGACCGAGCGGAGGTGTTCCGCAAAGCGGTCTCCCAGTCTGCGCTTGGTCTCCCCAATATAGAGGAGACCACATTGTGAGCAGCGAATACAGTATACTACATTGAAAGAAGTACAAGTAAATCGCTGCTTCACCTGAAAGGAGTATTTGGGACCTGGGATAGTGAGGAGAGAGGAGGTAAATGGGCAGGTATTACACCTCCTGCGATTGCAGGGGAAGGTGCCATGGGATGGGGACGAGATGGTGGGGGTAATGGAGGAGTGGACCAGGGTGTCGCGGAGGGAACGATCACTTCGGAATGCTGACAGGGGAAGGGAGGGGAAGATGCGTTTGGTAGTGGCATCATGCTGGAGGTGGCGGAAATGGCAGAGGATGATCCTTTGGATATGGAGGCTGATGGGGTGGAAAGTGAGGACAAGGGGAACCCTGTCACGGTTCTGGGACGGAGGGGAAGGGTTGAGGGCAGAGGTACGGGAAATGGGTCGGACACGGTTGAGGGCCCTGTCAACAACAGTGGGGGGGGGGATTCCTCGGTTGAGGAAAAAGGTCATACCAGAAGCACCGTCATGGAAGGTAGCATCATCAGAGCAGATGCATCGAAGATGGAGAAACTGGGAGAATGGAATGGAATCCTTACAGGAGGTAGGGTGTGAAGAAGTGTAGTCGAGGTAGCTGTGGGAGTCGGTGGGCTTATAATGGATATTAGTAGACAACCTATCCCCAGAGATGGAGACAGAGAAGTCGAGGAAGGGAAGGGAAGTGTCAGAGATGGACCATGTATGGGTGAGAGAAGAGTGGAAATTGGAAGCAAAGTTGATAAAGTTTTCCAGTTCGGGGCTGGAGCAGGAAACGGCACCGATACAGTCATCAATGTACCGGAAAAAGAGTTGGGGGAGGGGGCCTGAGTAGGACTGGAACAAAGAATGCACAACATATCCCACAAAAAGACAGGCATAACCTGGACCCATGCGGGTACCCATAGCGACACCTTTTACTTGAAGGAAGTGCGTGGAGTTGAAGGAGAAGTTGTTCAATGTGAAAACAAGATCAGCCAGGCGGAGGAGGGTGGTGGTGGATGGGGACTGGTTGGGCCTCTGTTCCAGGAAGAAGCGGAGAGCCCTCAAACCATCCTGGTGGGGGATGGAGGTGCAGAGCGATTGGACGTCCATAGTAAAGAGGAGGAGGTTGGGACCAGGAAACTGGAAATTGTCAAAATGACGTAAGGCGTCAGAAGAGTCACGGATGCAGGTGGGAAGAGACTGGACCAGCGGAGAAAAGAAAGAGTCAAGATAGGAAGAAATAAGTTCAGTGGGGCAGGAGCAGGCTGACACAATGGGTCTGCCGGGACATTCCCGTTTGTGGATTTTGGGAAGGAGGTAGAAGCGGGCTGTCCGGGGTTGCGGGACTATGAGGTTGGAAGCTGTAGAGGGAAGATCTCCAGGGGAGATGAGGTCAGTGACAGTCCTTTGGATGGTGGCTTGATTTTCGGCGATGGGGTCATGGTCCAGAGGGAGGTAGGAAGAAGTGTCTGTGAGTTGGCGCTGAGCCTCTGCAAGGTAGAGGTCAGTACGCCATACAACAACAGCACCACCCTTGTCTGCAGGTTTGATGACCATGTCGGGTTTAGACCTGAGAGAACGGAGTGCCTCAAGTTCAGAGGGGGACAGGTTAGAGTGAGTGAGGGGGGCAGAGAAATTGAGATGACAAATGCCTCGCCGACAGTTTTCAATGAAGAGATCAAGAGTGGGTAAGTGGCCAGGGGGAGGGGTCCAGGTAGAGGGAGAATGCTGGAGGTGGGTGAATGGGTCTGCTGGTCGGGAGGAGGACTCCTGGTCAAAGAAGTGAGCCTGGAGGCGGAGAAATATTTTATGGATACAGCCCGAGGGGATTTCCATGGATCCAGTCCCTCACTTCACCTTGGTGGGGGTGCCTTACACAGTGGTCTTCCCGAGTGAGCCTTTGCAGCGGCTGCCCCAAGCTGTAGTGCGTCCGTCAGCACGTAGTCTTGGACCTTGGAATGTGCCAGTCTGCAACATTAGGTCGTGGACAACTCTTTGCGCTGGAAGACCAGCAAGTTTCGGGCAGACCAAAGGGCGTCTTTCACCGAATTGATAGTCCTCCAGCAGCAGTTGATGTTTATCTCGGTGTGCATCCCTGAGAACAGCCTGTGGAGCACAGACTCCTGTGTTACACAGCTGCTTGGGATGAACCGCGATAAAAACCACTGCATCTTTTTCTACACCTGCTTTGCAAAGACAGACAGGGCAGTCCTCTCTCCTCTGTCTTGTTTGTTTGCTGTATTGAACCCTTTGCTGAGTCGATTAGGAAGGATGCAAGCATAAGGGGGGGGGGGTTACAATCCGAGGCAGTGGAGTCACTCAGGTTAAAACTTCCCTGTACCTGGATGACGTCGCCGTCTTTTGCTCGGATCCGCTGTCCGTTCGCAGACTGATCAGCATCTGCGACCAGTTCGAACTCACCTCGGGAGCCAAAGTTAACCACGGCAAGTGCGAGTCCATGTTCTTTGGAAACTGGGCTGACCGATCCTTTGTCCCCTTCACCGTCAGGTCAGATTACCTGAAGGTGCTGGGGATATGGTTCGGAAGGGCCGGGGCATTCACCAAAACCTGGAAGTAGCGAGTAGCCAGGATACACCATAAGCTGAGCATGTGGGAGCAGCGATCTCTCTCCATTGTGGGTAAGAACCTGGTCATCAGGTGCGAGGCACTCACGTTGCTGCACGTGGTGCAGGTCTGGCCCATACGTCACCCCTGCGCTGTGGCGATCACCCGAGCCATTTTCCGCTTCATATGGGGTTCCAAAATGGACCAAGTCTGGAGGGACACGATGTTCAAACCCCTGGATAAGGGCGGGAAAAATGTACCCAACGTCGCCCTCATCCTGATGACTACCTTCGTGTGCGGCTGCATCAAGCTGTGCGCAGATCCCCAGTACACAATCTCCAAGTGTCACTACGTGCTGAGGTTCTATCTGTCCCCAGCGTTGTGAAGGATGGGCCTGGTCACATTGCCGCGGAATGCTCCATCCAGTTGGACCGTGCCGTACCACCTATCCTTCGTGGGAAAGTTTCTGTGGAAAAACATATTTGACCACCAATCCTTCAGGTAGTGGTCTGCATGGAATGTCCTCAAGGCCCTACAGGAAAAGGAGATGGTGGATCCAGTCGGATGGTTCCCCAAGCAAACTGCCAAAGTCATTTTGCGGAATGCCTCATCACCAGAACATTCACACAAGCACCAAGATGAAACTTGGCTGGTGGTGAGAAGAACCCTCCCCATCAGATCCTTCCTGCACGCCCGAAGTCTCACCCCCTCCGCACAATGCCCTCGAGGTGGCTGTGGTGGGGAAGAGACTGTTGCCCACCTCTTTCTCTGAATTGCCTCCAGTGCAAGTAGATTCCTCCTTGAATAAGGAGACCAAAACTGGACACAGTACTCCAGGTGTGGTTTCACCAACACCCTGTACATTTGTAGCAAGACTTCTCTCCTTTTATACTCCACTCCCCTTGTAATAAAGGGTAACATTCCATTTGCCTTTCTAATTATTTGTTCTACCTGCATGCTAACTTTTTGTGATTCATGTACGAAGACACCCAGATCCTTCTGTACCGCAGCATTCTGTAGTCTCTCGCATTTTAAATAATATTTAATTTATCTGTTCTTACTACCAAAGTGAATAACCTCACATTTTCCCACATTATACTCCAGCTTCCAAATGTTTGCCTGGATCCGAGAGGCCCTGGCGGAATCGAAACTGAGCATCGATGAGCAGATTATTGCTAAATGCGTGGTGATTGATATCACTGTTGATGACATCTTCCATCACTTTGCTGATGATTGATAGTGGACTGATGGGGCGGTAATTGGTCAGATTGGATTTGTCCTGCTTTTTTTTTATGGACAGGGCACACCTGGGCAATTTTCCACATTGTCGAGTAGCTGTTTCTGTTGTAGCTCAAAAAAAAATTATCTTAATAAATTATCGGCTGTAAGCACGTTTGCCATCGGGTTGAATAATTTCTGTGTGAGGAATGTTCCAGCATCATAAACCAGGGGAACGTGCTGACTGGGCTGTGTCTTCATCTCTTCTGGGCAGTCGGACAGTTCACCCTTCATTCTGCTCTGATTCACTTTCCCAAAGCGGATCTACAGATTCTCACATCTGGAGACTGGGTTTTCTTGTTAGGTTCCTTTTGATTTTTCTTGCTCCTGAATGATAATATATGCCAACCTTGGATCAACCTTGCGTTGTGTCCCAGTCTTGGTTAAGAGCGACACATAACGGCACCAACACTCTGAAACAAACAACACAGTCACACTTTCCTTCAGTGAGATTAATGTTGAGGCGGTTTCCATGTCGAATGCAATTGTGAACGAATTTCTCACAAAGAACTTGTTCAATGTGACTGGAATGCTCAGTGATTGGGATATTAACTCCCCCTGCTTTTCCTGAGCTTGTTCTCGGTCTATGGGGATGTTTGTCCTGGACCGTGGAATCTTGCATCCCTGTAATGGACATTAACCCACTGATTGAATCTGTATTCACTGCTTTCCGCTGGTGCTGGGTAATTGCAGAGTGTGGGGCTGGAATGTTGCTGCTTGTCCCGGCCTCACTCACTCTGGGAAAGAGTGAATAATTGATGCATCTGTTTCTGTATCTGAAATGTGACTTCGATCTGCTGTTATTAACCGAGGCAGCACTGCAGAAGGATACGTTAATAATCTCTCACTAATCAACTGCAAACAGTCAGAATGTGTAACTTTGAGCAGCGCTTTCTGCATCGTCAGGGCTGGAAAGTTGAGGCAGGGAGAGACACTGTCAGTATCTGAGCGTATACAGCACTGTACAGAGAAAGAGCCAATATACCGGGGCTGAGACACAGTGCATCTTTTCACATTTAATCACAATAATATCCACAGTCAGGAGCTGAAAATGATGAAAAACCGAATAGCAAGAGCAAAAATAAGAAAACTAAGTAATTCTAGATTAGCTGATGAGCTTTCTCTGTGTTACCTGGTAGTCTACTGTTTTATATTCAATGCTCTCTCCACTGTGGCCAGGGAATGATTTCTTCTCAAGGGCTGAATATTAACAAAACTTCTTGGAATTTAAAATCTTTCAAAATTAATTCCATGGAGCTAATGGGGAAAAGTCAAATAACTGCATCAATTAATGAAGGGCTGGTTGGTGATGACGTGGATGTGTCTGCAGTGTGCAGGACCAGACTGTTTCTATAGATTCACAATGAATGTTCCACCCTTTATTTATAACAGTAAAACTGATCGTGGACAATGGCTATTCTGGTTGCAGCAACCTGAAGATTTAACTTATTGACACCCTGCTTTCGGGGAATCGAGAAAGCACAACACTCAGCTCTGTCAGTTAGTATGTTTGTTTGTTAACCCACAATTTGATGGTTCAAGCACTTAAAAGGATGAGGCTTTATTAACTTAAACTCTTCTACATCTGCTGTATTACTCTTGCTGTTGATTCTTCAAAGATAAGGTTAATCAAGACTTTCTTTGTGAAATCCATGCTGACTGAGCTTTATTATATTTTCATTTTCATATGTATTTTCTACTTTTGGGGATTATTGTCTTCTTTATTGATTTTATTTTTATTTATTGCATTTATTGCCCATCCCTAATTCCCTCGAGAAGGTAGTGGTGAGCTGCCTTCTTGAACCACTGCAGTCGATGTGGTGCTGTTAGGAAGGGAGTTCCAGGATTCTGACCCAGCCACAGTGAAGGAACGGTGATATAGTTCCAATTCCAGGATGGTGTGTGGCTCAGAGGGGAAATTGCAGGTGGTGGTGTTCCCATGCATCTGCTGCCCTTGTCCTTCTAGGTGATAGAAGTCACGGGTTTGGAAGGTGCTGTCAAAGGAGGCTTGCTGCGTTGCTGCAGTGCATCTTGTGGATGGTGCACGCTGTGTGTTGGTGATAGAGAGAGTGAATATAGTGAATGAGGCGCCAATCAAGTGGGCTGCTTTGTCCTGGATGACGTTGAGCTTCTTAAGTGTTGTTGGAGCTGCACCTATCCAGGCAATGGAGAGTATTGCATCACACTCCTGACTTGTGCCTTGTAGATAGGGGACAGGCTTTGGGGAGTCAGGAGGTGAGTTACTTGCCGCAGGATTCCTAGTGTCTGACCTGCTCTTGTAGCCATGATATTTATATGGCTACTGCAATTCAGTTTCTGGTCAATGGTAACCCCCAGGATGTTGATCGTGGGGGATTCAGCAATCGTAATGCTGTTGAATGTCAAGGGGAGAGGGTTAGATTCTCTCTTGTTTCAGAAGGTCATTGCCTGGGACTTGCGTGACTCGAATGTGAAATATCCTTATTGTCGGGTATTGTATTGTACTGCACAGTGACGACACTTGGAAAGTACTTCATTGGCTGTAAAAGGCTTTACAAAGTCCTGTGGTCGTGAAATGCATGTGTTGCTTTTTCCATTGTTATCAATGTCATTTTGATCAAAAGATAGGTTTCGTGAGCACAAAGTTTAAATCAATGTTGATTCAAATAATGTAAAAGCATCTATATTCTTGCACGATACTTAATAATCACCATCTTCCTTTCCTTACAGAGTACAATGTTTTTGACCCTGAAATTGATTCCACAATCTCAGTCCCTCAGACAATTTCAGCCCAGTTCTGATGAAAGATCACAGATCTGAAACGTTAACTCTGTTTCTCTCTCCACAGATGCTGTCAGACCTGCTGAGTATTTCCAGCATTTTCAAGAGTCTCGATTTAATGAATAGGAAACTTGTTTCAGATCAGATTGGGAGACAGTTTGAAACCACTCCATCGTACTCATGTCTGAGATTCTGAGGACAGTTGGCTGTTAGTGGAAGACATCATTAATTAAATGTACCTAGCAACAGCTCAGACCAATTATTATTTTACAAGGTGGTGTGATGGCCATCCAGGGGTTAAAAGTAGGGATTTTGTAAGGTTTCAGTGTGCAGGAACACGAGAAGACCTCAGGGGTAAAGGCTCAGATCATCGACCAAGTTCTCCACCTGATGAGGGATCTAGACTGGACAAAGAGGACCGTGGCACTCTGAGACCAAGCTCGACCAGTCCACACACCTGCTAGAGCTGTAAAGTTATATTCCCCAAGTTTGTTCAAGATAATTTTACTTCCAATTATTAAGTACTATTTTACTCTCAATAAAAGTTCTGGACTTATTAATCAAGTATCCTGTTGCTTTAATTGGTTACAGTCATGCCCAAAGAGATTGTCCACAATAGACTTTCCAGAACTGAAAGATAAGTCTGCAAGGATTGCTAATTTTACAGCCCTGTTTAAAAAGAGAGATAAATCCAGGAACTACAGAGCAGATCGTCTAATGTCAGTGGTGGGGAAACTTTTAGAGACAATTATCCAGGAGAAAATTAACTGGCACTTGATCGAACATGGGCTAACAAATGTCAGCCAGTGCAGATTGGTTAACAGAAGATTGTGTATGAATTAATTAATGAATTAAATTCTTTGATGAAGTTTCACAGAGAGTTGACCAGGGTGGTGAGGTTGATGGTGTGTGTCTGCACTTCAAAATTGTGTTTGAAAAAGTACCATAAAATAGACTTGTTAACAAAATTGGAGCAGATGGGATTAAAGAGGCAGTGGCAGCGGGGATACAAAATTGGCTGAGAGACGGAAAGCATTAAGTAGGGTGAATGCTTGTTTTTCAGAATGGAGGGACTAATACAGTAATGTCACTGTTGTTGCAGTGTGTGCAGTGTCTGACCCTGAGCTGTCCAAGGGAGGGGGCTGTTTGTGATTTTCCTGTGGGGTGTATTATCATCAGGGTATCTCTCTGAGATGTCCCAGGGATGGGGCAGTGTGTGATATCCTTGTGCATGTCATGCAGGCCCACTGGCGTGTGGTTCCATCCTGATGCCAAAGAACAGAGCCCCATCTATGGGCAAAAAGTCTCACTTCCCTGTGGGTGTCTTGAGAGAGAAGAAGGCTTAGGGAGTAAACCTGGACAGTAAATCCGGAGTGGAGTCCCGTAGGCGGTTACCTGTTACTTATCAGGTAGTTTTCCAGCAACTCCTACAGCAGAGCTGGTACCAAACAGTACTGTTTTTTTCCTTTCCTTTGGACAATACTAGCAATGCTGAGAGGGGGTCCTGATGCTCAGTGTCTCCATACTATTTCCCCAGGCCTTTGCCCTGGAGAGGACACTCCAGCTTCGTGGTTAAACATTAGCAAAACATGGGAAGAAACAGTTACCGATTATAAGCTCTCACTCAATTGGTGTAGAGTATGAGCACCAGGGGTTACTTTTGACAGTGGGAGAGATCATCACGTCTCATTGGAGAACTACCACCTACTCCAAGCTGTGCAGCCCCCAGTCAGTTAGGTGCTGTCCTGCCACGACCTACTTGCTTCAATGGGTGCTTGCAGCTTAGAGAGATATCTCTCAACTGGCGGATTGATAATCTATCAACCAGGCAAGACAAACTCAACAAAGATGACACCAGTGCTTCGCATAACAAGCTGGAATATAAGGACCATGTGTCCTGGCCTGAATGACAACCTTCTGCAGGTTGATGACACACACAAGACAGCTGTGATTGACAAGGAACTCACAAGGCTCAATGTGGACATTGCTGTGCTGCAAGAAACTAGACTCATTCAAAGTGGATCCTTCAAAGAGAAACACTACACCTTCTTCAGGCAGGGGAAAGCCCAAGAGGCAACTCGTGAGCATGGAGTGGGTTTCACAGTAAAAAACACGCTACTTGCAATGAGTGAACCCCCCACTGTTGGCTCAGAGAGACTTCTTACCCTTCACTTGTCAACAAGCGCGGGCCTAGTTAATCTCATGTGCATCGATGTCCCGACACTCACCTCCACCCCAGATCAATTCTGTGAGACACTTGACGCTGCCATCAGTAGAATTCCCAACACCGAGGGACTGTATCTTCTCGGGGATTTCAACGCAAGCTTGGGTACTGACTACAGCTTGGCCAATGAGCATAGGGCACCAGGGGATTAGCAAGATGAACAAAAATGGACAGAGGTTTCTGGAGCTATGCTGTCACCATGGACTCTGTGTGACGAACAGCTACTTCCAGGTCAAGCTGTGCCACAAGGTGTCCTGGAGACGTCCGAGATCACGCCACTGGCACCAGCTAGACCTTATCATCACCAGACGTACCACCCTCAGCAGTATCCTCATCACACGCAGCTATCACAGCGCTGACTGTGACACTGACTACTCCCTGGTGTGTAACAAGGTCAGGCTTCAGCCAAGGAAGCTTCATCCATCCAAGAAGGAAGGTCGTTCTCGGATCAACACTAGCCGAACCACTGACCCAGAAAGGACCCAGGAGTTCCTCAACATCCTCGATCAGGCACTTTCAGTAAACACCCAAGGCCTCAGTGCAGTGTCAAAGTGCAATCATCTGCACGCCACCATCTATAACTCTGCACTCACTGTGTATGGGAAAAGAGATGGGAGGAATGCTGACTGGTTTGAGGCTTATTGGACTGAAATGGAGTCAGTTACTGCAACTAAGAAGAGAGCCCTCATGAACTACAAACAAGTCCCCAGCAAACAAACTCTAGATGCTCTCAGAGCTGCCAGAAACAAGTCTCTGCAGACTGCTCGGCACTGCACCAATCAATACTGGTTAAAACTCTGCAACAGCGTACAATCTGCCGCTGAATCTGGGGGATGCTAGAGGGACATATGAAGGAATTCAACACACCAAGGTTCCTTAGACAGCACCTTCCATACCCGCAACCTCTACCAACTATAAGGACAAGGGCAGCAAATTCATGGGAATACCACCACCTGCAAGTTCCCCTCCAAGCCACACACTATCGTGACTTGGAACTATATCGCCTTTCCTTCGCTGTTGCTGGGTCAAAATCCTGGAACTCCCTTCCTAACAGCACTGTGGGTGTACCTACCTCACACAGACTGCAGCGGTTCAAGAAGGCAGCTCACCATCACATTCTCAAGGGAAATGAGGGATGGGCAATAAATGCTGGCTTAGCCAGTGATGACCACATCACATGAATGAATAAAAAAAAATTATGAAAGCAACGGGCCCAGCAGTAACTAAATCAGCACCTTTGAAGACAAAGACAGGGACGATCATCACTGAACCTAACAAGCAGATGGAAAGGTGAGTGGAGCATTACCTTGAACTCTACATAACGGAGAACATTGTCATTGAAGTAGCTCTCAGCACCATTCCAGACTTCCCTGTCATGGAGGAGTTGGACAGTGACCCCACCATAGTAGAGCTCAACAAGGCCATTGACCGTCTTGCCAGTGGTAAAGCCCTGGGAAATGATGGTACTCCACCTGGAATCATCAAAAGTGGAAAAGCAGCTCTGCTGCAGCATCTCCATGAACTTCTGTGTCTCTGTTGGAAGGGGAGATCTGCGCCTCTAAACATGCGTGATGCAAACATTGTCACCTTGGACAACAATAAGGGGGAATCGCAGTGACTGCAGCAATTACCGAGGCATCTGCTTGCTAAGTATTGTGGGGAAGGTCTTTGCTCGCATTGCTCTGACCAGATTGCAGACCCTGACACACACATCTATCCTGAGTCTCAGTGCAGCTTCAGAGCTGGTAGATCGACAGTCGACATGATTTTCTCACTTCGGCAGTTACAGGAGAAGTACTGTGAACAGTACAGACCACTCTACATTGTCTTTATAGACATCACCAAGGCCTTCGATCTTGTTAGCAGAGACAGACTCTTCAAACTGCTGTGGAAACTAGGCTGCCCTCCTGAACTCTTGGGCGTCATCTCTTCTTTCCACGAGAACATGCACAGTTCCGTCAGTTACAATGGAGCAACATCAGACACTTTCACGATCAGCAGTGGGGTAAAACAGGGCTGTGTCTTGGTGCAAACTCTCTTCAGAACGTAGGAGGAGGCAGTTTCACCTGTCGAGCCTGATCTGTCATTCAATTACATCCTTGCTGATCATCTACCTCAACACCACTTTCCCGCGCTCTCCCCATATCCCTTGATGTCATGAGTATCAAGATTTCTATCAATTTCTGTGCTGAACATGCTCAATGATTGAACTTTCACAAACCCCTGAGGTAGAGAATTCCAAAGATTCACCACCCTCTGAGTGAAGAAATTCCACCCTATCTCAGTTTTAAATGGCCTTTTAAATGAAACTTTAAGGAATACAAGCCCAGTTTCCTCATAAGACAATCCCACCATCCCAGGGATTAGTCTGGTGACCCTCCGTTGCACTCCCTCTGTGGCAAGTCTATCCTTCCTTAGATAAGGAAACCAAAACTGTACACAATACTCCAGCACAATCTCACCAAGGCTCTATACAATTGCAGCAAGACATCTTTATTCCTGTACTCATGACCCCTCGTGTTAAGGCCAACATACCATTTGCCTTCCTAATTGATTGCTGCACCTGCATGCGAGCTTTTAGTGTCTCATGAACAAGGACACCCAGGTCCCTTTGGACATCAACACTTCCCAACCTCTCACCATTTAAGAAATATTCTGCCTTTCTGTTTATTCTACCAAAGTGGATAACTTCACACTTATTCACATTATATTCCATCTGTCATTTCATTCACTTATCCTGTCCAAGTCCCCTGGAAGCCTCCTTGTAACCTCCTCACAGCTCACATCCTTTACAATTGGCATATTCTTCTCCATGCTGCTATTTTAAACTTTCAGTGACTCAGATGGGGGTGTCCACCTGCATACCAGAGCTGATGACAAGCTGTTCATCTTGGCAAGACTGCGCACCAAGACCAAAATGAGTCAGTTCTTGGTCTGTGAGTTGCTGTTTGCTGATGACGCTGTGCTGACATCCCATAATGAAGTTCATTAACAGCAGCTTGTATATCGGTTCTCCCTGGCCTGCAAGGAGTTTGGACTGACGATCAGCATCAGGAAGATCAAAGTTATGGGCCAGGACTAGAGACCTCACCTTCCATCAACATCGACAGGCTCACTTTGGAGGTTGTCAACAGCTTCACATACCTTGGATCAACAATCACCAGCAATCTGTCCCTTGATACTGAAATCAGCACCAGGATTGTCAGTGCTGCAGCTGTCATGTCAAAGTTGAGAAGACGAGTGTGAACCGACAGCAAACTGATCGAAAATACAAAACTCCGCATGTAGCAGGCTTGTGTTCTCAGCAACAAAAACAAGAAATGCTGGATTCACTCAGCAGGTCTGGCAGCATCTGTGGAAAGAGAAGCAGAGTTAACGTTTCGGGTCAGTGTGTTCTCAGCACCCTCCTTTATAGTAGAGAAGCATCAACAACTTATGTAAGCCAAGAAACGCAGCTGAACAGCTTCCACCTCCACTGTCTCAGATGGATATTGGGCATCTCCTGGCAGGACAGAGTGCCGAATGCAGAAGTACACCAGCGTGCAGGGACCCGCAGCATGTTTGCCCTCTTGAGTCAGCGGTGACTCTGTTGACTGAGTCATGTGTGCTGAATGGATGACGGTCGCTTTGCCAAAGGCACGCTCTTTGGTGAGCTTGCTATCAGCACGAGACCAACAGGTCACCCACATCTGTGTTACAAGGACATCTGCAAAGCGAGATCTCAAGCTGACTGGGATTGGAGTCAATGCATGGGAAGTCCTTCCTGCTGACTGGAATTCCTGGAGAAAGGCATTCAGGAAGACCATGGGAAAAGCAGAGGACAATAGAAACGACCAGATGGTGGGAAAGAGAGCTCAGAGGAAGGAAAAATTATCAGTCGACCTCGGGCCAATGATATTCATCTGTACCAGCTGCGGAAGGGATCGTCACTCACGAGTCATCCTTTACAGCCACAACAAACGATGTTTCACACAGAAGTGACGTACACCCCGGGTGTAGCCCATCGTCTTCCGAGACAGACGGTTGCCTATTACAATTACAACTACAGCAACAACTACAAGAGCGAGTCAGAGGCTGGGAACACTGCCGTGACGAACTCAGCTCTTGACTCGCCAAAGCCTGCCCACTATCTGCAAGGCCTTCCTCTGATTTCCATTGCACGCACATTCGTGATCTGGCTCTGTAGCTTAGTTGGTTAAAGCAGCTGTCCAGTTAGTAGGAGATCCTGAGTTCAACTCCCAGCAGAGCCTTATTTCACATTTGCAACATGCTTGAAAAGTTTCATTATCAACACTGACATCTGTGTCTTGTGAACTTTAATTCAAAATACTTGATGAATTTCAATCGCATAAAAAAACAACTTTTGTGAAGGATATGAGTTTGGAATGGCTGTTTCTCCTTGCACAGAATTTCAGTGCTAATACATCAAAGTTAACTTCTTTGACATCAATTTGTTCACAGTTACATTCAACCTGGAAAACAGCTTGATATTAATCTCACTGAAGGAGAGTGTTTGTGTCATTATGTGTTGCTTTCAACCGAGACTGGGACATGACGCAAGTGGGAGGGTTTATCTGAGGTTTGGAATATTTGTCAGTCAGGAACAAGAAAAATCAAAGGAACCAGATAAGAAAACCTAAGTCTCATGTGGTTACCGAGAAACGGTGAGAAGATATTAAACTTTGTTGTATTTAATACAACTGTGTGAACTTTGATCTTTGCGGCCTTTTATAAACAGTATTTGAAGGGTCTCAGTAAAAATGTTCAGTGTTGATGAGAGTGGGGTCTGGGTGAGCAGCTGCTTCATGTGACAGGGTCAGGACTGGATGCAGGAAGTTCTCTGACAGTCTCTCTCTGATGGGTTGAGTTGATTTTCAACTGGCAGCTGTTGCTGTTTTGATAATTCAAGTTCCCTCCACCGATTTTTTTGGACAGACAGTGCAGGATGAGGATGTTAAGGGTTAATGCTGAAAACAGTGGGATTAACCCCTCCCACAATCAGAGTGATGATGTAACAGTCACATGAGATGAGGTTTGGGAGGAGAGAGCAGCACCAAGGATGCTAGTTTCGGAGGCTTGATGAGTGTGTATATAGTATTGTGTAAATTAGAAAAGAGCTCTTAGTTCTTTCAGCAGGAAATGTGTCCAGAAAATATCACGAAACTCACAATTTCATTATTCAGGAGTTGGAACACAGGGATATTAACTCCAAGTGACAGTAGTGGTTTCATTTAACAAAAGAAAAGGAGAGAATAATATTGCTCATTGATTGAAATCCCCCAGTGAGGAGACAGTTAAACAGGTGATCTGTTGGGGCATCCTTCGATCCAAGGTTTCGGCAGCATTTAATCTCAATTTTTGGTGAAATTCTCTGTTTTTTGCATCTTTTTTTAATCCAGCTTTTATGGACCAGTGAAAAAACTGAAAAAAGTGAACAGATCCATCCTTTCTTTTCTTCCTTCTTCCCATCAGTTTCTCTTTTCTGTCCCAATTTAATCTGCTGTTTTATCCATTCCAATCATAATTCAACATTCCAATCTAATCTATTTGTTATTCCACAGTGTCTCTCCATGTGTTTTATTCTGTTGTATTCTCTCACAGTCTGTTTGATGATCAATTTTACATCTCACTCTCTGTTCTGGTGAAGATCAGAAGCAGTGTTATCTGTTTGCAACACCCGACAAGTCGGCCTGAGGCTGTGTCTCATCGATAATGTGGAGTTAGGAACATAGGAACATAGGAGCAGGAGTCGGCCATTCAGCACATCGAGCCTGCCCCACCATTCAATATGATCATGGCTGATCATCCACTTCAAAGCCCTTTTCCCCACACTTTCCTCATATTCCCTTATGTCACTTGTATTTAGAAATCTGTCAATCTCTGCTTTAAACATACTCAATGACTGAGCTTCCACAGCCCTCTGGGGTACAGAATTCCAAAGATTCACAACCCTCTGAGTAACAACATTTCTCCTCAAAACTGTCCGAAGTGGCATGCCCCTTATTTTGAAATTGCGTCCCCTGGTTCTCGACTCCCCAACCAGGGGAAACATCTTAGCTGCATCTACCCTGACTGTCCTTTAAATATTTTGTAGGTTTCAATGAGATCACCTCTCATTCTTCAAAACTCCAGAGAATACAGCCCCAGTTTCCCCAATCTCTCTTCATAGGACAGTCCCACCATCCCAGGAACAAGTCTGATGAACCTTCTTTGCACTCTATCTATGGCAATAATATCCTTCCTGAGGTAAGGAGACCAAAACTGCACACAGTACTCCAAGTGCAGTCTCACCAAGGTTCTATACAATTGAAGCAAGAATTCACTACTCCTGTACTCAAATCCTCTTGTGATAAAGGCTAACATACTATTAGCCTTCCTAATTGCTTGCTGCACCTGAATGTTAGCTGTCAGTGACTTAATGACATGGATACCAGGTCACCCCAATACTCTATACCTCAGTTAATAAAGGAAAGGATTCCATTTACCTGCTGAACCAGCTTATTGACCTGCACTGCTACTTCAGGGATCTGTGGACATTCACTCCAACGTCCCTCACTTCCTCTACACCGTTCAGTGTTCTCCCATTAATTGTGTATTCCTTTGCCTTTTTTGACGCCTGCTGTCGCTGTTCCCTGCTCTCCGAGTGAACTCTTGCTCCCTCTCTCTCCTGGGCTCTTTATGCTCCACTCTGCTCTCACTGTTTCCCGCTCTCTTAATGTATCAATATTTGTTTGTCTTGTGTTTAATTTAAAATATGGATTAACTGTATTTTACAGTTGTAGGTTTTATTTGGTAATCCTGTGAAAGTTGTGGATTGGTATTCAATATTAAGCTCTGTTAAAATGATTGTGAATGAAAATATAACTTTCAATCTTATACATGGGCTTTTCTGCAAGCTCCAAGTCCTTCATTTTGTCGTAATGGCTTGATACTGTATCTTTCAGTCTTAATCTCTGTGGGATTTTTGAACTGGTATGTAATGCATAACTTGGTCTAACGTTCTGATGTACATTATTGGGATTCATTGGATCATAGGAAATAGGAGCATTAGGCCATTCAGCCCATCGAGCCTGCTCCAACATTCAAACAGATCGTGACTGATCATCTACCTCTACGCCATTTTCCCTGCCATCTCAATATCCCTTGATCTTGTTAGTATTTAGAAATCTATCGATTTCTGTCTTGAATATGTTCAATGATTGAGCCTCCACAGCCCTCTGGGATAAAGAATTCCACAGATTTCTCACCCTCTGTGTAAAGAAATTCCTGCTCATCTCAGTCTGCCCTTATTCTGAGACTGTGTCCCCTTGTTCTACACTCACTAGACAGAGGAAACATCCTATCCATATCTACCCTGTGACACCCTGTAAGAACTTTGTCTGTTTCAATGAGATCACCTCTCATTCTTCAAAACTCTAGAGAATTTAGGCCCAGTTTCTGCAGTCTCTCATCATAAGACAATCCCACCATCCCAGGGGATGAGACCGGTGAATCTCTGTTGCACTCCCTCTGTGACAAGTCTATCCTTCCTTCGATAAGGAAACCAAAATTGTACAGAGTACTCCAGGTGCGGTCTCATCTAGACTTCATACATCTTTACTCATGTACTCAAATACGCTTTCAATGAAGCCAACATACCATTTGCCTTCCTAATTGCTTGCTGCACCTGCAGACTAGCTTTTTGTGTCTCATGAACAAGGACACCCAGGTGCCTTTGGACATCGACACTTCCCAGCCTCTCACCATTTAAGAAATACTCTGTCTTTCTGTTTATTCGACCAAAGTGGAGAACTTCACACTTATTCACATTATATTCCATCTGCCATGTTCTTGCCCATTCATTTAACCTGTCCAAATCCCCTTGAAGCCTACTTGCATTCATTCTGTACCTTTCAATTCTGTAAATTTTGTCTGTTCTATTTCAGATTTTATATTTAAAATGTGACCATGGTGACAGAGTTTATTAGATCTGATAGTGAGTTTGTTTTTGGACTGTGATTGATGTATCAACCTGTCAGCTGTACTGAATTGGAGTGAAATAGAAACAACTTCTGTCTCTCCTGCTGTTGTTTGACTGTTGGATTGAAAATGTGTCTCTCGACTTTGGGATCAGTGTCTGTCTGACTACTTCTTTTGTTTGTTCCAGTGGAACTGATGAGCTGGCAGTATCTCTGTGCTTTCGGAGTGATCCTGTACCGACTGTGTGTTGGAACGAGATCACTGCACTTTTCCTTGTGTCCAAGAATCACCACATCTATTCAGGTTCCGTCATGTATTTTCCTGCAGGAATGAAAGAACTGGTGAGGTAGAAGATACAAAAGCGATCAATGTAATCGGCCCAATAATAATCATTATGAACAATCACAAAATGAAAACCAAGAACACAAACGGTGTCAGTGTCTGCCTCCACTGCAGTACTGCAGTATTCAGCTTCTGTTTACCAGGTGTTTGCAGTGGTTTTACAACAAGTTTGTGACATTCAGAAACAACACAAGCCCTGCACTGCTCAATGACTGGGACTGTCCGATAGAACAATGACCTTTACACAGTCACATTTCTATTTCAACGGAAAACAAGCAGCCACTATTTAAAATGTGCCTTTCACACTTCTCACCTGGTGTCTGCAATAAATGCTTTTTGTCTAACTGTCCACATCGTTATTTTGTGGCTATTTTTCCCCCACTGTTCACAATCCAACAAACAGTGAGAGACTGGGACGAAAGCAGGAAAATTCCCTCTCCTTTGGGTGGTGAAATTGTCAGTGATTTTCAATAGTGATTTCTTCCCATTGTGTCTCCCTGAGCCTGTCCAGACACTGTCCGAGAATGAACTCTCCCTTCCCCGTGTTCCCGGCTCACTCCATGTTCCGGGAGCAGCTCCTGCTCCACAGTGTCTGTTGCAAACACTCCCCGACTCCCCCTCAACTTCCCACCACTCAATGCTAATCTCTGAGCACATCTGCGGACACGCTCCCAAAGCAGTGGCTGCTGGAAGCAGATGCTGTTTGTTCCCTTCCCCCGGGCCCGGGAAGTCTCCATTAGCAGCTGATTTAAAGCATCTTCCCCTGATTGAGTGAATGGCATCACAGACTGGGTTGGGGAAAGGCTGCGCATGCGCTCCACTCCACATTGTGACGTCTCACTGGGGGCGGGGCTGCATCGCGCGTGCGCAGATCCCTGCAGCAATTCAGCATTCAAACATCAATGGGAACTTTCCCCATTTCACCCTCATCAAAGTCCCAAAGAAAGTGAAGAGGGGCTTGGACTGGAGGGAGGGAGGGGCGGGGTAGGGGGAACCTAGAACCCAGAAAGCTGCCCAGTTGCCCCATTTAGATGCTCAATTTGTGGTCATTCCCTGCAGGGGGTTTGTTATTATTGAGCCCCTCCTGGTAAAACAATCCGATAGAAAGAGGGGAGAAAGGAGGGAGCCGGTGTGTTTGCTGGGGCCTTGCAGAATTCATTTCAGCAGCAAAAGTCCCGGGTTATATTAACCCGAGTGAAACACGCTGTCAGTGAGAGGAAAACCGAACGGCCCTTTTCATCTTTTCATTGGAAACAAAGTAGAGCCGGAAGTGCGGCGAGCAGAGCAGACACACAAGCTCAATGACAGGAGAGCTCGGCCGTCCCTGAGTTTCAGCTCCCGGCTCTTCCATTTCCTCATCCACACTGTCTTCACTGTGGATGTTCAGGGGTTCCTTGTCGGATCTGAGGACTGTATCCATTAAACATTCTGAGTCAGGAGATCCACACACTCTCTGTTATCAAGATTTATGGGCAGGAATGTTTCAAAACTTTGTCTATTAAATTATTGTATTATTCACAGAACTAATGAGGCAATCGGTTCATTATTCAGGCCTTGAACTTGGTTTGGGTAAACCGAAAACTGAGAGGTTCAGCACCTTTCCACTTCTTCACTAATATAACTGATATTTTGATGAAGTAACAGAAAAGGTTGATGAAGGGAAAGCAATGGATGTTGTCTATATGGATTTTAAGAAAGCGTTTGACAGACTACCACAGAAAAGGCTGGGTCACAAAACTGAGGTTCCAGGAATAGGAGGGTCAGTATCTGCTTGGGTTAAAAAATGGATCAAATATCAAGAAAAGCGAGTTGTGGTATTTGGTTGTTTTTCAGAATGGAAGATGGTGAACAGTGATGTCCACAAGGGTCAGTGTCAGGACCACCATATATAGAAATGACATGAATATTGGAATCACAGAATCACAGAATTGTTACTGCCCAGAAAGAGGCCATTTGGCCCATCGTGTCTGCACTGACTCTCCAAATGAGCAATTCACCTCATGTCACTTCCCCGTCTTCTCCCCATAATCCTGCACATTCTTCCTTTTCAGATAACAGTCTAATTCCCCTTTGAATGCTTCAATTGAATCTGCCTCCATCACATTTTCAGGCAGTTCATACTTTAACCACTCGCTGTGTGAAAAAGTTTTTCCTCATGTCGCATTTGCTTCTTTTATCAATGACTTTAAATCAGTGCCCTCTCATTCTCGATCCTTTCACAAGTGGGAACAGTTTCTCCCTATCCACTCTGTCCACACCCCTCATCATTTTGAATACCACTATGAAATCTCCTCTTAGCCTTCTTTTCTCCAAGGAAAACAGTCCTAACTTCTCCAATCTATCTTCATAACTGAAGTTCCTCATCCCTGGAACCATTCTCATGAATCTTTTCCATAATCTCTGCAATGCCTTCACATCTTTCCTAAAGTGTGGCACCCAGAACTGGACGCAGTACTTCAGCTAAGGCTAGTGTCTTATACAAGTTCAACATGACCTCCTTGTTCTTGTACTCTATGCCTCTATCACTAAAGCCGAGGATACTGTATGCTTTATTAACCACTCTCTCAACCAATGACATATAACCCCAGTACCACTGCTCCTGCACCCCCTTTAGAATTGTACCCTTTATTCTATATTGTCACTCCATGTTCTTCCTACCAAAATGAATCAATTCACATTTCTCTGCATTGAACTTCACCTGTCATCTGTCCTCCCATTCCACCAACTTGTCTATGCCCTTTTGAAGTTCTACACTATCATCCTTACAGTTCACAATGCTTCCAATTTTCGTGTCATCCATAAGCTTTGAAATTCTGCCCTGTACACCAAGGTCTAGGTCATTAATATATATCAGGAAAGGCAAGGGTCCCAACACTGACTCCTGGGGAACTCCACTACAAACATTCCTCTAGCCCGAAGAACATCCATTGATCACTACTCTTTGTTTCCTGTCAATCAGCCAATTCCATATCCATGTTACTACTGTCCCTTTTATTCCATGAGTTATAACTTTGCTCACAAGTCTGTTGTGTTGCATTGTATCAAACTCATTTTGAAAGTCAATAAAAGCAAAATACTGCAGATGCTAGAAATCTGAAATATAAACAAAATGTGCTGGAAATACTCAGCAGGTCTGGCAGCATCTGTGGAGAGAGAAACAGAGTTAATGTTTCAGGTCAGTGACCATTCAGATGGCAGACCTTTTGAAAGTCCATGTACACCACAACAACAGCATTGCCCTCATCATCCCTCTCTGTTACCTCATCAAAAAACTCCAGAAGGGCAGTTAAACATGATTTTCCCTGAAAAAATCCATGCTGTCTTTCCAGAATTAACCACATTTGTCCATGGGACTGTTAATTTTGTCCCGAATTATTCTTTCGAGAAGTTTTCCCACCACCGAAATTGAAATGACTGGGGAGTGAGACGAGGTGAGTTGCTTTAGCAGAGAGCCAACATGGGTTCGTCAGGCCGAATGGCCTCCTTCTGTGCTTTAGACATTCTATGCTTGTATGATTCTAGCGACAACTGTTGGTGGAGAGGCAGTGATGCAGGAATGGGTTGACAGAAAGGGGAAAGTCTGGGCTGGTGTGTGTTTGCAGCATTTGCAGCTTGTGTTCGGGTTTGTGAATGAAGGTGATTTGGAAGCTGTGTTCCAAATTGAAGTGCTTATTGGAAGCAAGAAGTTGATGTCAATGAAGAATAAAACATGTTAAGATGAAGCGTGGTGTGATTGTGGATAGCAGTAAATATTGTGTTGGTGAATTATTTGTGTTAATAAACTTCCACTGCACCCTCTGCTGCAGGCTGCTGTTTATATCCAGCTGTGTATTAGTGCTGTGTGTTAACCAGATAAATGTTTGTTTCAACGCTGTTTATAAAGCAATAGCATTGCACTCAAACAGTCCCAGACATAGCAACACACGTACAAAAGCAAAAGACTGCAGATGCTGGAAATCTGTAACATAAACAGAAAATGCTTGAAATAGTCAGCAGGTCTGGCAGCATCTGTGGAGAGAGAAACAAAGTTAATGTGAGCTAAGGAAACAGACCTGAACTGTTAACTGTTTCTCTCTGCACAGATGCTGCCAGACGTACTGAACATTTCCAGCATTTTCTGTTTTTATTACAGCAACACCTTTGATCAGCAGTAGCGGTGATAGTGCGAGCCAGGGGGCAGCTGGGAAGGTACGTTTCACTATAAAGTACTTACCTGGCAATTCGGCGGACGCGGACACGGGGACTGCTGGGTAAGTGAACTTATATATTCGGGCAGTGGCTAAACCCGAAACACTACATGTGTAGTATCTCCCACCCATCCTCCTCCTCCAACCAAATAAAAGGACTCTTGTATGGAGGGTTTGGTAAGGTAAGCTTTTCCTTTATATTTTTTTATTCTCTGTTGTCAATTTCGAGCAGAGGGGATGGAAGCTAGGGCAGTTGCATGCTCCTCTTGCAGGATGTGGGAGGTAAGGTTCACCACTTGTGTCCCTGCTGACTTCACCTGTGAGAAGTGCACCCAACTCCAGCTCCTCACAGACCGCGTTAGGGAACTGGAGCTGGAGCTGGATGAACTTCGGATCATGCGGGAGGCAGAGGGGATGATAGAGAGCAGTTATGGGGAAGTACTGACACCTAAGTCACAGGATCAAGGTAGCTGGGTGACCGTCAGGGGAGGGAAAGGGAATAGGCGCACAGTGCAGGGATCCCCTGTGGTTGGCGAGGGGGGGGGGACCTACCAGGGGAAAGCCACAGCGGCCAGGTCTCTGGCACTGAGCCTGTCTCTGCGGCTCAGAAGGGAAGGGTGGAGAATAGGAGAGCGATAATGATAGGAGATTCAATGGTTCGAGGAACAGACAGGAGATTCTGTGGTCGCGAACGAGACTCCCGGATGGTATGTTGCCTCCCGGGTGCCAGGGTTAGGGATATCTCGGATCGAGTCTACAGGATTCTTAAGGGGGAGGGGGAGCAGCCAGAAGTCGTGGTACATATCGGTACCAATGACATAGCTCAGAAAAGGGATGAGGACCTGAAAAGCAAATATAGGAGTTCGGTTGGAAGGTAAAAGGCAGGACGAGCAGAGTAGTAATCTCAGGATTGATACCGGTGCCACGTGCTAGTGAGGCTAGAAACAGAGAGCGAGTGCAGCTGAACACGTGGCTACAGAGCTGGTGTAGGAGGGAGGGCTTCAGTTATGTGGATCATTGGGATACCTTCTGGGGAAGGTGGGACCTGTACAAGAAGGACGGGTTGCATCTGAACTGGAGGGGCAGCAATATCCTGGGCGGGAGGTTTGCTAGAGCTCTTCGGGAGGGTTTAAACTAGTTTGGCAGGGGGATGGGAACCGGAGCTATGGATAAGTGGATGGGGTAGCTGTTGATCAGGCAGATACTGAGTGCAGAGAGTCTGTGAGGAAGGTTAGACAGTTGACAGGGCAAAGTTTCAGCCAGTATGATGGGTTGAAGTGTGTCTATTTTAATGCAAGAAGTGTCAGGAATAAGGGTGATGAACGTAGAGCATGGATCAGTACTTCGAGCTACGATGTTGTGACCATTACGGACACTTGGAGATCACAAGGGCAGGAATGGATGTTGGATGTTCCGGGGTTTAGATGTTTCAAAAGGAATAGGAAGGGAGGTAAAAGAGGTGGGGGAGTGACATTGTTAATCAGGGATAGTATCACAGCTGCAGAAAGGGAGGTCATCGAGGAGGGTTTGTCCACTGAGTCATTATGGGTGGAATCAGAAACAGGAAAGGAGCAGTCACTTTATTGGGAGTTTTCTATAGACCCCCCAATAGCAACAGAGACACGGAGGAACAGATTGGGAGGCAGATTTTGGAAAGGTGCAGAAGTAACAGGGTTGTTGTCATGGGTGACTTCAACTTCCCTAATATTGATTGGAACCTCCTTAGTGCAAATAGTTTGGATGGAGCAGTTTTTGTCAGGTGTGTCCAGGAAGGTTTCCTGACTCAATATATAGATAAGCCGACTAGAGGAGAGGCTATGTTGGATTTGGTGCTTGGCAACGAACCAGGCCAGGTGGCAGATCTCTCGGCGGGAGAACATTTCGGTGATAGTGATCACAACTCCCTGACCTTTACTATCGTCATGGAGAGGGACAGGAGCAGATGGGATGGGAAAATATTTAATTGGGGGAGGGGGAATTACAATGCTATTAGGCAGGAACTGGGGTGCATAAATTGGGAACAGATGTTCTCAGGGAAATGCATGACAGAAATGTGGAGTTTGTTCAGGGAGCACTTGCTGCGACTGCTGGATAGGTTTATCCTGATGAGGCAAGGAAGGGATGGCAGGGTGAAGGAACCTTGGATGACAAGAAATGTGGAACAGCTAGTCAAGAGGAAGAAGGAAGCTTACTTCAGGTTGAGGAAGCAAGGATCAGACAGGGCTCTAGAGGGTTACAAGGTAGCCAGGAAGGAACTGAAGAATGGACTTAGGAGAGCTAGAAGGGGACATGAAAACGTATTGGCGGGTAGGATTAAGGAAAATCCCAATGCGTTCGACAATTATGTGAGGAACAAGAGGATGGCCAGAGTGAGGGTAGGGCCGATCAGGGATATTGGAGGGAACTTGTGACTGGAGTCGGAGGAGGTAGGGGAGGTCCTAAATGAATACTTTGCTTCAGTATTCACTAGTGAGAGGGACCTGGTCGTTTGTGAGGACAGCGTGAAACAGGCTGATATGCTCGAACAGGTTGATGTTAAGAGGGAGGATGTGCTGGAAATTTTGAAAGACATGAGGGCAGATAAGTCCCTGGGGCCAGATGCGATATACCCAAGGATATTAAGGGAAGCAAGGGAAGAGATTGCCGCGCCTTTGGCGATGATCTTTGCGTCCTCACTGTCCACTGGAGTAGTACCAGATGATTGGAGGGTGGCAAATGTTATTCCCTTGTTCAAGAAAGGGAATAGGGATAACCCTGGGAATTACAGACCAGTCAGTCTTATGTCGGTAGTGGGCAAATTATTGGAGAGGATTCTGAGAGACATGATTTATGATTAGTTGGAAAAGCATAGTTTGATTAGAGACAGTCAGCATGGCTTTGTGAGGGGCAGGTCATGCCTCACAAGCCTTACTGAATTCTTTGAAGATGTGACAAAACACATTGATGAAGGAAGAGCAGTGGATGTGGTGTATATGGATTTCAGCAAGGCGTTTAATAAGGTTCCCCATGGTACGCTCGTTCAGAAAGTAAGGAGGCATGGGATACAGGGAAAGTTGGCTGTCTGGATACAGAATTGGCTGGCCCATTGAAGACAGAGGGTGGTAGCAGATGGAAAGTATTCAGCCTGGAGCTCGGTGACCAGTGGTGTTCCGCAGGGATCTGTTCTGGGACCTCTGCTCTTTGTGATTTTTATAAATGACTTGGATGAGGAAGTGCAAGTCTCGGTTAGCAAGTTTGCCGATGACACGAAGGTTGCTGGAGTTGTGGATAGTGTGGAAGGCTGTTGTAGGTTGCAACGGGACATTAACACGATGCAGAGCTGGGCTGAGAAGTGGCAGATGGAGTTCAACCTAGAAAAGTGTGAAGTGATTCATTTTGGAAGGTCGAATTTGAATTCAGAATACAGGCTAAAAGACAGGATTCTTGGTAGTGTGGAGGAACAGAGGGATCTTGGGGCCCATGTCCATAGATCGCTCAAAGCTGCCACCCTAATTGGTAGGGTTGTTAAGAAGGCGTATGGTGTGTTGGCTTTCATTAACAGGGGGATTGAGTTTAAGAGCCGCGAGGTTATGCTGCAGCTCTATAAAGCCTTGGTTAGACCTGACTTGGAATATTGTGTTCAGTTCTCGTCGTCTCATTATAGGAAGGATGTGGAAGCTTTAGAGAGGGTGCAGAGGAGATTTATCAGGATGCTGCCTGGACTGGAGGGCATGTCCTACGAAGAAAGATTGAGGGAGCTGGGGCTTTTCCCATTGGAACGAAGAAGGATGAGAGGTGACTTGATAGAGGGGTACAAGATGATGAGAGGCATAGATAGAGTGGATAGCCAGAGACTTTTTCCCAGGGTGGAAAGGGCTATCACCAGGGGGCATAATTTTAAGGTGATAGAGGAAGGTTTCGGGGAGATGTCAGAGGTAGGTTCTTTACACAGAGAGTGGTGGGTGCGTGGAATGCACTGCCAGTGGTGGTAGTAGAAGCAGATACATTAGGGACATTTAAGCGTCTCTTGGATAGGTACATGGATGATAGTAGAATGAAGGGTATGCAGGTAGTTTTGATCTGAGAGTAGGTTAAAGGTTCGGCACAACATCGTGGGCCGAAGGGCCTGTACTGTGCTGTACTGTTCTATGTTCTATGTTCTATAACACAGGTGATGGGAGGCTCAGCCTGGCTACGCAATGTTACAAGGACGCTGAGTAACACCATCGACAACGGGACAGAGAGAAAAACACACAGAAAACTAATAGACTGTGAGGAAGCAAAAGTGAGGAACGGAGAGAGAGAGACAGACAACGAAACTGAGATGGAGAAACAAGGCATTTGTATGATTGTGTTCTCCCTGTTGTGTAACGATATTTCCTGTTGTGTAAATATGTTTTCTGTTGTGTAAAGATGTACCCTGTTGTTGTGTAAAGGTTTTCCCTGTTATTGTTTTATTTTCTGTTACTGAGCGTCTCCTCACTGTGACCATTTGTCCTGCTTTTATTGTGGCCAACATCACCATCTGGTGGTGGAGAGGAGGCTCTGCAGGAAGGGGTTGACAAAGTGGGAGAGACTCGGCTGGTCCGTGTTTGCAGCTTGTGTTCGTGAGAGCACAAGTGATTTGTTACTGATTGATGTGTTCACGAGAAGGAAAAAGCTGATCGCAATCGAGCGCATCTTGCAATTATAGGTAAACACTTGATGCTTTGAAAGTGAACTGTTTGTGTTACTACCAAACATAAACAGCGAAGAATGGTTTCGATCCATCGACTTCTGGGTTGTGGGCCCAAAACGCTTCCGCTGCACCACTCTGCTAACTGTTGGCTTAAATTTTAGCTGCCCGTTAGTGAAATATGTTCATTTCCCCAATGTTTTTATCAAAATAGGATTGTGTACGGATTTCTCAAGAATCCCGGACTCAGCAACACACGTCGTGACGGACTCACCCACACTGCACAATGACACAAGGACACAGAGTAACAGCACCGACAATGAGGCAGGCAGAGAAAGACACACAGAAAACCAGGAAGATATTATCAGGACCCAGAAGGGAACAGACAGAGAAAGACACACAGAAAACCGGGTAGAGATTATCAGAACTCAGAAAGGAACAGACAGAGAAAGGTACTGAGCAAACCAGCAAGAGACAGCGAAAGACTGATGATTTATGTAATTGTGTTCTATGTTGTGTAAAGATGTTCCCTGTGTTCTTTTGAAGATATTTCCTGCTGTGTAATATGTTCTCTGTTGTGTAACTATATTCGCTGTTGTGCAAAGATGTTCTCTGTTATTGTGTAAAATGGTTCCCTGTTGGGTAAAGATCTTCTTAGTTGTGTAAATATGATCCATCTTGTGTAAAAGTGTTCCGGGTTGTTTAAATATGTTCCCTGCTCTGTAATGTAGAGCTGAGTCTGCACTAATGGAATTGCTACAGTATCTTCCAGTCTGATACTGTATGAGGGCTGGAATGTGATCCAAAGCACAGTCTATACAAATTAAATTGCTATTGTATCTTTTAGTTTCACAATCCGGGGGAGTTTTAAACTGAAATCTCAGTTTGTATCTCAGGTTATACGATCTTTCAGATTCTCTCAATCTGATATCACACTTGAGATTTAGACTTAAGAAAGGATGTACTGGCATTGGAGGAGTTCAAAAGAGATTCACTCAGTTGATTCCTGAGATGAAGGGGTAGACTTATCAAGAATGACTAAACAGGTTATTCATTCGTGTTTAGAAGAATGAGGGGTGATCTTTTTGAAACGTACAAGATTCTGAGGGTGCTTAACAGGGTGAAGAAGGGTCTCTGACCTGAAACATTAACTCTGCTTCTCTCTTCACAGATGCTGCCAGACCTGCTGAGTATTTCCAACATTTCTTCTTTTTATTAACAGGGAAGATGCTGAGAAAATGTTTCCACTCGTGGGGGAATCTCAAACTAGGCGACATAGTTACAGAATAAGGGGACACTCATTTAAGACTGAGATGCAAAGGAATTTCTTCTCTCAGAGGGTAGTGAATGCCTGGAATTCTCTACCCCAGACAGTATTGGAGGCTAAATCACTGAAAGTATTTAAAGAGGATGTAAATAGATTTTTGAAATATTGGAGAGTTGAGGGATATGAAGAGCTGGCATGAAAGAGGAGTTGAGGTCTGGGGCAGATCAGCCATGATCTTACTGAATGGCGAGGCAGGCTTGAGGGGCCGAATGGCCTACTCCTGCTCCGATTTCTTCTGTTCTGATGTTATGTTATATCTAATGTATATGTCAGGATGCACTAATGGGAATTAATACTGAAACTTATAAACTCACAATGTGTGTAAATATTGGGCTGATATTTAACTTGAATCTCAGATTACATTATTGTGGTTAATTCTGTAAGTTTGAAAAGGGAACTCTGTGCCATAATGAAAACAAGAAATGCTGGAAATACTCAGCAGGTCAGGCAACATCTGTACAGAGAGAAGCAAAGTTAACGTTTCAGGTCAGTGACCTTTCAGATTCTGTCAGACCTTTTGAAAGTCCATGTACACCACATCAACAGCATTGCCCTCAACAACCCTCTCTGTTACCTCATCAAAAAATTCCCGCAGGACAGTTAAACATGATTTTCCCTTAAGAAATCCATGCTGGCTTTCTTGAATTAACCCACATTTGTCTTTGGGACTATTAATTTTGTCCCAAATTATTAGTTCGAGAAGTTTTCCCACCTCCAAAATTGAACTGACTAGGCAGTGAAATGAGGTGAGTTGCTCTAACAGAGAGCCAGCACGGGTTCGACAGGCTGAATGGCCTCCTTCTGTGCTGTAGCCATTCTATGATTGTATGATTCTAACAACAACTGTTGGTGGAGAGGCAGTGATGCAGGAATGGGTTGACAGAAAGGGGAAAGTCTGGGCTGGTGTGTGTTCGGGTTTGTGAATAAAGGTGATTTGGAAGCTGTGTTCCAAATTGAAGTGTTTACTGGAAGGAAGAAGTTGATGTAAATAAAGAGTAAAATGTGTTAAGATGAAGCGTGGTGTGATTGGGGATAGCAGTAAATATAGTGTTGGTGAATTATTTGTGTTAATAAACTTCCACTGCGCCCTCTGCTGCAGGCTGCTGTTTATATCCAGCTGTGTATTAGTGCTGTGTGTTAGCGAGATAAATGTTTGTTTCAACGCTGTTTATAAAGCAAAAGCATTGCACTCAAACAGTCCCAGACATAGCAACACACATACAAAAGCAAAATACTGCAGATGCTGGAAATCTGAAACATAAACAGAAAATGCTTGAAATATTCAGCAGGTCTGGCAGCATCTGTGGAGAGAGAACAAAGTTAATGTGAGCTAACGAAACAGACATGAAGTGTTCACTGTTTCTCTCTGCACAGATGCTGCCAGACCTACTGAGCATTTCCAGCATTTTCTGTTTTTATTACAGCAACACAGGTGTTGGGAGGCTCAGCCTGGCTACACAATGTTACAAGGACGCTGAGTAACACCATCGACAACGGGACAGAGAGAAAAACACACAGAAAACCTATAGACTGTGAGGAAGCAAAAGTGAGGGACAGAGAGACAACGAGACTGAGATGGAGAAACAAGGCATTTGTATGATTGTATTCTCCCTGTTGTCTAAAGGTATTTCGTGGTGTGTAAATATGTTTTCTGTTGTGTAAAGATGTACCCTGTTGTTGTGTAAAGGTTTCCCCTGTTATTGTTTTATTTTCTGTTACTGACCGTCTCCTCACTGTGACCATTTGTCCTGGTTTTATTGTGGCCAACATCACCATCTGGTGGTGGAGAGGAGGCTCTGCAGGAAGTGGGTTGACAAAGTGGGAGAGACTCGGCTGGTCCGTGTTTGCAGCTTGTGTTCGTCTGAGCAAAAGTGATTTGTTGCTGATTGATGTGTTCACCAGAAGGAAGAAGCTGATTGCAATCGAGTGCCTTTGGAAGCATCTTGTTATTATGGGTAAATACTTGATGTTTTGAAAGTGAACTGTTTGTGTTATTTCCCCAATGTTTTTATAAAAATAGGATTGCAGTCGGATTTCTCAAGAATCCCGGACTCAGCAACACACGCGCTGACGGACTCACCCTCACTGCGCAATAACACAAGGACACGGAGTAACAGCACCAACAATGAGGCAGGCAGAGAAAGACACACAGAAAACCAGGAAGAGATTATCAGGACTCAGAAAGAAACAGACAGAGAAAGGTACTGAGCAAACCAGCTGATCACAATCGAGCGCATTTTGTAATTATAGGGAAACACTTGATGTTTTGAAAGTGAACTGTTTGTATTATTACCGAACATAAATAGCAGAGAATGGTTTCGATCCATCGACCTCTGGGTTATGGGCCCAGCACGCTTCCGCTGCGCCACTCTGCTAACTGTTGGTTTAAATTTTAGCTGCCCGTTAGTGAAATATGTTCATTTCCCCAATGTTTTTATAAAAATCGGATTGTCGTCTGAATGCTCAAGAATCCTGGACTCAGCAACACACGTGCTGACGGACTCACCCTCACTGCACAATGACACAAGGACACTGAGTAACAGCACCGACAATGAGGCAGGCAGAGAAAGACACACAGAAAACCAGGAAGAGATTATCAGGACTCAGAAATGAACAGACAGAGAAAGGTACTGAGCAAACCAGCAAGAGACAGCGAGAGACTGATGAACACCACTTGGAGGGAGCACTGAGGGTGGCAAGGGCACAGAATGTAGTCTGACTGGGGGATTTCAATGTCTATCACCATGGGTGGCTCGGTAGCACCACTACTGACCATGCTGGCCGAGTCCTAACGGAGATAGCTGCTCGATTGGGTCTGCAGTAGGTGGTGAGGGAACTAACAAGAGGGAAAAACATACTTGACCTCATCCTCACCAATCTGCATGCCGCAGATGCATCTGTCCAAGAAAGTATTGGTAGGAGTGACCACTGCACAGTCCTTGTGGAGATGAAGTCCTGTCTTCACATTGAGGATACCCTCTATCGTGTTGTGTGCCACTACCACTGTGCTAAATGGGATAGATTTTGAACAGATCTAGCAATGTATAACTGGGCATCCATGAGGTGCTGTGGACCATTAGCAGCAGCAGAATTGCAGTCAACCACATTCTATAACCTCATGGCCCGGCATATTCCCCCACTCTAACATTACCAACAAGCTGGGGGATCAACCCTAATTCAATAAAGAGTGCAGGAGGGCATGCCAGGAGCAGCACCAGGCATACCTTGAAATGAGGCGTCAGCCTGATGAAGCTACAGCCCAGGACTACTTTCATGCCAAACAGCAGAAGCAGCATGTAATAGACAGGGCTAAGTGATCCCACAACCAACGGATCAGATCTACACCCTGCCACATCCAATGATGAATGGTGGTGGACAATTAAACAACCAACAGGAGGAGGTGGCTCCACAAATATCCCCAACCTCAATGATGGGGGAGCCCAGCACATCAGTGCAAAAGATAAGGATGAAGAATTTGAAACAATCTGCAG
The DNA here is from genome assembly GCF_036365525.1 of Heterodontus francisci. NCBI lineage: Eukaryota > Metazoa > Chordata > Chondrichthyes > Heterodontiformes > Heterodontidae > Heterodontus > Heterodontus francisci. Next base: position 6,080,557 of record NW_027141369.1, on the reverse strand, counting down.
CCAGAAGTGCTGGGTTGATGATCCATCTCGGCCTCCTTCTGAAGTCCCCAGCATCACAGATGCCAGTCTTCAGCCAATTCGATTCACTCAACGTGATATCAAGAAACGACTGAAGGCACTGGATACAGCAAAGGCTACAGGCCCTGACAATATTCCGGCAATAGTACTGAAGACCTGTGCTCCAGAACTTGCTGCGCCCCTAGCCAAGCTGTTCCAGTACAGCTACAATACTGGCATCTACCCGGCAATGTGGAAAATTGCCCAGGTATGTCCTGTACACAAATAGCAGGACAAATCCAACCCAGCCAATTACTGCCTCATCAGTCTACTCTCAATCATCAGTATAGTGATGGAAGATGTCATCGACGGGGCACTTGCTTTGCAATAACCTGTTCAGTGATGCTCAGTTGGGTTCCGCCAGGGCCATTCAGCTCCTGACCTCATTACAGCCTTGGTTCAAACAAGGACAAAAGAGCTGAACTCAAGAGGTGCGGTGAGAGTGTCTGCCCTTGACATCAAGGTAGCATTTGACTGAGTATGGCATCAAGGAGCCAGAGCAAAACTGGAGTCAATGGGAATCAAGAGGAAAACTCTCCACTGGTTGGAATCGCGCCTAGCACAAAGGAAAATGGTTGTGATTGTTGGAGGTCAATCATCTCAGCTCCAGGACATTACTGCTGGAGTTCCTCAGGGTAGTATCCTCGGCCCAACCTTCTTCACTACTTCATCAGTGACCTTCCTTCAATCATAAGGTCAGAAGTGGGGATGTTCACTGATGATTGCAAAATTTAGCACCATTCGCGACTCCTCAGATACTGAAGAGGTCCATGTAGAAATGCAGCAAGACCTGGACAATATCCAGGCTTGGGCTGATAAGTGGCAAGTAACATTCGCGCCACACAAGTGCCAGGCAATGACCATCTCGAACAAAAGAGAATCTAACGATCTCCCATTGACATTCAACGGCATTACGATCGCTGAATCCCCCACTATCAACTTCCTGGGGGTTCCCATTGACCAGAAACTGAACTGGAGTAGCCTTATAAATAGTGTGACGACATGAGCTGGTCAGAGGATAGGAAGCATGCGGTGAGTAACTCACCTCCTGACTCCCCAAGCCTGTCCACCATTTACAAGGCACAAGTCTGGAGTGTGATGGAATACTATCCACTTGCCTGGATGGGTGCAGCTCCAACAACATTCAAGAAGCTCGACACCATCCAGGACAAAGCAACACGCTTGATTGGCACCACGTCCACATCATTGACTCCCTTCACCACTGACGAACAGTGGCAGCAGTGTGTACCATCTACAAGATGCACTGCAACAATGCACCAAGGCTACTCAGGCAGCACCTTCCAAACCTACATCCTCTACTGCCTAGAAGGAGAAGGACAGCAGATGCATGGGAACACCACCACCTGAAAGTTCTCCTCCAAGCTACACATCATCCTGACTTGGAACGATATCGCCATTCCTTCACTGTCGCTGGGTAAAAATCCTGGAACTCCCTTCCTAATAGCACTGTGGGTGTACCTACCCCACATGGACTGCAGTGGTTCAAGAAGGAAGCTCACCACCACCTTCTCATGGGCAATTAGGGATGGACTATAAATGCTGGCCTGGCTGGCGACGTCCACATCACATGAAACAAATAATTAAATACAATAACAGCTCATCTCAATTCCTAGTATTTCTAAATCCCACCAGTCCAACATAAGCTGAACAATTATTGCATGTTGTGATTGATGGTCTGGTCTGTAAACTGCACTGTATCACAGATTGCTGACATTTGCTAACTGGAAGTGACAACTGCAAAATCGGGACAGTAGTTCACATAGTCTGTCAGTGTGAAAGAATCAGGCAATGTGAAGTAATAGAATTTGTCTGTAAATGTTACACTCATATTGCTTTATATTTTTATATTGAAAATAAAAGTAATCATTTCGTGAAAATAGTGACATGTTGTCCAAACTTTGGTAGCCAGTTGTTTTCGTCTTGCACTCAGCAGGGCAATCCACAAGAATACCAATTTAAGGGAAAACAACAACTTTCTTCTGTATGAGAAGAGAGTGCTGATTGGTTGGCAAGTGAACTCTGATTGGTCGAGGCATTGCCATTCAGAATGCACCAGTTTATGGTAACTGACAGATAACTGCCCAGCTTTGTTTGAAATTTAAACCAGGCAGCTTGACTCTGATTGGTCAAGGCATTGCCCTGTGGAATGAGCTGTCACTTATTTTGTTTAGCTGAAACTGGCACAATATGTGTACATGTTCTTTCTGTCTGCAAAGAACAGGGCCCTGTGTATTAATATATGTAGCTTACAGTACACACCAATGCACCACACTGCGAGCCCTCCTGACAGTCTTAAATCAGTTGTCAGTGTAATTCTTAGCACACTGAGAATTATTTAGCAAATGTTGTCCTATTGTGGAATCACATCTCATGTTGGATACTGTGTTTTGAGTTTTGCAAGCACGGGTTGGTTGGGTAGGGCCCATTGCGAACAGCGGAAGGGACATGTTATTTGATACAATCCGCCAGTTTTGGGATGTACGGTCTCGAAACCTAGCATCACACTGGTATTGAAATTCATATATCACGTTACTTATTTGTGTGATAGGCAGGACGTCTCTTTTGCTTGACAGCAGCATCCTGTTAGTGGCGAACACCACACTTGTTGCTCCTGCATAGTAACAGCAGGAAACAGCGAGCTTCACCTGTTACTCAAATACTGGGGATATATTACCCTTCCAGGGTAATTTGAGGGAGACTGGGCACTTTTCAGGGCTCAAAATGACGTCCTTCAGCCCATTTATAAGTTTGTGTGATATACAGATAGAAATGATCTGATCAGTGTAACCATTGAAATGCAGGATGTCTTTGATTCGCCCTATTTCAGCATCAAGCTTGCATGGTGAGCAAATGGCTCAGCCCTATTTATGAGGTTTTCGATAAGACTCCGTGGTTACGGAGGGAGGGAGGGAGGTGGTTACGGAGGGAGGGAGGTGGTTACGGAGGGAGGGAGCGAGGTGGTTACGGAGGGAGGAAGGAGGTTGGGACATGTGAGAACACATCAGGATTTAGAAACAAGGATGAGTATTTTGAAATAAAAACAAGAAATGCTGGAACCACTCAGCAGGTCTGAGGATTTTGAGGTTGAGTTGTTGCTGGACCAGGAGCCAATGTCGGTCAGTGATTGGTTGCCGAAAAGGCCAATCTTATAGCTCATGGAACTGTAAGAATCCCAACGCGTGCATTGACGTGGGAAGGTAGGTTTGCGATAGACCGTGGTAGAAAACCCCTTAGCAGATTTCTCAAGTAGTACATCAAGGAAAGGGAACTCATTTGACTGCTCCATTCCAAAGGTGAATTTGAGTGTAGGATGGAGCCCATGAAGACGTGCAAGGAAATTATTTCATGCAGCTGTGGGTTCAAATATAGCAAACGTATCATCTCCATATTGGAAATATGCAAGAGGTCGGAGGTTAGGTGTCATTCCCTTAAAAACAGGTTTGTCATGGAATCCAGCAAAGATGTTTGTGAGAGCTGGGCCTCGAGGGGATCCCATGGCAACACCAGCGATACATGGTGTCAATAAAACTGAACTCAACTGTGCAAGTTGCCGAGTTCATAAGTTCAATGAATACGGATTCACACAATGGTGACGGGTCGAGATTGCCATGATATAGCACTGCAGAGCAAATATCTATGGCTTCCTTAAGTGGTACATTGGTGAATCGGCTAGCAATGTCAAATGAACACATGGACACGGCATTGCTATCGATATGCAAGTCCTGTATGATCTTCACAAATGTGAAGGAATCCTTCACTGTGCATGTGGAGAACTTGCTCAAAAACTGGTTGTAACAATTTGCCCAACCATTTGGCAAATTCATTTCAGGATACTATTTACATTGCTTCAAATAAAGAAAACACAACGACACAAAGAATTGAGCACAACGCTGAAAGTTTCACAGCAAATAGTCAAATGGGAAAAGGATGAAATACAGAAAGAAAAAGCCTAAAATACTGAAAACACTCAGCCAGTCCAGAAACAACTGTGGAGAAGAGAAGCTCGGGTTAATGGTCCAGTTCTGTGACCCTTCTATAGACCTGAAACATTGCTCCTACCATCCTCTCTCCACAGATACTACTGGAACTGCTGAGTGTTTCCAGAATCTTCTGTTGTTATTCAGATTTCCAGTGTGCAGTATTTCTCTTTTTGAAAATAAAATATTCCCTGAGAGGAATGGAACTTTACATAAAAAATAGGAGTAAGCCATTCGGTCCATCGAAATAGCTCTGCCATTCAATAAGATCACAGCTGATTTCCTACATCAACTCCATCTTACCACACTAGCACAGATCCCTTGATTCCCTTAGTATCCAAAAACCTATCAATCTCTCTCTTGGATATACCCAATGATTGAGCATCCACAGCTCTAGAGTCATAGAGAGATGCAGCACTGAAACAGGCCCTTCAGCCCACCGAGTCTGTGCCGACCAACAATCACCCATTTATACTAATACTACATTCATCCCATATTCCCTACCACATTCCCACCATTCTCCTACCACTTATCTACACTAGGGGCAATTTACAATGGCCAATTTACCTATCAACCTGCAAGTCTTTGGCTGTGGGAGGAAGCTGGAGCACCCGGCGGAAACCCACGCGGTCACAGAGAGAACTTGCAAACTCTGCACAGGCAATACCCTGAACGGAACCGAGGTCACTGGAGCTGTCAGGCCGCGGTGCTAACCACCGTGCGTAGAGAATTCCAAAGATTCACAATGCTTTGAGTGTAAAAAAATTCTCCTTTTCTCAGTCCTAAATGATTGAGCCATTTATACTGATCCCTAGTTCAAGATTCCCCAGCCAGAGGAATCATCCTCCCAGCATTTACCCTGTTAAATCCCTTAAGATTTTTAGGTGCCAGTAAGATTACCTCTCACTCTTCGAAATTCTGAGGAATATTTTTTTTATTTCCAAAATATACTTTATTCATAAAAATCTGTAAAAATTACATTGCAAACAGTATCCAAACATCACCAGAAAATACAAACATTGCAAGGTAGATCAGTTTCCTTCAATACTGTCATGTGTTTCTTCACAATCCTTCCGTTTCACAATTGTCATGCCAATTACAGTTTTACATTTACAGCAAATTAAAATATTAACGATACAGTTCGAGGGGTTTCCCATGGATCCAGCCCCTCAGTTCAGCTTGGTGGGGGGGACCTTACATTGTGGTCTTTGCCCATTGAGCCTTTGCTGCGGCTGCCCCAAGCTTTAGTGCGTCCCTCCGCACGTAGTCCTGGACCTTGGAATGTGCCAGTCCGCAACATTCGGAGGTGGACAACTCTTTGCGCTGGAAGACCAGCAAGTTTCGGGCAGACCAAAGGGCGTCTTTTACCGAATTGATAGTCCTTCAGCAGCAGTTGATGTTTGTCTCGGTGTGCGTCCCTGGGAACAGCCCGTAGAGCACAGACTCCTGTGTGACAGAGCTGCTTGGGATGAACCTCGACAAAAACCACTGCATCTCTTTCCACACCTGCTTTGCGAAAACACATTCCAGGAGGAGGTGGGCGACCGTCTCTTCCCCAACACAGCCACCGCGGCGGCACTGTGCGGAGGGGGCGAGACGTCGGGTGTGCATGAAGGATCTGATGGGGAGGGCGGAGGGCCCTTCTCACCACCAGCCAAGCTGCGTCTTGGTGCTTGTTTGAAAGTTCTGGTGATGAGGCATTCCGCCAAATGACTTTGACAGTCTGCTCAGGGAACCATGCGACAGGATCCACCGTCTCCTTTTCCCGTAGGGCCTTGAGGACATTCCGTGCAGACCACTGCCTGATGGACCGGTGGTCAAAGGTGTTTTCCCGCAGAAACTGCTCCACGAAGGATAGGTGGTACGGCACGGTCCAATTGCATGGAGCGTTCCGCGGCAATGTGGCCAAGCCCATCCTTCACAACACCAGGGACAGATAGAACCTCAGCACGTAGTGACACTTGGAGTTTGCGTCCTGGGGATCTACACACAGCTTGATGCAGCCGCACACAAAGGTGGTCATCAGGATGAGGGCCACGTTGGGTACATTTTTTCCGCCCTTGTCCAGAGATTTGAACATCGTGTCCCTCCGGACCCGGTCCATTTTAGATCCCCAGATGAAGCAGAAAATGGCTCGGGTGACTGCCACAGCGCAGGAGTGGGGTATGGGCCAGACCTGCGCCATGTAGAGCAACAACGTGAGCGCCTCGCACCTGATGACCAGGTTCTTACCCACAATGGAGAGAGATCGCTGCCCCCACATACCCAACTTTTGTCGTACCTTGGCTACTCGCTCCTCCCATGTTTTGGTGCACGCCCCGGCCCTTCCGAACCATATCCCCAGCACCTTCAGGTAATCTGACCTGACGGTGAAGGGGACAAAGGATTGGTCAGCCCAGTTCCCAAAGAACATGGCCTCGCTCTTGCCGTGGTTAACTTTGGCTCCCGAGGCCAGTTCGAACTGGTCGCAGATGCTCATCAGTCTGCGCACGGACAGCGGATCCGAGCAGAAGACGGCAACATCATGCATGTGCAGGGAGGTTTTCACCTGAGTGCCTCCGCTGCCTGGGATTGTCATCCTTCCTAATAGACTCAGCAAAGGGTTCAATAAAGCAAACAAACAAGACCGGGGATAGAGGACAGCCCTGTCTGACTCCAGATTTGATCGGGAAACTTTCCGATTCCCACCCGTTGATTGAGACTGCGCTACTGATGTTTGTGTAGAGCAGTTGGATCCAATTGCAGATTCCCTCCCCAAACCCCATTTTGGAAAGCACGTCCATCATGTCGGTGTGCGATATCCTGTCAAAAGCCTTCTCCTGGTCCGGGCTGATGAGGCAGGTGTCCACCCTTCTGTCCCGTACGTAGGCGATCGTATCCCTGAGTAGTGCGAGACTATCAGAGATCTTCCTGCCGGGTACAGTGCAGGTCTGATCGGGGTGAATCACCAACTCCAGAGCAGACTTGACTCGACTGGCTATGACTTTGGACAGAATCTTGTAGTCAACATTAAGCAGTGAGATGGGCCGCCAATTTCTGATTTCTGCCCTCTCCCCCTTCCGCTTGTAAATGAGGGTGATGATGCCTTTCCTCATGGATTCTGACATGCTGCCGGCCAGGAGCATACTCTCGTATACTTCCAGCAGGTCCGGGCCGACCCAGTCCCACAGGGCCGAGTACAAGGAATATCGGCCTTGTCGACTCAATCTCTTCTCAAAGGACAATTCCCTCATCCCAGGAAGCAATCGAGTGACACTTTGTTAAACTTCCTTTCAGGCAAGTATGTCCTTCGTTAGGTCAGGGGAACCAAAACTGTGCACAGTGCTCCAGGTGTGATCTCACCAAGGCTCTGTCTAATTGTAGTCAAACTTCTTTATTCTTATAAAAACTCTTCACAATGTTGAACACAACTATTAACTACCTCATTAACATCTTTGCTCGAAGAAGAAGGACCCCAGCTTCACACACCCCAGACCCCTATTCTTTCCACATTAGCTGAATTCGTGCATCTCTGATACCATTCTAGTAAATCTCCTCTGTGCCCTCTCTGAGGCCTTGACATTCCTGCTAAAGTGTGGAACATGGAATTAGACACAATGCTCGAGCTGAGGCCTATAACCAGTGAGATTTATAAAGGTTCAGCCTCAATTCCTTGTCTGTGTCCCGTACTCCCATTTCTGGTTTCTGACTCAAAGTCGGCTCAAAGCTGTTGAAACTGCCTGAAGAAACATTTCCACCCAACAAAGCGCTCGAAATGTGAGAAGGGACAAATTGAGTGACCAAGTACAGCAACTCCAAGTAAAACTCCACCATGTAGTGAAAACACTCGAAACACAACGGCTCTTTTAAGAGCCACCCACAATCTCTCTGAAAAAGCTGCACCAACATCTCTCTAGAATTGGTTTATTTCATTGGTTTTAATGCTAAGTAACTCTCTTGAACTTTGTCTATGTTTTCTGTTTCAATCTGGTATGGAGATTCTGGGAAGATGAGTTTCACTGCCTGGGAGGATCTTTGTGGTTTTCCTGCAGAATGCAGCATTAGTGAAGCGGTCACTTGCACTGAGCACGTCAAGCGCAAGATGTAATCATGTGGTGTCCGCTCTGAAACTGGAGGGCTGCATTCCCTGTGGATTCGGCAGTCGAAAAACTCGACCGTTTCTCTCAAACACAAAACAAAGTCTCTTTTCAGAGTCACCCACCGCCTCATAGGGACAGCAGTGACCTGGGAACGGGAGCTGGGGTGTGTTTTATGCCGGAAATAACAGTTAATGATTTATGTTGTGCTCTCGTTATATTCCAATCTCTGAATTGAGCCTTTCCACCGCACCAGGGTTATGGGGAGAGTTTTCATCGTTTCTTTTCCAAACGTACAGACGATGTTATAAAGTTGCTGATTTACCCAGATGGCGGATTCTCCCCTCACAGTGAAAAGTAACATCACACCTTCACATCTGCCCATTGTTTGATAATTGAATAATTAGTCAAATGGAATTATTTGTGATGTTATTTCCCCCGAGACGGTGTTTCCTGCAGTGAAACTGATCATTTTCAGCTCTGTCATTCAGCGACCTGGAATTCCTGCAGTTTGAACCTGCTGTAACCCCAGCCCACTTCTGATTGGTCACCCTCTTCTCATAAAGTCAGTGACAGCACTTTTTCTTTATTTCCAAAATATACTTTATTAATAAAAATCTGCAAACATTACATTGCCAAACAGTTTCAAACAGCACCAAAAAATACAAACATTGCAAGGGAGATCAGTTTCCTTCTATACTATCATGAGTTTCTTCACAACCCTTCCATTTCACTATTGTCATGCCAATTACAGTTTCACATTTACAGCAAATGAAAATATCAACGATACAGTTCGAGGGGTTTCCCATGGATCCAGCCCCTCAGTTCAGCTTGGTGGGGGTCCTTACACTGTGGTCTTTCCCCATTGAGCCTTTGCTGCGGCTGCCCCAAGCTTTAGTGTGTCCCTCAGCACGTAGTCCTGGACCTTGGAATGTGCCAGTCTGCAACATTCGGTGGTGGACAACTCTTTGCGCTGGAAGACCAGCAAGTTTCGGGCAGACCAAAGGGCGTCTTTCACCGAATTGATAGTCCTCCAGCAGCAGTTGATGTTTGTCTCGGTGTGCGTCCCTGGGAACAGCCCGTAGAGCACAGACTCCTGTGTTACAGAGCTGCTTGGGATGAACCTCGACAAAAACCACTGCATCTCTTTCCACATGAGGCGGCCATTCGCCCCATCAAGTCCATGTCGGGTTTCCAATCTGTTCAGTCCCTGACTCGATCCCCAAAGCCCTGCATAACCCTTTTGGGTCAAAATGACCGTGGCAGAACTCGAACCTACAATCTTCCGATAACCTCATAAAATACACTGAAGTTAAACGCCTTATTCATTAGGCCACACGGCCATTAGATAAAATGAATGATCCAATCGGAGAACCTCGAAGCACAAAATACAAAAATTCATTGGCTGAACCTGTCAACCTGGCAGAATATTTGAATTCGTGAAAGCTGCCAATTTCACTGTGGAAAAGAAGTGATCGACTGGAAAAGTACATAAAAATCTATTTTCCCGTCACGCTTTAAAAAAACGCTTTTAAAACACAATTTTGCTTTTACCGACTCAAATTGCTGGTGCTATTTTATGAACAGCTTTATTTTGCCAATTTTTGTCAACTTCTTATCCGTAACTGACAGGAAAACACTCCGTTCAGCAATCTTTCACGTGAAAAATAACTCAAACTCGGTGTGGAAGTAATAAATTACAGACTATTGGTAATTCCCCTTCACACGGGCTTCAGGGGGACAGTGAGAAGCCACTGAAATAGTTGCTTCATCCTTTTAAAAGGTTCCCATTCTGTCCTGTTACTGACATGTTGGAATCAGATTTGTATTTAACAAGATATTTCTGTGAAAACAAAATCCTCAACGGACCAGCTGGGAATCTGGGAATTACTGTAGTAAAATAAAAGGCTTTTGATTGAGAAGACGGGACCTTCTCACCAGCAGCCGGGTTACATTCCCCTCACATCCTTATTCAGTGAGCAGCTCTTTCCCTCGAGAAATAGACAGCAGCAGTTGGAAGTTCAGTGAAAGGATCAGTTCATTGAGACAAGTTTCTGACTGACAGGTGGTGCTGAATATTAATACAAGTAGGTCCTGGAATGGGAAACAAGTGTCCAGAGTGGGGTCTGAAATCAGGACAGGGAAATGGCCAGCACTGACACAGATCATTTCATTATTACATTGATATCTGACTGTCTATCAGGAGAAGCGAGTTAAACACATGATGGTGAAAGGAATGGAAGATGACGCTGGTTGTTCTAGATGAAGAGGGATAGACAGAGGTGTGGGTACAGCAGACTTCAGACAGTAATCAGCCCTTTCAGATACTGTGGGTGGATCTGAAAAGAGCCTTTGGGTATTTGATAAAATCCTGGCAGATTGACTTGGTTTTGGTGCCCGGAGCGCTGGTTTTCTTGGGCAGCAACACGGACTGGATATTCGGCAGCACCCTGTCCTCAGTGTCCTGGAATCAAAAGCAAGTGTCCAGAGTGGGGCCTGAAATCAGGATGGGGGAAAAAGCTCTTTGTTTAAAAACCCTCAAATAGCTACCTTGTAATTGGTCAGGTTACTAATGTTTTAGTTAGTGTAATTTATAATAATTACTAATTAGAAAGTGCTGTTTGGACAGAGTGTAAAGCTGTGAGTTGATGTGTGAGGGACTTCACTGACTAGGGGAAGGAGGTGCTGTTTGGTCTCTTTTCTTTTCTGCTTTTTCTGCCCCCATGGTACAGGGGAAGAAGCTGATTGGTGAGTAACTGGTAAATTAATCTACTTATTACACTTATTACACGAGCAATAATGAGTTTGTGAAGCTAAGTTATGGCAGGGCAGCTCGGCCAAGTGGAATGTGCCTCCTGTGGTATGTGGGAAGTCATGGATGCACCATGTGTCCTTGATAAACACATCTGCAGGAAGTGTCACCAGCTGCAGAAGCTTGAGCTCCAGGTTTCGGAACTCGAGCAGCAAATGGAGTCAGTGTTGTGCATCCGCAAGGCAGAGAACTACGTGGATCGGACTTTTCAGCAGGTTGTCACCTCGGAGTTGAAGAGAGCACACGCTGAGAGGGATTGGGAGTTTGCCAGACAGACAAGAAGGTCAAGGCAGGTAGTGCAGGAGTCCCTGGAGGGCATCCCACTTTCTAACTGGTATTCAGTTCTGAGTACTGATGGGAGAGAGGGTTCCTCTGGAGAGTGCAGTGAGAGTCATGACCAGAACTCCATGGGTGGCTCAGCTGTGCAGGGAGGGAGGAGAAAATACAAGCGAGCAATACTGGTAGGGGATTGTATAGTTCGGGGAACAGATAGGTATTTCAGTGCTCGCAAACCAGGTTTCCTCCTTGGTGCAAGGATCATGGATATCACTGAGTGGCTACAGAGCATTCTGGAGGGCAAGGATGCACAGCCAGAGGTCGTGGTCCACATTGGTACCAACGATATAGGAAGAAAGAGGGATGAGATCCTTTAGGCTGAGTTTAGGGAGTTAGGAAAGAGATTAACAAACAGGACCTCAAAGGAAGTAATCTCCAAATTACTCCCAAGGCCACATGCTAGTGAGTATAGAAATAGGAGAATACACCAGATGAATGCATGGCTGGAGAGATGGTGCAGGAAGGAGGGCTTCCGATTTCTGGGGCATTGGGACCAGTTCTGGGGAAGGTAGGACCGATATAAGTCGAACGGTCTGCACCTGAACAGGACCGGGATGAATATCCTTGCAGGTGCTGTTGGGGATTGTTTAAACTAATTTGGCAGCTTGATGGGAACCTGAGGGCAGTTTCAGACAGGGCAATTTCAGGGCAGGGAACGGGAGGCAGAAAATTAGCGAATGACTCTGAAAGACAGAAGAAGCAAAGTTTAAAAAGTGTGCAGCAGAGGAATTTGGCAGTGTTAAAGGATATTTATTTATTTAAAGAGGCAACTTGATTGAAACATATCAGATCCTGAGGAGTCTTGAGAGGGTGGATGTGGAAAGGATGTTTCCCCTTGTGGGAGAATCTGGAATTAGGAGTCACTGTTAAAAAATAAGGGGTCACCCATTTAAGACAGAGATGAGGAGAATTTTTTTCCCTCAGAGGGTGGTGAGTTTTTGGAACTCTCTTCCTCAATAGGCGGTGGAAGCAGAGACTTTGAATATTTTTAAGGCAGAGGGACATCGATTCTTGATAAGCAAAGGTGTGAAAGGTTATCGGGGGTAGGCGGGAATGTGGAGTAATCAGTTCAGCCGTGAACTTATTGAATGGGGAAGCAGGGTCCAGGGGTCGAATGGCCGACTCCTGCTCCTAATTTTTATACTTGTATGTATATTCATATAGTAAATAAAGCTGATGAGATGAGGGCACAGATAGACACATAGAACAATACAGCACAGGAACAGGCCATTCGGCCCTCCAAGCCTGCGCTGATAAAGTAACATCACACTTTTTATTTTTATTTAGAGATACAGCACTGAAACAGGCCCTTTGGCCCACTGAGTCTGTGCTGACCAACAACCACCCATTTATACTAACCCTACAGTAATCCCATATTCCCTACCACCTACTTACACTAGGTGCAATTTACAATGGCCAATTTACCTATCAACCTGCAAGTCTTTGGCTGTGGGAGGAAACCGCAGCACACGACGAAAACCCACAGGGAGAACTTGCAAACTCCACACAGGCAGTACCCAGAATCGAACCCGGGTTCCTGGAGCTGTGGTGCTAACCACTGCGCCATTGTGCCCACACATGGTAACACAATATCATTGCAATAAGGGAAACTTGGCTTAAAGAGGGAAAGAATGGCAGCTCAACATCTCTGGGTATAGAGTTTTCATGTGGCATAGGGATAAAAAAGGTGGGAGTGTAGCATTATTAGTTAAGGAAGGCATACAGCTTTGAGGAGGGATTATATGCTCAATGAATCATCAAATGAGGCCATATGGGTGGAGCTCAGAAATAAAAAAGGGGCAGCCACACTACTAGGAGTGTACTGTAGACCCCCAAATAGTGAGAGAGAGATAGAAGAACAAATATGTAGGCAAATTGCTGAGTGCAAAACTATAGGGAAATAATAGTTGGGGATTTCAACTATCCCAATATCAACTGGGGTACAAACAGTGTGAAGGGCACAGAGGGCACAAAATTCCTGAACTGCATTCAAGAGAACTTTAATAGCCAGCACATCAGAAGCCCAATGAGAGGAGGCACAATTCTAGATGTAGTCTTCAGTAATGAAGCTGGGCAAGTAGCAGTGGGTGACCATTTTGGAGATAGCTTTTTTTTATTCATTCATGGGATTTTGGGCATCGCTGGCCAGGTCAGCATTTATTACCCATCCCTAATTGCCCTTGGGAAGGTGGTGGTGAGCTGCCTTCTTGAACCGCTGCAGTCCATTTGGGACAGGTGCACCAACACTGCTATTCAGAATGGAGTTCCAGGATTTTGACCCAGTGACAGTGAAGGATCAGCGATATAGTTCCAAGTCAGGATGGTGTGTGTCATGGTGGGGAACTTGCAGCTGGTGGTGTTCCCATGCATTTTCTGCCCTTGTACTTCTAGTTGGTAGAGGTCACAGGTTTGGAAGGTGCTGTTCAAGGAGCCTTGGTGCATTGCTGCAGTGCATCTTGTAGATGGTACACACTGCTGCCACTGTGCGTCAGAGGTGGAGGGAGTGACTGTTTGTAGATGGGGTGCCAATCAAGTGGGCTGCTTTGTCCTGGATGGTGTTGAGCTTCTTGAGTGTTGTTGGAGCTGCACCTATCCAGGCAAGTGGAGACTATTCCAACACACTCCTGACTTGTGCCTTGTAGATGGTGGACAGGCTTTGGGGAGTCAGGAGGTGAGTTACTCGCCTCAGGATTCCTAGCCTCTGACCTGCTCTTGTCGCCACGGTATTTATATGGCTACTCCAGTTCAGCTTCTGGTCAATGGTGCCCCTAGGATGTTGATAGTGGGGGATTAAGCAATGGTAATGCCATTGAATGTCAAGGGGAGTTAGTTCGATTCTCTCTTGTTGGTGATGGTCAATGCCTGGCACTTGTGCGGCCCGAATGTTACTTGCCGCTTATCAGCCCAATCCTGGATATTGTCCATGTCTTGCTGCATTTCTACACAGACTGCTTCAGTATCTGAGGAGTCATGAATGGTGCTGAACATTGTGCAATCATCAGCGAACATCCCCACTTCTGACCTTCTGATTGAAGGAAGGTCATTGATGAAGCAGCTGAAGATGGTTGGGCTGAGGACATTACCCTGAGGAGCGCCTGCAGTGATGTCCTGGAGCTCAGATGATTGACCTCCAACAACCACAACCATCTTCCTTTGCGCTAGGTATGACTCCAGCCAGTGGAGGGTTTTCCCATTGACCTCAGTTTTGCTCGGGCTCCTTGATGCCATACTCGGTCAAATACTGCCTTGATGTCAAAGGCAATCACTCACACCTCACCTCTTTTGTCCATGTTTGAACCAAGGCTGTCATGAGGTCAGGAGCTGAGTGGCCCTGGCAGAACCCAAACTGAGTGTCACTGAGGCAGGTTATTGCTAAGCGAGTGCCGCTTGATGGCACCTTCCATCATTTTACTGATGATTGAGAGTAGACTGATGGGGCCTAAAGTGATGGAAGGTGTCATCAACATTGCCATCAAGCAGCACTAGCAGATATGTCCTTTAGGATTCGGCCAGTAGAGATGCTCCCGAGCCACTCTTGGTGATGGACATTGAAGTCCCCCACCCAGAGTACATTCTGTGCTCTTGCCACCCTCAGTGCTTCCTCCAAGTGCTGTTCAACATGGAGGAGTACTGACTCATCAGCTGAGGGAGGGCAGTAGGTGATAATCAGCAGGAGGTTTCCTTGTCCATTGTTTGATCTGATGCCATGAGACCTCATGGGGTCCAGAGTCGATGTTGAGGACTTCCAGGGCAATTCCCTTTCTACTGACACCTCTGCTGAGTCTGTCCTGCCCGTGGGACAGGACATACCCAGGGATGGTGATGGCAGTGTCTGCGACATTGCCTGTAAGGTATGATTCTGTGAGTATGACTATGTCAGGCTGTTGCTCTCCCAACTTAACACAAGCCACCAGATGTTACTAAGGAGGACTTTGCAGGGTCGACAGCGCTGGGTTTGCCATTGTCATTTCTGGTGCCCAGGTCGACGCCGGATGGTCCGTCTGCTTTCATTCCTTTTTAATGACTTCGCAGTGTTTAGTTTCAACTGAGTGGCTCGCTCGGCCATTTCAGAGGGCATGTAAGAGTCAACCACATTGCTGTGGGTCTGCAGTCGCATGCAGGCCAGACAAGAACAGCAGATTTCCTTCCCTGAAGGGCATTAGTAAACCAGATGGGTTTTTACAACCATCAACAATGGTTTCATGGCCATCATTAGACTTGCTTTTTAATTGCAGATTTATTATTTGGATTTAAATTTCAATGGTGGGATTTGAACCCACGTCCCCTGAGCAATACCCTCGGTGTCTGGGTTACTAATCCACTGACAAGTCTACTGACAAGACCACTACGCCACCACCACCCCTCGTGACCATGCTGCAATTAGTTTTGGCATAATCATGTAAAAGGACAAAGATACAACAGAAGTAAAAGTTTTAAATTGGGGGAAGGCAAATTTTACAAAACTGAGAGGTGACTTGGTGGATGTGGACTGGATACAACTACTTGAAGGAAACCCCAAAGATGTTCTATCAGTACATTAAGAGCAAGAGGATAACTAAGGAAAGGGTACGGCCGATCAGAGATGTGCAAGGGAACGTATGAGTGGATGCAGAAGATGTGTGTGGGGTTCTTAATGAGTTTTTGTCTCTGCCTTCACAAAGGAGAGGGATGATGCAGACAAAGAAGAGGAGTGTGAAATATTAGATACGATAAGCATAATGAGAGTGGAAGTACTAGAGGGTCTGACATCCTTCAAAATGAATAAATCACCAGGGCCGGATGATTTGCATCTGAGGTTGTTACAGGAAGCCAGGGAGGAAATAGTGGATGCGCTGAGGATCATCTTCAAATCCTCACTGGATATGGGGGAGGTGCCGGAGGATTGGAGGTCTGCGAACGTTGTACTATTATTTAAAAAGGATGTGAGGGATAGGCCAAATAATTATAGGCCGGTCAGTCTGGCCTCGGTGGTGGGTAAATTATTAGAATCAATTCTGAGGGACAGGATAAACTGCCACATAGAAAGGCACGGATTAATCAGGGATAGTCAGAATGGATTTGTTAAGGGAAGGTCATGTCTCACTAACTTGATTGAGTTTTTTGAGGAAGTAACAAGAAACATTGATGAGGATAGTGTGGTGGATGTGGTCTACATGGATTTTAGTAAGGTCCCACATAGCAGACTGGTCAGTAAAATGAAAGCCCATGGAATACAGAGGAATGTGGCAGGTTGGATCCAAAATTGACTCAGTGACAGGAAACAAAGGATAGTTATCGACGGATGTTTTTGCGAATGGAAAGCAGTTTCCAGTGGCATTCCACAGGGCTCAGTGTTGGGTCCCTTGCTGTTTCTGGTATATATTAATGATTTGGAATTAAATGTGGGAGCTATGATTGGGAAATTTGCTGATGACACAAAAATTGGCCGTGTAATTGATAGTGAGGAGGATAGCTGTAGACATCAGAATGATATGAATGGATTGGTTGAGTGGGCGGAAAAATGGCAAATGGAATTCAATCTGGAGAAGTGTGAGGGAATGCATTTGGGAGGGCAAACAAAGCAAGGGAATACACAATAAATGGGAAGATATTGAGAGGGGTAGAAGAAGTGAGAGACTTTGGAGTGCATGTCCACAGGTCCTTGAAAGTGGCAGGACAGGTAGATAGAGTGGTGAAGAAGGCATATAGAATGCTTTCCTTTATTGGCCAAGGTATAGAATAGAAAAGCAGGGATGTAGTGCTAGAACTGTATAAAATGGCGGTTAGGCCACAGCTGGAGTATTGCGTACAGTTCTGGTCATCACATTACAGAAAGGACATAATTGCTCTGGAGAGAGTACAGAGGAGATTTACAAGAACGTTGCCAGGGCTTGAAAGTTGCAGCTATGAGCAAATATTGGAGCGGCTCGGGTTGTTTTCCTTAGAACAGAGGAGTCTGAGGGGTGACTTGAATGAGGTGTACAAAATTATGAGGCGCCCAGACAGAGTGGACAGTAAGGACCTGTTTCCCCTGGTGGGGAGGTCAGTTACCAGGGGGCACAGATTTAAGGTGATTGGTAGAAGGATTAGAGGGGACATGAGGGGAAACGTTTTTACCCAGAGGGTGGTGGGTGCCTGGAATTCGCTGACAGGAATGGTGGTGGAGGCAGAAGCCTTCAACTCATTTAAAAATACCTGGACATGCACCTGAAGTGCTGTAACCTGCAAGTCTACGGATCAGGTGCTGGAAGGTGGGAATAGATTGGGTGGCTAGTTTTTTCGGCCAGAGCAAACGCGATGGGCTGAATGGACTCCTTCTGTGCCCTAATTTTTCTATGATTCTATGGAAATTGCCAGCACTGACACAGATCATTTCATTAGTACATTGATATTGGACTGACTATAAGGAGAAGCTAGTTAAACACATAATGGTAAAAGGAATGGAAGATAGCATTGGTTGTTCCAGATGAAGAGG
The DNA here is from genome assembly GCF_036365525.1 of Heterodontus francisci. NCBI lineage: Eukaryota > Metazoa > Chordata > Chondrichthyes > Heterodontiformes > Heterodontidae > Heterodontus > Heterodontus francisci. Next base: position 6,062,824 of record NW_027141369.1, on the reverse strand, counting down.
GATAGACAGCGGTGTGGGTACAGCAGACTTCAGACAGTAATCAGCCCTTTCAGATACTGTGGGTGGCTCTGAAAAGAGCCTTTGCGTATTTGAAAAAATTCTGGCAGATTGACTTGGTTTTGGTGCCCGGAGCGCTGGTTTTCTTGGGCAGCAACACGGCCTGGATATTAGGCAGCACCCTACCCTGAATGATGGTCACCCCTCCCAGCAGCTTGTTGAGCTCCTCATCATTGAGGACGGCCAGCTGTAGGTGGCTGGGGATGATGCAGGTCTTCTTGTTCTCCCGGGCCGCGTTACCGCCCAGCTCGAGGATTTCAGCGGTCAGATACTCGAGCAGAGCAGCCAGATAGACCTGGGCTCTGGCACCCACACGCTCAGCATAGTTACCCTTTCTCAGGAGCCTGTGAACACGGCCCACCGGGAACTGCAGTCCAGCCCGGGAGGAGCGAGACTTGGCCTTGGACCGAGCTTTCCCGTTGGTCTTTCCTCTTCCAGACATTTCCACAATCTCACAAATACTTTCACAATGAATGGATAATTTCGTCAGCATTAAACATACACATGGGGTAGTCAGGATGGTCGAGCAGTCTGAGACGGTTCATTCAGATCACAATTCTCTCTGCAGGGGTGGGTTCAAATTCCCCTTCTGATAAGTTGTGTTTTGACATGACTAGAGGTATTTGGGAGTAGCGATGAAGAACAAACAGAGATCATGAAAGAATATTGACAAGCAAAATCAAAACAAATCCAAAGATGTTTCATCAATACATTGCAGTCAGAGGCAACTGAGGAAAGAGTAGGGCCCATCAAAGACCTAAAAATGTAACCTATGTGTCAGTGTGGAAGATGTTGGTATGTTTATTAATGAATATTTTACTGTCTTCACAAATGAGGGGGTGATGCAGATATTGTAATTAAGGAGAAGGAGTGTGAAGTATTGGACATGATAAACTGAGGGAGAGAAGAAGTACAAATGGGATTAACATCCTTGAAAGTGGATAAATCATCAGGGCCGGATGAAATGTACCACAGGCTGTTAAAAGAAGCCAGGAAGGAAATAGTGGAAGGTCTGACCATCAGTTTCCAATCCCTCACTGGATACGGGTGTGATGTCAGAGGATTGGAGGTCTCGTAACACTGCAATAAAAGCAAAATTCTGCAGATGCTGCAAATCTGAAATAAAAACTAGTTGCATTGGAAATACACAGCAGGTCTGGCAGCAACTGTGGAGAGAGAAGCAAAGTTAACGTTTCTGTTCTGATGAAAGGTCACTGACCTGAAATGTTAACTTTGTTTCTCTCTCCACAGATGCTGCCAGACCTGCTGTGTATGTCCAGCACTTGTTGTTTTTATTGCTAACATTGCACCATTGTTGAAAAAGGAAGCGAGGGAACAATTAAAGGCCAGTCAGCCTAACCGAGTTATTGGAATTAATTCTGAGAGACAGGATAAACTGTCACTTAGAAAGGCACAGATTAATCAATTACCGTCAGCATGGATTTGTTCAGGGAAGCTCCTGTCTGACGAACTTGATTGAATGTTTTTGAAGAAGTAACAAGGAGGATTGATGAGGATAGTGCAGTTGATCTGATCCACATGGATTTTAGCAAGACTTTTGACAAGGTCCCACATGGCAAACTGGTTAAAAAAAATAAAAGCACATGGGATCCAGGGGAATGTAGCAAGCGGGACACAAAATTGGTTCAGTGGCAGGAAACAAAAAGGAATTGGTTACAGGTGTTTTTGCAACTGGAGGACTGTTTCCAGTGGTGTTACACAGGGCTCACAACTAGGTCCCCTGCTTTTTGTGGTATATATTAATGATATGGACATAAATGTAGCGGGCACAATCAAGATGTTTGCAGATGAAACAAAAATTGTCCGTGTTGTTGATAGGGAGGAGGATAGCTGTACACTGCAGGAAGATATCAATAGACTGGTCAGGTGGGCAGAGAAGTGGTAAATGGAATTCAAATTGGACAAGTGTGAGGTGATGCATTTGGGAGGTCAAAAAAGGCAAAGGAATACACAATTAATGGGAGAACACTGAACGGTGCAGAGGAAGTGAGGGACGTTGGAGTGAATGTCCACAGATCCCTGAAGTAGCAGTACAGGTCAATAAGGTGGTTCAGCAGGTATATGGAATCCTTTCCTTTATTAGCTGAGGTACAGAATATAAGGGTGATCTGGGTATCCATGTCAATAAGTCACTGAAAGCTAACATGCAGGTGCAGCAAGCAATTAGGAAGGCTAATAGTATGTTAGCCTTTATCACAAGAGGATTTGAGTACAGTAGTAGTGAACTCTTGCTTCAATTGTACAGAAACTTGGTTAGACCGCACTTGGAGTACTGTGTGCAGATTTGGTCTCCTTACCTTAGGAAGGATATTATTGCCATGGAGGGAGTTCAACGAAGGTTCATCAGACTTGTTCCTGGGATGGTGGGACTGTTCTATGAAGAGAGATTGGGAAACTGGGGCTGTATTCTCTAGAGTTTCAAAGAATGAGAGGTGATCTCATTGAAACCTACAAAATATTTAAAGGACAGTCAGGGTAGATGCAGCTAAGATGTTTCATCTGGATGGGGAGTCGAGAACCAGAGGCTCAATTTCAAAATAAGGGGGAAGCTCCTTAGGACAGAGATGAGGAGAAATTTCTTTGCACGGAGGGTTGTGAATCTTTGGAATTCTGTACCCCAGAGGGCTGTGGAAGCTCAGTCGTTGAGTATGTTTAAAGCAGAGATTGACAGATTTCTAAATACAAATGACATCAGGGAATATGAGGAAAGTGTGGGGAAAAGGGCATTGAAGCGGATGATCAGCCATGATCATATTGAATGGTGGGGCAGGCTCGATGGGCTGAATGGCCGACTCCTGCTCCTATGTTCCTATGTTCCTAACTCCACATGATCGGCGAGGCACAGCCTCAGGCCGACTTGTCAGGTGGTGTAAACAGAGATCACTGCTTCTGATCTTCACCAGAACAGAGAGTGAGATGTAACATTGATCATCAAACAGACTGTGAGAGAATACAACAGAATAAAACACATGGAGAGACACTGTGGAATAACAAATAGATTTGATTGGAACATTGACTTTGATTGGAATGGATAAAACAGCAGAAACAGCAGATTAAATTGGGATTCTCATCATTATATTGATCTGGGACAGAAAAGAGAAACTGATGGAAAGAAGGGAAGAAGGAAGAAAAGAAAGGATGGAACTGTTCAGTTTTTTCAGTTTTTTCACTTGCCCATCAAAGCTGGATAAAAAAAAAGTTGCAAATAACAGAGAATTTCACCAAAAAGGGAGATTAAATGCTGCCGAAACCTTGGATCGAAGGATGCCCCAACAGATCAACTGTTTAACTGTCTCCTCACTGGGGGATTTCAATCAGTGAGTAATATTATTCTCTACCTTTCTTTGTTAAATGAACCCAGAACTGTCACTTGGAATTAATATCTGTGTTCCGACTCCTGAGTAATAAAATTGTGAGTTTCTCGATATTGTCGGGGCACATTTCCTGCTGAAAGAACTAAGAACTCTTTTCTAATTTACACAATACGATATACACATTCATCAAGCCTCCTAAGCTAGCATCCTTGGTGCTGCTCTCTCCTCCCAAACCTCATCTCCTGTGACTGTTACATCATCACTCTGACAGTGGGAGTGATTGATCCCAATGTCTTCAGCATTAACCCTTGACATCCTTATACTACACTGTCTGTCCAAAAAAATGAGTGGAGGGAACTTGATTTATCGAAACACTAACAGCTGCCAGTTGAAAATCAACTCAAACCCATCAGCGAGAGACAGAGAGACTGTCAGAGAACTTCCTGCATCCAGTCCTGACCCTGTCACACTCAGCAGATGCTCACCCAGACCCCACTCTCATCAACACTGAACATTGTTACCGAGACACTTCAAATACTGTTTATAAAAGGCAGGAAAGGTCAAAGTTCACACAGCTTTATTGAACAGAACAAAGTTTAATATCTTCTGACCGTTTCTCGGTAACCACATGAGACATAGGTTTTCTTATTTGGTTCCTTTGATTTTTCTTGTTGCTGACTGACAAATATTCCAAACCTCAGATCAACCCTCCCACTTGCGTCATGTCCCAATCTCAGTCACAAGCAACACATACAACGCAATCACACTTTCCTTCAGTGACATTAATGTCGAGCTGTTTTCCAGGTTGAATGCAACTGTGAACAAATTTGTATCAAAGAAGTTGCCTTTGAAATATCAGGACTGAATTTCTGTATAAGGAGGAACAGCCATTCCAAACTCACATCCTTCACAAGGCTGTGACGAAAATTCATCATGTAATTTGAATTCTCACTGAAAGTTCAGTCGACACAGATGGAAGCGATTGATAAGGTAACTTCGACATCACAAATGTGAAACAAGGCTCTACTGGGAATTGAACCCAGGATCTCCTGTTTACAAGACAGGTGCTTTAACCAACTAAGCTACAGAGCCAGATGTTGCTAAAGCTAAGATCAGAGGAGTGCACTATTTATTCTCATATAATAACAATATCAAAGCAAAATACAGCAGATGCAGGAAATCTCAAATAAAAACAAGAAATGCTGGAAATACTCATCAGGTCTGGCAGCATCTGTGCAGAGAGAAGCAGAGTTAACGTTTCAGGTCAATGACCCTTCTTCAGACCCTTCTATATATTCTCATCCCACTTCTCCACAGGTCACAACATATATTTTAACTTTTCCCACTTCCTGAAACAGTCAATCATTAACTCTATTCTTCCCAGAATAGAAGACACTGACCATGTTTCTTTAATGAACAGCAAAATTATCAGTTTATTACAGAACAAGTTTTAACTAGTCATGAAATAAAGCATAAATACACAGGTAGAAATTTTAAAAGTTCCCTTTTTACCTTAACCAACATTGAAAGCCCCTTTCTTCCCACAGCCCCACACATGCACACATACATACACCGGTTAACTGAAAAAAAAAGAATTATTTTTTACAATTCTGAGTTCTGTTAAAGACAAAAACAACACATGGGCTGATTACTTGTTCATTCCTGAAGAAAACAGCAGATGAGATATGTTGTTCCAAAACTGGCATACAGTCTAACTTCTGAGTGTGCATGGACAGGTCACTAGGGTCTTTTAGAACAGTTTTTTAGAGGCAGTGTTGAAAATTAATTTTATCAGGCTTTCTTCAAAGACAGGAGAAGAGATGAATTGACACAGTGAAGTTCTCAGGGTCTTTTAAAGATTTGCTGCAAAACAACGTGGGTTGTGATCTTCTCTCCTTCCTTGACACTTCTTCAGGCTAACTTTATCAGCTGCTCACTCCAGAAGGTAAAACACAATGACTGCTACAAATAAAAGCTTGTGATTGTTCTGCCCTCTTCGGTGAGTGCTGCTGCTGCCGGGTTTGTCCAATCAAGAGGCGCAACTGACATCTCTGTCCACATTTCCCCCTGTTACCAGGGTTTCTGTTCGACATTCAACTTGAGTCATGTGACAACCAGTAAACATAGTTGCCAAATTAATACTTTCAGTACCCTCTTGAAAAAGAACTGGTCTGACATTTATTAAGTTTGACGATGAATTCCTCAAAAAAAATTTCACAAAAAAAAAATCAAAATCACTTCCATAACATCATGTACTTTCCCTGAGCTACAGGTTATTGCAAGTCTCTCTGGCTGTGTTTATTTTTGTTGATTTTGCACTCAGGTTCTTTCTGAATCCATGTGTTTGCAGAACTTTGTCAGTGAGAAACATGGAGATATGCTTAAAGATTTCCCTGCAAATTATTCATATCTCCGTCTTTCTCCGAACTTTGTAGAAACACATTAATGTGGGAATCACACACATCAGGCCATCAAACCTCTCCATTAAACATTGAAAGGTGACAGTGTTTATTGTGACGGGGTTCCATTTATTCAGACACATCTGGTATAAAAGTGCTCAAGAAATGATTCACACAGATAATGTATTTGTATATTATGTGCATGACATAATGACGCAAATAAACAATTCCTTGCACTTGCCACGCTTGGTGTATATTTTCTCTGCTGATGCCCCCTGAATATATTGGAGAAAATGGTGATGAGGATGAGATAAAAGTCCGTAAATATAGGCAGCAAACAGCAGCAGGGACTGCAGTGAACAGGATCAGCTAGCTCCTGGTGACCTACATGCTCGGATGGTTGAGATTTTAGGTGGATTGTGTGAAGCCTGGGCCACAGAATGTCTCTTCAGTTGAATGAGATACCGCAGGGTCTTCCTGTGCATCTGATTCAAATTGCTTATTTGGGACAATATGGCTGCACACATATGGGATACATCGGAAGGTGAGCAACTTATGAGAGGGCTTGAGAACCATTCAGTTCATATATTGAAAGAATGGACATGTTTTTCAGAGCTAATAACATTTTGGAATTTGAAGGTGAAAGTGCAGAGGTCAAGGCAATTCTTGAGGGCAAGAAAGCTATTTTGCCAATGGAAATTAGCCTGGAAGTGTATGACCAGCTAACAAAGCTTCCTGCTCCCATCAAGGCAAAAGATGTGCCATTCAAAACAATCATCACCAAGTTGGAGGAACATTTCAACCTGAAGTCACTAGAGATCACGGCAAGCTAGAAATTTGGAAGCAGAAATCAGAAAAGTAGTGAAACAGTTGGTGAGTACATTGTGGCATGAAGAATTTATCACTACATTGCAACTTTGGCATATTCTTAGACCGTGCATTATGAGACAGATTTGTGCTTATATTGGTGGATGAGAAAAGATACTAAACACACAAAATCTCACATTCGAGCTCGCATGTAAGATTGCTCTTTCAATGGAGATTGCATCAAAGAATGCTCGAGAATTTCATCCTGTGCCAGTGATTGTAACACACTTCAGGGGAACTTAAAAAAACTGGTAAAATGCGCTTTCACATGGAAGATAAAATTTACACAGAGAATTGTGACGAGATACAATTTGGGAGGAAGAATAAGGAGAGGCCATATAAATGAAATGTTACAATTCTAAAGTGGGTGCCGGAACAGAGAGACAATGTACACCAATCTTAGAAGGTTTGAAAAGGCTTCTAAGAGCAAACAGGACACTTAGCTTTATTAACAGAGACATATAGTAAAAGCAAATAAGTTATTATAAACCTTTATAAAATACTGGGTCTGAATGGCCTCCTCCTGTACCTCCACAGAAAGCTTCCATTCCAGGTTTGCACACACTCGTCAGGATCAGTCTACACAGATCCCGCGACTCCAGGCTCGGACACCCTCTTCAGGATCACTTTCCATAGATCCCACCACTCCACGCATGGATATCTCCCTCATGATCAGATCATCGGTCCTTAGTCCTGCCACATCCAATCATGAATGATGGTGGACAATTAAATAACTAACCAGATGAGGAGGCTCCAAAAAATCCCCATCCTCAATGATGGTGGAGCCAAAGCTGAATCATTTACAACCATCTTCCTTCAGAAATTGCTCAGTGGATGATTCATCTCGGCCTCCTGAGGTCCCCAGCATCACAGTTTCCAGTCTTCAGCCAATTTGATTCACTCCACATGATAGCAAGAAACAACTGAAGTCACTCGATACAGCAATGACAATAGGCCCTAACAACATCCCGGCTCTAGTACTGAAGACTTGTGCTCCAGAACTAGCTGCGCTCTCAGCCACACTGTTCCAGTTGAGCTACAACACAGGCATTTACCCAACAATGTGGAAAATTGCCCAAGTGTGCCCACTCCATAAATAAAAAGCAGGACAAATCCAATCTGACCAATTACCACCCCATCAGTCTCCTATCAATCATCAGCAAAGTGATGGAAGATGTCATCAACAGTGTTATCAAGCACCAGACACTGAGCAATAATCTGCTCATCAATGCTCAGTTTAGGTTCTGCCAGGGTTCCTCGACTCCAGGCAAATACTTGGCAGGTAGAGTTTAATGTGGGAAAATGTGAGGTTATCCACTTTGGTAAGAAGAATGGGAAAGCAAAATATTATTTAAATTGCGAGAGACTACAGAATGCTGCGGTATAGAAGGATCTGGGTGTCCTCGGACATGAATCACAAAAAGTTACCATGCAGGTACAGCAAATAATTAGGAAGGCAAATGGAATGTTGCCCTTTATTTCAAGGGGGATGGAGTATAAAAGTGGAGAAGTCTTGCTGCAAATGCACGGGGTGTTGGTGAATATACACCTGGAGGACTGTGTACAGTTTTGGTCTCCTTATTTAAGAAGGGATATACTTGCATTGGAGGCAGTTGAGAGAAGGTTCATTGGATTGATGCCTGTGATGAAGTGGTTGTCTTATATGGAGAGTTGATCAGGTTGGACCTATACTCATTGGAGTTAAGAAAAATGATAGGTGATCGTATTGAGACATATAAGATTTTGAGGGGGCTTGACAGGGTGGATGCTGAGAGGATGTTTCCCCTCATGGTGGAATTTAGAACTAGGGGACACAGTTTCAGAATAATGGTCTTCCATTTCAGAAGGAAATGAGGAGGAATTTCTTCTCTCAGAGAGTCATTAATCTTTGGAATTCTCTACCACAGAGAGTAGTGGAGGCTGGGTCATTTCATGTCTTCAAGACTGAGCTTGACAGATTTTTATCCACAAGGAAGTCAAGGGTTATGGGGGGCAGGCAACAAAGTGGGGTTGAGGCCATGATCAGGTCAGCCATGATCCTATTGAATGGTGGAGCAGGCTCGAGGGGCCAAATGGCCTACTACTGCTAATATTTCTTCTGTTCTTATTTTTTATTGCAGCTTGGTTCAAACAGACACAAAAGAGTGGAGTTCCAGAGGAGAGGTGAGAGTGATTACCCTTGAGTGAGTGTGGCATCAAGGATCCCGAGCAAAATTGAAGTCAATGAGAATCAGGGGGAAAACTCTCCACTTGGTGGAGTCATATCTCGCACAAAGCAAGATGGTTGTGGTTAGTGGAGGCCAATCATCTCAGCCCAGGACATTGCCTCAGGAGTTTCTCAGGGGAGTGTCCTCAGCCCAAACATCCTCAGCTGTTTCATTGATCACTTTCCCTTCAACATAAGTCAGAAGTGGGAATGTTCGCTGATGACTCACAACTCCTCAGATACTGAAGCAGTCTGTGCCCACAAGCAGCGAGACCTGTACAAACTTCAGGCTTGAGCTGATAAGTGACAAGCAACCTTCTGGCCACACAAGTGCTAAGCAGTGAACATCTCCAATGAGAGAAAATCAAACCATCTACCTTTTGATATTCAGCAGCATTACCATCGCTTACTCCCCCACCATCAACATCTTGAGGGTTACCATTGACCAGAAACTAAACTGGACCAGTCACACCTATGCTGCAGCTATCAGTGCAGGTCAGAGATTAGGAATTCTGCAGCAAGTATCTTGCCTCCTGACACCTCAAATCCTGTCCACCATGTACAAGGCACAAGTCAGGAGTGGGATGGAATACATCCCACTCAACAACACTCAAGAAGCTCAACACCATCCAGGAGAAAGCAGCCCACTTGATCAGCACCTAACCCACCACCTTAAACATTCACTTCCTCCACTACCAGTACGCAGTGGCTGCAGTGTGTACCATCTCCATATGCACTGCAGTATCTCGCCAAGTATCCTTCAACAGCACCTTCCAAACCCGTGACCACTACCACCTCGAAGGACAAGGGCAGCAGATGCATGGGAACTCGCCATCTGCAGGTTCCCCTCTAAGTCACTCACCATCCTGACATGGAACTATATCGCCATTTCTTCACTGTTGTTGGGTCACAATCCTGGAACTCCCTCCCCAATAGCACTGTGGGTGTTCCTACAGCATATGGACTGTAGCAGTTCAAAAAGGCAGCTCACCACCACATTCTCAACGGCAATAGGAATGGGTAATAAATGCTAGACTTATCAGCGATACTCGCGCCCATTAATGAATAAAAAACAAATCACTCTCCACAGATTCCCCACAATCTGGGCTTGGACATTTACTTCAGGATCACAGAGCTTTATATAACTGCAACATGAGTTCCAATCTTCATATTCCGTTCACTTTTCACATTATGTTTCTACCAGTCCACTAGCTTTTAGTGATTCAGTACTCGGGTCTCTGCGCCTCCGCAGTTTCTGTCATTCACCACTGAACAAAAAACACTCTGATCTATCTTTCGTAGGTACGAGATGACCCCTCATTTTAAACTCCATCTGCCAAAACATTGCTCACTCACTTAATCTATCAAGAAGATTTGAAAATAAATTTCTTGCCAAAGGATAATGTTCTGCTTCTGCTCCCTCGCCATTTGCTTTTCCCGTTAGTCGTTCACTTGGTGTAAATCCAGAGAAAGTAAAGATGGAAGGAAGGAAGGAGGGGAGGGAAAATCCTGCTCCGTTTCGTGATCCCTATTTGATCTTCATTCCAGTCCAATTTGGGTGAAGAATTCCAATTGTCTGTCTCAATTTTAATAAAGTATAAACAATTCTGGAACCACCGTGAAGATAATGACAAGAACAGGTTTCCAGGCCGACTTCACATTGAAGCTGTAAACAAGAATGCAACAGGAATTTGATAAACTAACGACAAGGATGTGATTCAAACCCACGCGTGCACAGCACAATGGTTTAGTAGTCCATCGCCTTAACCTCTCAGCCACCACGGCATCTGGCAAGCAATAGAAGCACAACCGTCACCTTCACACAGATCCTGACTGTGCAGCCAGCTGTGTAATGATGGAAATGCAGCTTCTGTAAGTAAATGAAATTTCCATCACATCAGGTCATGGCCTGTTGGGAATGGAGCGGTGTGAAACATTTCCAGACCATGTCCAACACGTTTCTACTCAGTGTGAAAACCCACCACGGAAAGACTGGAACATACAATCATTTGATCACAGCATGATTAACATCACTCAGACACCTGAACCATTAGGTCACTGACGAAGTCATGACGACTTCGAATTTCTCATGAAATGACAACTGAACTAACTGACTGCAAGAATTGCTTCAACTCCACGTGATCAGCGAGGCACAGCCTCAGCCGACTTGTCAGGCGGTGTAAACAGATATCACTGCTTCTGATCTTCCCCAGAACAGAGAGTGAGATGTAACATTGATCAGCAAACAGACTGTGAGAGAATACAACAGAATAAAACACATGGAGAGACACTGTGGAATAACAAATAGATTTGATTGGAATGTTGAATTTTGATTGGAATGGATAAAACAGCAGAAACAGCAGATTAAATTGGGATTCTCATCATTATATTGATCTGGGACAGAAAAGAGAAACTGATGGAAAGAAGGGAAGAAGGAAGAATGGAATTGTTCAGTTTTTTCACTCGTCCATCAAAGCTGGATAAACAAAAGTTGCAAAAGTTGCAAATGCTGCCAAAACCTTGGATCGAAGGATGTCCCAACTGTTTAACTGTCTCCTCACTGGGGGATTTCAATCAGTGAGTAATATTATTCTCTATTTTTTTTGTTAAATGAACCCAGAACTGTAACTTGGAATTAATATCTGTGTTCCGACTCCTGAATAATAAAATTGTGAGTTTCTTGATATTATCTGGACACATTTCCTGCTGAAAGAACTAAGAACTCTTTTCTAATTTACACAATGCTATATACACACTCATCAAGCCTCCTCAGCGAGCATCCTTGGTGCTGCTCTCTCTTCTCCCAAACCTCATCCCATGTGACTGTTACATCATCACTCTGACAGTGGGAGAGGTTGATCCCACTGTCTTCAGCAGTAACCCTTTACATCCTTATACTACACTGTGAATAAAAAAAATGGTTAGAGGGAACTTCCTTCATTTATCGAAACACCAACAGCTGCCAGTTGTGAAGCAACTCAAACCCATCAGAGAGAGAGAGAGAGAGAAACTGTCAGAGAACTTCCTGCATCCAGTCCTGACCCTGTCACGCTCAGCAGTTGCTCACCCAGACCCCACTCTCATCAACACTGAACATTGTCACTGAGACCCTTCAAATAATGTTTATAAAAGGCAGAAAAATTCAAAGTTCATCGCAGCTGGATTGATTGAAACTAAGTTTAATATCTTCTTACCACTAGGTAACCACATGAGAAAGTCCTTCAATCATTAGCATAAATTATCAGCTGTAAGAATGTTTGTCATTGGGTTGAATCATTTCTGTGAGAGGAATGTTCCAGCATCATAAACCAGGGGAACGTGTTGACTGAGCTGTGTCTTCATCTCTTCTGGACAGTTCACCCTTCATTCTGCTCTGATTCACTTTCCCAAAGCGGATCTACAGATTCTCAAATCTGGAGACTGGGTTTTCTTATTCGGTTCCTTTTGATTTTTCTTGCTCCTGAATGATAATATATTCCAACCTTGGATCAACCTTGCGTTGTGTCCCAGTCTCGGTTAAAAGCGACACATAATGGCACCAACACTCTGAAACATACAACATGGTCACACTCTGCTTCAGTGAGATTAATGTTGAGGCGGTTTCACTTCAAATGCAATTGTGAACAAATTTCTCTCGTGGAAATTGTGGGTGATTTGAGTATTTGCACTGAATTTCTGTGCAAGGAGGGACAGTTTCAAACAGCCATTCCCAAATCACTTCTTTCACAAAGACAAAGACTGTGCTGTCTTAACGTGTCACTCAACTTCACAAACAAATTTGAACTCAAAGTTCAGGGGAAGACAGAGTGGTGAATGATTGACAGAGTAATCTTTAAATCATAACTTCCCGTTTCTTCACTGCAGCGAGGCTTTGTTGTGGTCTGAAGTTAGGTTCTGCTGTTTATTAGACAGAGGCTTTAACCAACTAAGCGACAGGGCAAAATCTCAAACACATCCTTTCCTGGAGTTACAGGTTATTGCAGGACCATCTGTCTCTGGGTTCTTTCTGAATCCACAAGTTTGCAGATCTTTGTGAGTGAGAGACATGGAGATATGCTTCAAAGATTTGCCCGTAAATTATTCATATCTCCATCTTTTCCTGAACTTTGAACAAACACATTACTGTGGGAATCACACACATCTGGCCCTCACATTCATCCGCTAAACATTGAAAGGTGACAGTGTTTATTGTGAGGGGATCCATTGATTCAGACACATCTTGATCGGGACGTGTTTCACACATGTAATGTTTTTGTATATTATGTTTATGATGTAATATTGTAAATAAACATTTCCTTGCACTTGTCGCATTTGGTCTCCATTTTCTCTGCTGATGCCCCCTGAATATATTGGAGAAAATGGTGATGAGAATGAGATAAAAGTCTGTAAATATAGGCAGCAAACAGCAGCAGGGACTGCAGTGAACAAGAACAGCTAGCTCCTGGTGACCTACCTGCTCAGATGGTGGAGATTTTAAGTGGATTGTGTGAAGCCTGTGCGACGGACTGTCTCCTCAGTTGAATGAGATGCCCGACCCGACTCCGACCAGACCGGATGACATGTGTCAGGTTCGGATCGGGTCTCTCTTCCGTGTCCGGCATTCGGGTTCGTGACGGGTTGGGCTGGAGGCGGACACAGTGCTGCCTTGCTCAGGGAGGGAACTTCTGCATGATTCCGCAGGAATAGCCAGCTTTCGGAATGGAGGATCACAACATTTGGACAAGGTATGTTTGATATAATTAATTTTATTATGGTAGTCGGGTCGGTTCAGGTCGGGTGCGGGAAAAAAATCAAAGGACTCGGGCCCGGGTCAGGTTCAGGTTGGATGTGGTCAGGTCGGACCGGGTCGGGTTTCAATTTCATAAACGAGCAGGCCTTTACCGCAGGGTCTTAGTGTGCATCAGATTCAAAGTGATTATTTGGGACAATATGGCTGCAACCAAGGGATACATCAGAAGGCTCGGAACTTATGAGAGGGCTCGAGAACCATTCAGTTCATATATTGAAAGAATGGACATGTTTTTCAGAGCTAATAACATTTTGGAACTTGAAGGTGAAAGTGAAGAGGTCAAGACTCAGAATAAGGCAATTCTTGAGGGCAAGAAAGTAATTTTGCGAATGTAAATTATCCTGGAAGTGCATGACACGCTACCAAATCTTCCTGCTCCCATCAAGGCAAAAGATGTGAATTCAAAACAATCATCACCAAGTTGGAGGAACATTTTAACCCGAAGCCACTAGAGATCACGGCAAGCAAAAATTTGGAACCAGAAAGCAGAAAAGTAGTGAAATAGTTGGTGAGTACATTGTGGAACTGAAGAATTTATCACTACATTGCAACTTTGGCACATTCTTAGACCGTACATTATGAGACAGATTTGTGCTTATATTGGTGGATGAGAAAAGATACTAAACACGCAAAATCCTACATTTCAGCTGGCGTGTAAGATTGCTCTTTCCATGGAGACAGCATCAGAGAATGCTGGGGAATTTCGTCTTATGCCAGCCAAAGTAACACACTTCAGGAGAAGATAAAAAAACTGTCAAAATGGGCTTTCACATGGCAGATAAAATTTTCCACAGAGAAGTGTAAAGTGATAAAGTTTGGGAGGAAGAATGAGACAATGTGCACCAATCTTCGAAGGTTTGAAAATGTTGCTAAAAGCAAACAGGACACTTGGCTTTATTCATAGAGGCATAGAGTAAAAGCAAATAAGTTATACTAAACCTTTATAAAACACTGGGGCTGAATGGCCTACTCCTGCACCTCCACAGAAAGCTTCCACTCCAGGCTCGGACACCCTCTTCAGGATGACTCTCCATCCATCCTGCCACTCCACGCACGGATATCTCCCTCAGGATCAGATCACAGCTCCACAGTCCTGCCACATCCAGTCGTGAATGGTGGTGGATAATTTAATAACCAACAAGATGAGGAGGCTCCAAAAACACCCACATCCTCAATGATGGTGGAGCCGAGCACGTCAGTGCAAAAGGCAAAACTGAAGCATTTGCAACCATCTTCAGTCAGAAATATTAAGTGGATTTGATCTGTGCTAATTTCAGCTCCTCATGCCCGCTGGTGCCTTGATTCTCTGGTGCTAATTTCAGAGTAAATCATGCAGCTTGACAATTGGAGCCAAAGAAAAAGACACAGGAGAGGTTGAAAGTGCCAAAACCTGGGATTGAACCAAGAACTGTGATTTTTAGTGCAATGAAAATCCAGCTGATCTATTTCAGCCACACACTAAAACCAGCCTTCGCTCATTGCTTTGGAAGACGATATTTACATTCAAGTGTTTGTCAAAATTTACAGAACACAACATGAGTAATATTTCCCATTGTTTTCTCAGCACTGATGGAATGTGAAGCGGGAGACAGCCAGAAGTCCCACTGATCCACACTGACCCAGAGCTGAGAGTGAAATGAGATAAAGTTCAATCTTTAGCAACGAGACGCTGGAGAGACGTAAGAGTCCTGAATCAAGGAGAGACTTTCTGATATAGTAAAAGCAAAACACTGCATATGCTGGAAATCTGAAATAAAAACAAAGGTGCTGGAAATACTCAGCAGGTCTGGCAGCATCTGTGGAGAGAGAAACAGAGTTAAAGTTTCAAGTCTGTGACCTTTCATCAGAACTGCCAAAGGTTAGAAAAGAATTAGGTTTTAAACAAGTGAAGGAGAGGGGCCTGGGGGAGAGAACAAAGGGGAAGGTGTTTGATAGGGCAGAGGACAGGAAAGATTAAATAACAAAGTTGTCCTGGGACAAAGGCAAAGAGTCCGTTAATGCTTGTGGTCAAAGACAAAGCATTTGTCCAGAGAGAATGTTAATAGCAGAATAATGAGCAGCTCTGACTACATGAAAAACAGGCACATGGTTTTAAACACACTGTGTTTTGTGCTCCCCCTTTTGTTAATCCTTGTTCACAGCTTTCCAATTATAATGCAAAGAAATGAACACAAACAGGCTTTCTTTGGTTTAAAGAAGAAAAGTGAAACTTATTAAACTTGCTTAAACTTTAATACGGTTCATACCTACAGATATACGATGCACCCATGCTAGCATGCACACGTGATATACAGATGCAGCTCGGGACAGAAAAAATAAAAGATAAAGTGGAACAGTTTGAGGTAATATCTTGTTACTGTGCTTCGAGCTCACGGTATAGCACTTTTGTAGGTAATTCTTGCATTTCGTAGGGCCCAGTATTCTACTTAAACCTTGTACATGTTGGATACTTTTCTCTCTTTGAGATTCACATGTTTTCACAAGGTTCAGTTCTGTGGGAAAGAGATGGAGGCAGGCAGGACTGGAGAGGGTCTGCCCCATCTGGGAGCACATGGTGTTCTGAGTTCAAATCTGTGGCAAGTTCAAAAAACCAACAGCCAACCAGTCATGTGACTAAAACTGGTCTGACCACTTCTGCTGTGTATTGGGGAAGCAAAAGACTGCGTCCCTTTGTTTCAATACTGTTTGTTACTATGCAAATTTCTTTCCAGTCAGGCGCTTGCAATTTTAAGTTTTAATGTTCATGTGGCAAAAATCATGTATGCCTCAGTCTTGGCAGGTGGGGTGGGGCGGTTTGCCTGACACCAGTCATGTTCTGAAGTTATTGAACTCAAGGTTCAGTCCACAAGGCTGTAGAGTGACGAATCGAAAGATCAGGTGCTGTTCCTCGAGCTTGCGTTGATGTTCACTGGAACACTGGAGCAGGCCAAAGACTGAAATGTTGACATGAGAGCAGGGGGAAGTGTTGAAATGGCAAGCAACCAGAAGCTCAGGGTCATGCTTTCGGACTGAGTGGAGGTGTTCCACAAAGCGGTCAGCTAATCTGCGTTTGGTCTCCCCAATTTAGAGAAGACCGCATTGGGAACAGAAAATACAGTACACTAAATTGAAAGAAGTACAAGTAAATCGCTGCTTCACCTGAAAGGGGTGTTTGGGGCCTTGGATAGTGAGGAGAGAGGAGGTAAAAGGGAAGCTATTACACTTCCTGCGATTGAATGGGAAGGTGCCGTGGGAAGGGGACGAGGTATTGGGGATAATGGAGGAGTGGACCAGAGTGTTGCGGAGGGAACGATCCTTTCGGAATGCTGACAGGGGAGGGGAAGATGCATTTGGTGGTGGCATCACGCTGGAAGTGGTGGAAATGGCGGAGGATAATCCTTTGGATGTGGAGGCAGGTGGGGTGGAAAGTAAGGACAAGGGGAAACCCGTGGCGTTTCTGGGAGGGATGGGAAGAGGGGAGGGCAGATGTGTGGGAAATGGACCAGACACACTCCTTGAACTCTCTGCTGACGAAGTCTGAAAAAGGGAAGAACAACCACACAACAAGGGTCTCAAATCGAAGACCCTGGGATTAAAAGTCTCATTCTCTACCAACTGAACTAACAAGGCCTGATACTGTACTTCCACTCTGTCTGTTATTGGACGGATGCAGCTGTTGGCACCACCCCAAGGGCGGGCGTTTGTTCCACCAACCATGAAGCAGCTTCCTATCAATTCCCAAAATTATCATCTCCAACAAGAGAGAATCTAACTATCTCCCCTTGACATTCAATGGCATTATCATTGCTGAATCCCTCACTATCAACATCCTGGGGGTTGCCAATGAACAGAAACTGAATTGGAACAGCCATATAAATACCATAGCTTCAAGAGCAGGTCAGAGGCTGGGAATTCTACTGTGAATCACTCACCTCCTGTCCACCATCTCCAAGACACAAGTCAGGAGTGTGATGAAAGGCTCCTCACTTGCCTGGATGAGTGCAGCTCCAGCAACACCAAAGAAGCTCAACACCATCCAGGACAAAGCAGCTCAATTGATCAGCACTCCATCCACCACGACCTCGACCACCTAGAAGGACATTGGATGAATGGCAACACCACCATCTGCAAGTTCCCCTCCAAGCTACACACCATCCTGTCTTGGAACTATATCATGATTCCCTCACTGTCACTGGATCAACATCCTGGAACTCCCTTCCTAACAGCAGGTATTGCGATGGCTCAAAAAGGCAGCTCACCACCACCTTCCCAACGGCAATTAGGGATGGGCAATAAATGCTGGCTTTGCCAGCAATGCCCACATCCCATGAAAGAATAAAAACGAGATTTGCCACAATGGTAGCAGGGTGAGGGATTTCAGTTATGTGGAGAGATTGGAGAAGCTGGGGTTGTTCTCCTTGCAGCAGAGAAAGCTCAGAAGAGATTTGACACATTTGTTCAAAATCATTTTAAATAAGGCGAAACTGTTTCCAGTGGTAAAAGGGTCAGTAAGCAGAGGACACAGATATCAGGTGATTGGCAGAAGAACCAGAGGTGACATGAAGAACCATTTTTTACACAGTAATGTGTTGTGATAAAGAAAGAAAAGACTTGCATTTATATAGCACCTTTCAAGACCACTGGATATATCAAAGCACTTTGTAAACAATGAAATACTTTTGAAGTGTAATCACTGTTGTAATGTCAGAAATGCAGCAGCTAATACCCAAAAACAGCAATGTGATAATGACCAACTGATCTGATTGAGGGGCAAATATTGATCACAACACCAGGGAGAATTGCTCTTCACTTGTTTGAAATTGCAACATGGGATCTTTTACATTCACCCAAACATGCAGACCAGGTCTTGGCTTAACATCACACCTGAAAGGCAGCACCTTAAACACCCTCAGTGCTGCACTGGAGTGTCAGCTGTGAAATCTGAACCCAGAAGCTTGTGATTTCGAGCTGAGTGTGACCGACTGAGCTACAGCTTTTACCTGAGTCTCAATCCTTCTACCAACAGTTTTTCTCTATCAGGTCTGTCACGACCCCTCATGATTGTGAACACCTCTATCAAATCTCCTCTCCAAGGAGAACAACCCCAGCTTCTCCAATCTATCCACATAACTGAAATCCTAACCACCCGTTGCAGAAAGGAATTTTTCCTCATGTTCCTTCTGGTTTTGTGAGTCACCTTAAATCTGTAACTTACGTTATGGACTGTTCAGCAGTTAGAAACAGTTCCTCAGTATTTACTCCACCTCAAACCTTCAAGGAAGCTCTGCAAAGTAACTGAAAATCAAGTTGTCAGAAGTGGGATTTGAGCACATGCCTCCAGTGAAAGCTGCAACCTTAACAGAGAAGCTGAAACCGCTCAGTCACCTCAACTGTTCAGACCTTTTTGACCTCGTCATCACTTCCGTACTTTGAAAGGTTCACTCAGTTCAGGAACTTATTCAATGTTACTGGAATGCTCAGTGATTGGGATATTAACTCCCCCGGGTTTTCCTGAGCTTGTTGTCGGTGTATGGGGATGTTTGTCCTGGGCAGTGGAATCTTGCATCCCTGTAATGGACATTAACGCACTGATTGAATCTGTATTCACTGCTTTCTGCTGGTGCTGGGTAATTGTGGGGCCGGCATGTTGCTGCTTGTCCCGGCCTCACTCACTCTGGGAAAGAGTGAATAATTGATGCGTCTGATTCTGTATCTGAAATGTGACTTCGATCTGCTGTTATTAACCGAGGCAGCGCTGCAGCAGGGTACGTTAATAATCTCTCACTAATCAACTGCAAACAGTCAGAATGTGTAACTTTGAGCAGCACTTTCTGCACCGTCAGGGCTGGAAAGTTGAGGGAGGGAGAGACACTGTCAGTATCTGAGTGTATGCAGCACTGTACAGAGAAAGGGCCAATATACCGGGGCTGAGACACAGTGCATCTTTTCACATTTAATCACAATAATATCCGGAGTCAGGAACTGAAAAGGATGAAAAACCAAATAGCAAGAGCAAAAATAAGAAAACTAAGCAATTATAGATTAGCTGATAAGCTTTCACTGTGTTACCTGGTAGTCTACAGTTTTATATTCAATGCTTTCTCCACTGTGGCCAGGGAATGGTTTCTTCTCAAGGGCTGAATATTAACAAAACTTCTTAGAATTTAAATCTTTTAAAATTAATTCCATGGAGCTAATGGGAAAAAGTCAAATAACTGCACTAATTATAGGAGAGCTGGTTGGTGATGACGTGGATGTGTCTGCAGTGTACAGGACCAGACTGTTTCTATAGATTCACAATAAACGTTCCATCTTTATTTATAACAGTGAAACTGATAGTGGACAATGGCTATTCTGGTTGCAGAAACCTGGAGATTTAACTCATTAACACCCTGCTTTCGGGTAATTTAGAAAGAACAACACCCAGCTCTGTCAGTTAGTGTGTTTGTTTGTTCACCCACAATTTGTTGGTTTCAGCACATAAAAGGATGAGGCTTTATTAACTTAAACTCTTCTACATCTGCTGTATTACTCTTGCTGTTGATTCTTCAAAGAAAAGGTTAATCAAGACTTTCTTTGTGAAATCCATGCTGACTGTGCTTTATTATATTTTCATTTTCATATGTATTTTCTACTTTTGGTGATTATTGTCATTTTTTATTGATTTTATTTTTATTTATTGCATTTATTGCCCATCCCTAATTCCATGGAGAAAGTGGTGGTGAGCTGCCTTCTTCAACCACTGCAGTCGATGTGATGCTGTTCGGAAGGGAGTTCCAGGATTTTGACCCATCAACAGTAAGGGAACAGTGATATCGTTCCAATTCAGGAGGTTGTATGGCTTCGAGGGGAACTTGCAGGTGGTGGTGTTCCCATGCATCTGCTGCCCTTGTCCTTCGAGGGAGTAGAAGTCACGGGTTTGGAAGGTGCTGTCTAAGGAGGCTTGCTGCCTTGCTGCAGTGCATCTTGTGGATGGTGCACACTGCTGCCACAGTGCATCGGTGATGAAGAGAGTGAATATTGTGAATGAGGTGCCAATCAAGTGGGCTGCTTTGTCCTGGATGGCGTTGAGCTTCTGAAGTGTTGTTGGAGCTGCACCTATCCAGGCAAGTGGAGAGTATTCCATCACACTCCTGACTTGTGCCTTGTCGATAGTGGACGGGCTTTGGGGAGTCAGGAGGTGAGTTACTCGCCGCAGGATTCCTAGTCTCTGACCTGCTCTTGTAGCCATGATATTTATGTGGCTACTGCAGTTCATTTTCTGGTCAATGGTAACCCCCAGGATGTTGATAGTGGGAGATTCAGCAAACGTAATGCTGTTGAACGTCAAGGGGAGATGGTTAGGTTCTCTCTTGTTTGAGATGGTCATTGCCTGGCACTTGTGTGACTCGAATGTGAAATATCCTTATTGTAGGGTATTGTATTGTACTGCACAGTGACAACACTTGGAAAGTCCTTCATTGGCTGGAAAAGGCTTTACAAGGTCCTGTGAAATGCATGTGTTGCTTTTTCCATTGTTATCAGTGTCATTTTGATCAAAAGATAGAATTCGTGAGCACAAAGTTTAAATCAATGTTGATTCAAATAATGTAAAAGCATCTATATTCTTGCACTGTACTTAATAATCACCATCTTCCTATCCTTACAGAGTACAATGTTTTTGACCCTGAAATTGATTCCACAATCTCAGTCCCTCAGACAATTTCAGCCCAGTTCTGATGAAAGATCACAGATCTGAAACGTTAACTCTGTTTCTCTCTCCACAGATGCTGCCAGATCTGCTGAGTATTTCCAGCATTTTCTGTTTTTATTTCAGATTTCCAGTATCTGCAGTATTTTGCTCCTGTGTTACTTTGAAAGTTAAAACTGACCCACCTGTCTGCAATTCACACTGGGGTCTCCCAAGAAATGATTCTGTATAATGTTGATGTAATGAATACAGACTCTGAGCACAGAGCTTCCTGTGTGAAATTGGGGATATGAAAACCAGCAGACTCTGCAGGAATTTCCGCTGGGAGCACAAATTCACAAAATCTACCTTTTATATATCGATTCATTTTAATTGTCCTTCTGGAAAATTATTTTGAAACAATTTAAACATCAACCCACAGCTCCATGACTGGGTCAATTATGAGGTCATCCTCTGACAGGTCATGTGACAGCTGGAGCCACAAGACATCAGAACCAGATTTGTGACTGGATTAAAACCCGGAATCCTGTCACAATGGCTTTTCAAATAAAGCTGTTGCTGTTTGAAAACACAGCAGTTAAACTTTCTGCCTGACCATGAGGGGAGCTGGGGAGAAATTTACAAAACTCAATCCTTCAACAAAATAGTTCGAAAACCATTAATATAGAAATCATGTGAGGATTCATTTGCAGGAGAAACAAGAAAAATACAGAAAGTACAAAGGACAGCTGAAAAGGGAAATGAGATCAGCAAGAGAGTGTGTGAGAAAAGATTAGTGGGTCACATAACTGGGAACACTGAAGTCTTTTACCAACATATGGACAGTCAATGAAAGGGTGGGTCAATTAGGAGATCCTGTGGTGGCAGAGGGTGTGCCTGAGGCACGAATTAAGTACATTGCATCGGTCACAAAACAAGCAGATTGTTCAAATGTCACACAGTAAAGGAGGAGGATGTGGAGAAATTGGAGGGGATGAAAATAGATAAAGAGGAGATAATTACAAGGTTGGCAGTGCTCACAGTAGAAAAGTCACCCGGTCTGGATGGGCTGCATCATGGGTTGCTGATGGAAGTAAGGGTGGAAATAGTGGAGACTTAAGCCACAATCTTTCAATCCCCCTTTCTATGGGAATGATGCCAGAGGACTGGAGGATGCAGGTAAGCTTGGGTAGTTCGATCTCAGTTTAACTTGACCATTTTTATAATGTATCTGTTGTAATAACTAATAAGGTCAAGGAAGCCATTTTACAATTAACACATGACCAAAGGAGCCATTTTGTGTTCAGTACGAACGTTTATATCCTGTATAATTAATGAGTAGCTACCCATCATGAAACAGATGATTGTAAAGGTAATGAACCTTGATTGAGTTATAAATAATGAATCAATAATCATTTTAGAGAGAATGGGTTTTCATTTAAAGTTAGTTCAATCTAATTACTGTGAGTTTCTGTGTCTGTGTGGGAAAGGGCAGTATCAGTGAAATTTATTCAAACAATGGACCTTTCTAGGACACCTGATAAAACCCATGGTCTGGTACATCGTGACCTTCAAGAGTCTCGATTTAATGAATAGGAAACTTGTTTCAGATCAGATTGGGAGACAGTGTGAAACCACTCCATTGTACTCATGTCTGAGATTCTGAGGACAGGTGACTGTCAGTGGAAGACATCATTAAGAACTTATTAAATGTACCTAGCAACAGCTCGGACCAAATATTATTTTACAAGGTGGTGTGATGGCCATCCAGGGGTTAAAAGTAGGGATTTTGTAAGGTTTCAGTGTGCAGGAACACGAGAAGATCTCAGGGGTAAAGGCTCAGATCATGAAGCAAGTTCTCCACCTGATGAGGGATCTAGGCTGGACAAAGAGGACCGTGACACTCTGAGACCAAGCTCGACCAGTCCACACACCTGCTCGAGCAGTAAAGTTATATTGTCCAAGTTTGTTAAAGATAATTTTGCTTTCAATTATTAAGTACTATTTTACTCTCAATAAAAGTTCTGGACTTACTAATCAAGTATCCTACTTTAATTGGTTAAAGTCATGCCCAAAGAGATTGTCCACAATAGACTTTCCAGAATTAAAAGATACATCTGCAAGGATTGCTAATTTTACAGCCCTGTTTAAAAAGAGTGATAAACCCAGGAACTACAGACCAGTTAGTCCAATGTCAGTGATGGGGAAACTTTTAGAGACAAATATCCAGGAGAAAAACAACTGTCAATTGGTAGAACATGGCCTAATAAATGACAGCCAGTACAGATTGGTAAACAGAAGATTGTGTCTGAATTAATTAATTAATTTCTTTGATGAAGTTTCAGAGAGAGTTGACCAGGGTAGTGGGGTTGATGGTGTGTGTCTGGACTTCAAAATTGTGTTTCAAAAAGTACCATAAAATAGACTTGTGAACAAAATTCGAGCAGATGGGATTAGAGGGGGCAGTGGCAGCATAGATACCAAATTGGCTGAGGGACAGAAAGCATAAAGTAGGGTGAATGCTTGTTTTTCAGAATGGAGGGACTAATCCAGGAATGTCACTGTTGTTGCAGTATGTGCAGTGTCTGACCCTGAGCTGTCCGAGGGAGGGGGCTGTTTGTGATGTTCCTGTGGGGTGTATTATCATCAGGGTATCTCCCTGAGCTGTCACAGGGATGGGGCAGTGTGTGATATCCTTGTGCATGTCATGCAGGCCCACTGGCGTGTGGTTCCATCCTGATGCCAAGAAACAGAGCCCCATCTATGGGCAAAAAGTCTCACTTCCATGTGGATGGTTTGAGAGAGAAGAAGGCTGAGGGAGTAAACCTGGACAGTAAATCCGGAGTGGAGTCCCATAGGCGGTTACCTGTTACTTATCAGGTAGTTTTCCAGCAACTCCTACAGCAGAGCAATACCAAACAGTACTGTTTTTTTCATTTCCTTTGGACAATACTAGCAATGCTGAGAGGGGGTCCTGATGCTCAGGGTCTCCATACTATTTGCCCAGGCCTGTGCCCTGGAGAGGACACTCCAGCTTTGTGGTTAAACATTAGCACAACACGGGAAGAAACAGTTACTGATTGTAAGCTCTCACTCAATTGGTGTAGAGTATGAGCACCAGGGGTTACTTCTGACAGAGGGAGAGATCATCATGTCTCATTGGATAGCTACCACCCACTCAGTTAACTGCTGTCCTGCCACGACCTACTTGCTTCAATGGGTGCTTGGAGCTTCGAGAGACATCTCTCAACAGGCGGTTCGATAATCAATGCACCAGGCAAGACAAACTTAACAAAGAAGACAGCAGTCCTTCGCATCGCAAGCTGGAATGTGAGGACCATGTGTCCTGGCCTTACTGACAACCTTCTGCAGGGTGATGACACACACAAGACAGCTGTGATCGACAAAGAACTCACAAGGCTCAATGTGGACATTGCTGTGCTGCAAGAAACTAGACTCGTTCAAAGTGGATCCCTCAAAGAGAAACACTACACCTTCTTCTGGCAGGGGAAAGCCCAAGAGGCAACTCGTGGGTTTCACAGTAAAAAACACGCTACTTGCAATGAGTGAACCACCCACAGTAGGCTCAGAGAGACTTCATACTCTTCACTTGTCAACAAGCGCGGGCCCAGTTAATCTCATGTGCATCTATGTCCCGACACTCACCTCCACCCCAGATGTCAAGGATCAATTCTATGAGACACTTGACGCTGCCATCAGTAGAATTCTCAGCACTGAGGGACTGTACCTTCTAGGAGACTTCAACGCAAGTGTGGGTACTGACTATAGCTTGGCCAACGGGCATAGGGCACCAGGGGATTGGCAAGATGATCAAAAATGGACAGAGGTTGCTGGATCTATGCTGTCACCATGGACTCTTTGTGACAAACAGCTACTTCCAGTTCAAGCTGTGCCACAAGGTGTCCTGGAGCCATCCAAGATCACGCCACTGGCACCAGCTAGAACTTAACATCACCAGATGTACCACCCTCAGAAGTGTCCTCATCACTCACAGCTATCACAGCGCTGACTGTGACACTGACCACTCCCTAGTGCGTAGCAAGGTCAGGCTTCAGCTAAGGAAGCTTCACCCATCCAAGAAGAAAGGTCCTTCACGGATCAACACTTGCCGAACCACTGATCCAGAAAGGACCCAGGAGTTCCTCAACATCCTTGATCAGGCTCTTTCAGAAAACACCCAAGGCCTCAGTGCGGTGTCAAAGTGGAATCATCTGCACGCCACCATCTGTAACTCTGCACGGGAAAAGAGCTGGGAGGAATGCTGACTGGTTTGAGGCTTATTGGACTGAAATGGAGTCAGTTACTGTAACTAAGAAGAGAGCCCTCATGAACTACAAACAAGCCCCAGTAAACAAACTCTAGACGCTCTCAGAACTACCAGAAACAAGTCTCTGCAGACTGCTCGGCACTGCACCAATCAACACTGGTTAAAACACTGCAACAGTATTCAATCTACCGCTGAATCTGGGGGATGCTAGAGGGACATATGAAGGAATTCAACACACCAAGGTTCCTTAGACAGCACCTTACATACCCGCAACCTCTGCCAACTAGAAGGACAAGGGCAGCAAATTCATGGGAACATCACCACCTGCAAGTTCCCCTCCAAGCCACACACTATCGTGACTTGGAACTATGTCGCCTTTCCTTCACTGTCGCTGGGTCAAAATCCTGGAACTCTCTTCCTAACAGCACTGTGGGTGTACCTACCTCACACAGACTGCAGCGGTTCAAGAAGGCAGCTCACCACCACCTTCTCATGGGAAATGAGGGATGGGCAATAAATGCTGGCTTAGCCACATCACATGAATGAATAAAAAAAAAAATTATGAAAGCAACGGGCCCAGCAGTAACTAAATCAGCACCTTTGAAGACAAAGACAGGGACGATCATCACTGAACCTAACAAGCAGATGGAAAGGTGAGTGGAGCATTACCTTGAACTCTACATAACGGAGAACATTGTCATTGAAGTAGCTCTCAGCGCCAATCCAGACTTCCCTGTCATGGAGGAGTTGGACAGTGACCCCACTATCATGGAGCTCAACAACGCCATTGACCGTCTTGCCAGTGATAAAGCCCTGGGAAATGATGGTCTTCCACCTGGAATCATCAAAAGTGGAAAAGCGGCACAGCTGTAGCATCTCTATGAACTTCTGTGGCTCTGTTGGAAGGAGAGATCTGCGCCTCTAAACATGCGTGATGCAAACATTGTCACCTTGTACAAAAATATAGGGGATCACAGTGACTGCAGCAATTACCGAGGCATCTCCTTGCTAAGTATTGTGGGGAAGGTCTTTGCTCACATTGCTCTGACCAGATTGCAGACCCTGGCATCACACATCTATCCTGAGTCTCAGTGCAGCATCAGTGCTGGTAGATCGACAGTCGACATGATTGTCTCACTTCGGCAGTTACAGGAGAAGTACTGTGAACAGTACAGACCACTCTACATTGTCTTTATAGACATCACCAAGGCCTTTGATCTTCTCAGCAGAGACGGACTTTTCAAACTGCGATGGAACATAGGCTGCCCTCCTGAACTCTTGGGCATCATCTCTTCTTTCCACGAGGGCGGCACAGTGGCGCAGTGGTTAGCACCGCAGCCTCACAGCTCCAGGGACCCGGGTTCGCTTCTGGGTACTGCCTGTGTGGAGTTTGCAAGTTCTCCCTGTGTCTGCGTGGGTTTTCTCCGGGTGCTCCGGTTTCCTCCCACAAGCCAAAAGACTTGCAGGTTGATAGGTAAATTGGCCACTATAAATTGTCACCAGTATAGGTAGGTGGTAGGGAAATATAGGGACAGGTGGGGATGTTTCTTAGGAATATGGGATTAGTGTAGGATTAGTATAAATGGGTGGTTGATGTTCGGCACAGACTCGGTGGGCCGAAGGGCCTGTTTCAGTGCTGTATATCTAATCTAATCTAAACATGCACTGTTCCGTCAGTTACAATGGAGCAACATCAGATGCTTTCAAGATCAGCAGTGGGGTCAAGCAGGGCTGTGTCCTGGTAACAACTCTCTTAGAAACAGAGGAACATAGGAGGAGGCCATTTAGCCCGTCGAGACTGTTCAGCCATTCAATTAGATCATGGATGATCATCTACCTCAACACCACTTGCCCGTGCTATCCCCATATCCCTTGATGTCATGAGTATCAAGGTTTCTATCAATTTCTGTCTTGAACACGCTCAATGATTGCACTTCCACAGACCCCTGGGGTAGAGAATTCCAAAGATTCACCACCCTCTGAATGAAGAAACTCCACCCTATCTCAGTTTTAAATGGCCTTTTAAATGAAACTTTAAGGAATACAAGCCCAGTTTCCTCATCCCAGGGATTAGTCTGGTGACACTCCGTTGCACTCCCTCTGTGGCAAGTATATCCTTTCTTAGATAAGGAAACCAAAACTGTACACAATACTCCAGCGCAGTCTCACCAAGGCTCCATACAATTGCAGCAAGACATCTTTACTCCTGTACTCAAGACCCTTTGTGTGAAGGCCAACATACCATTTGCCTTCCTAATTGATTGCTGCACCTGCACAAGAGCTTTTAGTGTCTCATGAACAAGGACACCCAGGTCCCTTTGGACATTAACACTTATTCAGCTCTCACCATTTAAGAAATACTCTGTCTTTCTGTTTATTCTACCAAAGTGGATAACTTCACACTTATTTATATTATGTTCCATCTGTCATTTCATTCACTTATCCTATCCAAGTTCCCTGGAAGCCTCCTTGTAACCTCCTCACAGCTCACATCCTTTACAATTAGCATACTCTTCTCCATGCTGCAATTGTACATTTTCAGTGACTCAGATGGGGGTGTCCACCTGCATACCAGAGCTGATGACAAGCTGTTCATCTTGGCAAGACAGCGCGCCAAGACTAAAATGAGTCAGTTCCTAGTCTGTGAGATGCTGTTTGCTGATGACGCTGTGCTGACATCCCATAATGAAATTCACTTGCAGCAGTTTGTATATCGGTTCTCCCTGGCCTGCAAGGAGTTTGGACTGACGATCAGCATCAGGAAGATCAAAGTTTTGGGCCAGGACGTAGAGACTCCACCTTCCATCAACATCCACAACCTCACTTTGGAGGATCAACAATCACCAGCAATCTGTCCCTTGATACTGAAATCAGAACCAGGATTGTCAATGCTGCAGCTGTCATGTCAAAGTTGAGAAGACCAATGTGAACCAACAGCAAACTGACCAAAAATACAAAGCTCCACAAATACAAAGTACCAGGCTTGTGTTCTCAGCACCCTCCTTTATAGTGGAGAAGCATCAACAACTTATACAAGCCAAGAAAAGCAGCTGAACAGCTTCCACCTCCACTGCCTCAGATGGATATTGGGCATCTCCTGGCAGGACAGAGTGCCGAATGCGGAAGTACACCAGCGTGCAGTGATCCGCAGCAAGTTTGTCCTCTTGCGTCAGCGGTGACTCTGTTGACTGGGTCATGTGTGCTGAATGGATGACGGTCGCATTGCCAAAGACATGCTCTATGGTGAGCTTGCTATCAGCACGAGACCCACAGGTCACCCACGTCTGTGATACAAGGACATCTGCAAACGAGATCTCCAGCAGACTGGGAGTGTAGTCAATGCATGGGAAGTCCTTCCTGCTGACTGGAATTCCTGGAGAAAGGCATTCAGGAAGACGATGGGAAAAGCAGAGTACAAAAGAAATGACCAGTTGGGGGGAAAGAGAGCTCAGAGGAAGGAAAGATTATCAGTCGACCTCGGGCCAATGATATTCATCTGTATCAGCTGCGAAAGGGATTGTCACTCACGAGACATCCTCTGCATCCACAACAAACGATGTTTAATACAGAAGTGACCTACACGCCAGGCGTAGCCCATTGCCGTCCGAGACGGACAGTTGCCTATTACTATTACAGCTACAGCTACAACTGCAAGAGCGGGTCAGAGGCTGGGAACTCTGCGGCGACTAACTCACCTCTTGACTCGCCAAAGCCTGCCCACCATCTACAAGGCACAAGACAGGAATGTGATGGAATACTCATGCCTGGATGAGTGCAGCTCCAACAACACTCAAGAAATTAACACCATCAGGTCAAAGCAGCCCACTTGATTGGCACCCCATCCACCACCTTAAACATTCATTCCCTCTAGCACCAGTGCAGAGTGGCAGCAGTGTGTAACATTTACAATATGTACTGCAGCAACTTGCCAAGCCTCCTTCAACAGCACCTTCCAACCCACAAACTCAACCACCTAGAAGGACAAAGGTAGCAGACGCATGGGAACATCACCACCTTCAAGTTCCCCTCCAAGTCACACACCCTCCTGACTTGGCACCATACCGCCATTCCTTTACTGTTGCAGGGTCAAAAACCAGGAACACCCTCCCAAAAAGCACTGTAGAGGTGCCAGAGGACTGAACAGTGGCAAATGTGACTTCCTATTTCAACAAAGGGTGTAAGGGGTAACTACAGGCCAGTGTGATTAACAGCAGTGGTGAGTAAGGTTTTAGAAACAATATTAGGGAAAAAATCAACAGTCACTTGGAGAGATTTGAGTTAATTGAGGAGAGTGAGCATGGATTTATAAATGGGAGTTCATGCTTGACTAACTGCATTTTTTGATGAACTAACAGGAAGATGATGCAGCGAATGTTGTTGATATGGATTTTAAGAAAGGATGGATGGATGGATTCAGAATGAATGATAAGGTAGCACATAAAAGGGTGGTTAATAAAATTGAGGTTCATGGAATAGGAGAGTCACTGTCCAATTGGATAGAAAATTGCTTTAAGGATGGAAAATAGCGAATCATAGTAAACGGTTCTTTGTCAGGCTGGAGGATAGTCGACAGTGGGTGTTCTCCAGTGGTCACTGTGAGAACCACTGCTTTTTCTGCTATATGTAAATGACTCGGATCTTGGAATATCGAGTAGAATCTCAAAATATACCGATAACACCAAACCTGGAGGAGTGGTAAACAGTGAGGATGATATGACCTGCCTGCAACAGGACAGTGATAGGCTAGCAGAATGGGCAGACAGGTGGCAGATAGAATTTAATAGTGACTAGTGTAAGGTGATGCATTATAGCAGAAGGAATTGTGAGAGACAATATCTACTTAATAGCACAGTTCTAAATTGAACTAAAAATAATGCACCTTGTAAGTGGCTTGTTGGTCTAGGGGTATGATTCCCACTTCGGGTGTCTGATTGGTTAATATGCGAGAGGTTAACAGACTAGCCCTTCTTCGTTTGTGTTTTTAGTTGAAGGTCATCAATTGGTTGCAGCCTTACAGAAAGCGAAATTGACGTTCATACAGATCCTCTTTGAGGACCAGAGAACTGGATTCAAAGAGCCTGTCGACAAAATTGAAATGAACAAAGTGTACAGGTCACCAAGTGGGTGTCTGAAGGTGGAGCAGTAACTGAGAGCTGGATACAAAAACAACACGACTAGTAGCTAATATGGAATGGAATTCTTCTGTGTTTCTGTTGTTCGGTTTCGATTAGGCTGGCACAGTGGCACAGTGGTTAGACTCACAAACTCACAGTTTCAGGGCCCTGGGCTCAATTCTGAGTACTGCCTGTGTGGAGTTTGCAAGTTCTTCCTGTGTCTCTGTGGGTTTTTGCTGGGTGCTCTGGTTTCCTCCCCCCTCCAAAGACTTGCAGGTGATCGGTAAATTGCCCGTAGTGTAGGTAGGTTGTAGGGAATATGGGATTCCTGGAGGGTTAGTATAAATGGGTGGTTGTTGGTCGCCACAGACTTGGTGGGCCGAAGGGCCTGTTTCAGTGCTGTATCTCTAATAATAATAACTCATCGATTTTCTTGTTTTTCTCTTTTTTGATGCGTTTGAATAATTGTGGATCCTTCTTCAGGGTGTTTCCGTTCACCAGGAAGATCTGACCTCTGATGATGTTGATCATAATAAGCTTCTGATAGTTTTGGAACTGAGCAAATTTCCTTTGCTTGAGTCTGCAAGATGTAACTCAGTCTGACATGTGGATCCAAGGGAGGATTTGAAAGCCACCCATGCATTGGAGCATACAGTTGTATCCATCCAATAAGAGAGTGAGTAGAAGTGACAGTTCAGTCAGTCGAATATGAGACTTCTAATCTCAGGGTTGTGAGTTTGAGTGCCATTCTGTTTTTCCCTTTTTTGAGGCTTCATTAGCAGAGAGTACAAGGAGTGTTTGAAATGAAATTCAACAACAGTATGAGAAAGTCTCACTTTGATTCAGGACTCTTCTCTCTGCAGCATCTCACTGCAAAAGATTGAACTTTATCTCATTTCTTTCTCAGCTCGGGGTCAGTGCGGCTCGGTGGGACTTCTGGCTGTCTCCCGCTTCACAATCCATCAGTGCTGAGAAAGCAATGGGGAATATTACTCACATGTTGTGTTCTGTAACCTTTCAGAAAAATTGAATGTATGTATTTTCTTCCGAAACAAGGACACAAAGACATTAACAACGTGGGGCTGAAATAGCTCAGTTGGGGGAGTGTTAGATTGAAGATCTAAAGGCAATTTCAATTCTTTATGCGTCCCATGCTTTTGTTCTGATTTTCCAGTTGCACAATTTACTTTGAAATTATTTACCAAGCACCATTGGATTGAATTTGAGAAACAACACAGAGTCATTTGCAGCATAGAAGGTGGTCATTTGGCCTATCGTGTCCATGCTGGCTCTCCCCGGAGCAATCGAGTCGGTTCCACTCACCAGCTCGATCCCTTTCCTCCTGCAAGTTTCTTTCCTTCAAGTATCCATCCAATTTCCTTTTCAAATCATTGATTGTCTCTGCTTCCACCTCACTCGTGGGTCAGGTCATTACCACCCACAACATAAAAAGTTCCACCTCATCAAGGATGGGAAATATTTATATCTTCTATATTTAGCTTATTGTTTATTTCTATGAGAAGAGAATGGCAGTCAACATGAAAGGGAACCCAAAGATCTTTGAGCAGTATATAAGTAATCAGTGGGTAGTAAGAGGTGGAGTGGGCCTTATTAAAGACAAAGAGGATAGTACATGCTGAGAGGTGCTGGACAATGTTAATATATTTAATGAGTACTTTGTATCAGTGATCACTAAGGAATTGGAATCTGACAAAATATCAGTAGAAGCGGAGAGAGTAGAGGCAATGGATCGGATACAAATTGAGAGAGGGAGCTACTAAAAAGGCAGGCTGTGCTTAGGGTAGATAAATCACCTGGTACGGATGGCTTACATCCCAGGTTGCAAAAGGAAATGCGTATGCAGATAACAGAAGGGCTTGTTATAATCTTCCAATCTTCCCTGGATACGTGGGAGGTGCCAGAGGATTGAACAGAGGCAAATGTGACACCCTTATTCAAGAAAGGATGTAAGGACAGTCTGGGTAACTACAGGCCAGTTAGATTAACAGCAGTGGTGGGTAAGGTTTTAGAAAGAATAATCAGGGTAAAAAATCAACAGTCACTGGAGAGGTTTGTGTTAATTAAGGATAGCGAGCATGGATTTATAAATGGGAGTTCATGCTTGACTAATCTTAACAGCATTTTTTGATGAACTAACAGAGCAGGTTGATGAAGGGAATGCAGTGGATGTTGTTTATATGGATTTTATGAAAGTATTTGATAAGGTACCACATAAAAGGGTGGTTAACAAAATTGAGGTTCATGGAATAGGAGGATCAGTGTCCAATTTGATAGAAAAGTGGCTTAAGGACAGAAAACAGTGAGTCATATTAAATGGTTCTTTGTCAGACTGGAGGATAGTCGACAGTGGTGCTCCCCAGGGGTAAGTGCTAGAACCACTGCTTTTTTTGCTACAGATAAATGACTTGGATCTTGAAATATAGAGTAGAATCTCAAAATATGCCGATAACACCAAACCTGTATGAGTGGCAAACAGTGAGGATGATATGAATTGTTTGCAACAGGACAGTGATAGGCTAGCAGAATGGGCAGACAGGTGGCAGCTGTAATTTAATAGTGACTGATGTGAGGTGATGTATTTTAGCAGAAGGAATAGGGAGAGACAATATATACTCAATGCTACAGTTGTGAAGAATGTGCAGGAGTCGAGGGACTTGGGTGCATGTCCATCAATCTTTGAAGTTGGCAAGACATATTGCGAGAGTGGTTAGCAAAGTAGATGGGATCTTGGGCTTTATAAATAGAGGCATTGAGTACAAAAGCAGGGGAATTATGCTGAACCATTATAAAGCTCTGGTTTGGCCCCAATTGGAGTGTTGCGTCCAGTTCTGCTCACCACACTTTAGAAAGAATGTGCGGACCCTTGAGAGGATGCAGAGGAGATTTACCAGAATGGTTCCAGGTATGGAGGATTATAGTTTCAAGGTTAGGCTGGAAAAGCTAGGGTTGTTCTGCCTGTATCAAAGGAGATTGAGGGGAGAATTGATAGAGGTGTATAAGGCTATGACAGTTTTAGATAAGTTGGCAAGGAAAAATTGTTCCCATTAACTATTGGTACAAGGACTAGGGACACAGATTGAATGTTTTGGGCAAGAGATGCAGGGGGAATGTGCGGAAGAACCTTTTTTACACAGTGATTGGTAATGATCTGCAACTCGCTGCCCATGAGGGTGATGGAAGTGGAAACAATCGATGATTACAAAAGGAATTTGGATGGGCCCTTGAAGGAAATAAATTTACAGGGCTACGGGGATCAAGCATTCGAGTGGGACTGACTGGATCGTTCCCTGGAGAGCCGCCATGGATTCGATGGGGCGAATGTCCTCCTTTTATCCCACAAATGACTCAGTGACTCAATGACTCCAGGTCACTCGCAGAGTCAAGAAAACAGAGTGATGGATTTAACACAACATTATAAGTTATGTTTGTTTTGACAAAATGCAATAATAACTCGTCTCCACTCCTCGTGTTTCGAAATCCCACACATTCACTATCATGTGAACAATTATTTCCTGTTGTGTCTCTCTCAGATTTGTAAACTTCACTGTATTGGAGTGAGGTGACATCTACTGGCAGGAAACAAGAACTGCAATCAAGCGGCAGAAACTCCATCGTCTGTCAGGGTTAAAGAAACATTGCAATGTGAGGAAATAGCGAAGTGGTTTGATTGGGTAGATGGAGACATGATTCCACTTGTGGTGGTGTCCGAAGCAAGGGCCGGAAATATGAAATTGTCATTCATAAAAGAAATGAGGAATTCATGAAAAATGGAATTGCGTAGTGAATGGTTAGAATGTGGATAGAATAGAAAGTGAGATTGGATGGACAGAAGCAGTCTGAAAGGATGGCTGAGACAAAAGGTGAACACCCTGAAACGTTAACTGTGTTTCTCTCTCCACAGATGCTGCCTGAGCTGTTGAACATTTCCAACACTTTCTGTTATGATTTCAGCATTTACAGTATGTTGCTTTGATCTGAAAAAAAAATGGATGAACAGCTTTTCCACAGAAGCTAAACATACATGTATTGTAAGTGGCTTGTTGGTCTAGAGGTATGATTCTTGCTTTGGGTAGACAATTGGTTAATATGCGAAAAGTCCTGGGTTCAACTCCCGGACGAGCCCATTATCTTTTGTGTTTTTAGTTGAAGGTCATCGATCGGTTGCAGCCTGACAGCAGGCGGAATTGACTTTCATGCGGAGCCTGTTTGAGGACCAGAGAACTGGATTCAAAGAGCCTGCCGACAAAATTGAAATGAACAAAATGTACAGATCACCAAGGGGGTGTATGAAGGTGGAGCAGTAACTGAGAGCTGGATACAGGAACAACACGACTAGTATCTGGCATGGAATGGAATTCTTCTGTGTTTCTGTTGTTTGGTTTGGATTAACTCATGGATTTATTGGTTTTTCACTTTTTTGATGCGTTTGAAGAATCGTGGATCCTTCTTCAGGGTGTTTTCTTTCACCAGGTAGTTCTGACCTCTGATGATGTTGATCGTAATCAGCTTCAACTCACGGATAGTTTTGGAACTGAGCAGATTTCCTTTGCTTAAGTCTACAACATGTAACTCAGACTGACATGTGGATCCATGGGAGGATTTGAAAGCTGCCCCTGCATTGGAGCATACAGTTGCATCCATCCAATAAGAGACTGAGTAGAAGTGACAGTTCAGTCAGTCGAACATGAGACTTTTAATCTCAGGGTTGTGAGTTTGAGTGCCATTCTGTTTTTCCCTTTTTTGGGGGCTTCATTAGCAGAGAGTACAAGGAGTGTGTGACATGAAATTCAACAACAGTATGAGAAAGTCTCACTTTGATTCGGGATTCCTCTCTCTGCAGCATCTCGCTGTGAGAGATTGAACTTTATCACATTTCTTTCTCAGCTCAGGGTCAGTGTGGCTCAGTGGGACTTCTGGCTGTCTCCCGCTTCACAATCCATCAGTGCTGAGAAAGCAATGGGGAATATTACTCATATGTTGTGTTCTGTAACCTTTCAGAAACAATTGAATGTATGTATTTTCTTCCAAAACATTCATTCTCAGTACAGAGAAAAATAGAGTATATGATTGACTGTTTCAGGAAGTGAGAAATGTTTAAAATATGTTGTGACCAGTGGAGAAATGGGATGAGAATATAGTGCCCTCTTCTGATTTCAACTGTAGAAACATTGGTTATTTGGTTCTGTAGCTTAGTTGGCTAAAACACCTGCCTATTAAATAGGAGATCCTGGGTTCAACTCCCAGCAGAGCCTTATGTCATTATTAACAACATGCTTGAGAAATTCACATCTGTGTCTTGTGAGCTTGAACTCATAATTCAAGTTACATGATGAATTTCAGTCACAGGAGAAAACAACCTTTGTGAAGGATGTGAGTTTGGAATGGCTGTTCCTCCTTGTCCAGAAATTCAGTCCTGATATTTCAAAGGTAACTTCTTTGATAGAAATTTGTTCACCGTTCCATTCAACCTGGAAAACAGCTTGACATTAATCTCACTGAAGGAACGTGTGACCGCGTTCTGTGTTGCAGAGTGTTTGTGTCATTATGTGTTGCTTTTAACCGAGACTGGGACATGACGCAAGTGGGAGATTAGATTTTAGATACAGTACTGAAACAGGCCCTTCGGCCCACCGAGTCTGTGCCGAACATCAACCACCCATTTAGACTAATCCGACATTCCCACCAAACATCCCCACCTGTCCCTATATTTCCCGACCACCTACCTATACTAGTGGCAATTTATAATGGCCAATTTACCTACCAACCTGCAAGTCTTTTGGCTTGTGGGAGGAAACCGGAGCACCCGGAGAAAACCCACGCAGACACAGGGAGAACTTGCAAACTCCACACAGGCAGTACCCGGAATCGAACCCGGGTCCCTGAAGCTGTGAAGCTGCGGTGCGAACCACTGCGCCACTGTGCCGCCCACAACTGGGTTTATCTGAGGTTTGGAATATTTGTCAGTCAGGAACAAGAAAAATCAAAGTAACCAAATAAGAAAACCTATGTCTCGTGGTTACCGAGAAAAGTTCAGAATATATTAAACTTTGTTCTATTCAATACAACTGTGTGAACTTTGACCTTTCCTGCCTTTTACAAACAGTATTTGAAGTGTCTCAGTAAAAATGTTCAGTGTTGATGAGAGTGGGGTCTGGGTGGGCATCTGCTGTGTGTGACAGGGTCAGGACTGGATGCAGGAAGTTTTCTGACAGTCTCTCTCTATCTCTCTCTCTGATGGGTTGAGTTGATTTTCAACTGGCAGCTGTTGGTGTTTCACTAAATCAAGTTCCGTCCACTGATTTTTTTGGACAGACAGTGCAGTATAAGGATGTAAAGGGTTAATGCTGAAGACAGTGGGATCAACCCCTCCCACTGTCAGAGTGATGATGTAACAGTCACATGAGGTGAGGTTTGGGAGAAGAGAGAGCAGCACCAAGGATGCGAGCTTCGGAGGCTTGATGAGTGTGTATATAGTATTGTGTAAATTAGAAAAGAGTTCTTAGTTCTTTCAGCAGGAAATGTGTCCAGAAAATATCGAAAAACTCACAATTTTATTATTCAGGAGTCGGAACACAGATATTAACACCAAGTGACAGTTCTGGGTTCATTAACAAAAAAAAGGTAGCGAATAATATTGCTGACTGATTGAAATCCCCCAGTGAGGAGACAGTTAAACAGTTGATCTGTTGGGACATCCTTCGATCCAAGCTTTCTGCAGCGTTTAATCTCCCTTTTTGGTGAAATTCTCTGTTATTTGCAACTTTTTTTAATCCAGCTTTGATGGGCGAGTGAAAAAACTGAAAAAAATTGAACAGTTCCATTCTTTCTTTTCTTCCTTCTTCCCTTCTTTCCATCAGTTTCGCTTTTCTGTCTCAGATCAATATAGTGATGAGAATCCCAATTTAATCTGTTGTTTCTGGTGTTTTATCCATTCCAATCAGAATTCAAGATTCGAATCGAATCTATTTGTTATTCCACAGTGTCTCTCCATGTGTTTTATTCTGTTGCATTCTCTCACAGTCTGTTTGATGATCAATGTTACATCTCAGTCTCTGTTCTGGTGAAGATCAGAAGCAGTGATATCTGTTTACACCACCCGACAAGTCGGTCTGAGGCTGTGCCTCGCTGATCATGTGGGGTTCGGAACATAGGAACAGGAGTCGGCCATTCAGCCCATCGAGTCTGCCCCGCCATTCAATATGATCATGGCTGATCATCCACTTCAATGTCCTTTTCCCCACACTTTCGTCACATTCCCTTATGTCATTTGTATTTAGAAATCTGTCAATCTCTGCTTTCAACATACTCAATGACTGAGCTTCCACAGCCCTCTGGGGTACAGAATTCCAAAGATTTACAACCCTCTGAGGAACAACATTTCTCCTCATCTCTCTCCTAAGTGGTTTCCCCCTTATTTTGAAAATGCGTCCCCTGGTTCTCGACTCCCCAACCAGGGGAAACATCTTAGCTGCATCTACCCTGACTGTCCTTTAAGTATTTTGTAGGTTTCAATGAGATCACCTCTCATTCTTCGAAACTCTAGAGAATACAGTCCCAGTTCCCCAATCTCTCTTCATAGAACAGTCCCACCATCCCAGGAACAAGTCTGATGAACCTTCGTTGAACTCCCTCCATGGCAATAATATCCTTCCTAAGGTAAGGAGACCAAAACTGCACACAGTACTCCAAGTACGGTCTAACCAAGATTCTATACAATTGAAGCAAGAATTCACTAATCCTGTACTCAAATCCTCTTGTGATAAAGGCTAACATACTATTAGCCTTTCTAATTGCTTGCTGCACCTGCATGTTAGCTGTCAGTGACTTATTGACATGGATACCAGGTCACCCTTATACTTTATACCTCAGTTAATAAAGGAAAGGATTCCATATACCTGCTGAACCACCTTATTGACCTGTACTGCTACTTCAGGGATCTGTGGACATTCACTCCAACGTCCCTCACTTCCTCTGCACCGTTCAGTGTTCTCCCATTAATTGTGTATTCCTTTGCCTTTTTTGACCTCCCAAATGCATCACCTCACACTTGTACAATTTGAATTCCATTTACCACTTTTCTGCCCACCTGACCAGTCTATTGATATCTTCCTGCAGTGTACAGCTATCCTCCTCCCTATCAACAACACGGACAATTTCTGTGTCTTCTGCAAACATCTTGATTGTGCCCTCTACATTTATGTCCATATCATTAATATATACCACAAAAAGCAGGGGACCTAGTTCTGAGCCCTGTGGAACACCACTGGAAACAGTCCTCCAGTTGCAAAAACACCTGTAACCAATTCCTTCTTGTTTCCTGCCACTGAACCAATTTTGTATCCAGCTTGCTACGTTCCCCTGGATCGCATGCGCTTTTATGTTTTTTTAACCAGTTTGCCATGTGGGACTTGTCAAAAGCCTTGCTAAAATCCATGTAGACCACATCAACTGCACTATCCTCACAATCCTCATTGTTACTTCTTCAAAAAATTCAATCAAGTTCGTCAGACAGGAGCTTCCCTGAACAAATCCATGCTGATGATACTGATTAATCTGTGCCTTTCTAAGTGACAGTTTATCCTGTCTCTCAGAATTAATTCCAATAATTCGCCGACTATTGTGGTTAGGCTGACTGGCCTTTAATTGTTCCCTCGCTTCCTTTTTCAACAATGGTGCAATGTTAGCAATAAAAACAAAAAGTGCTGGACATACACAGCAGGTCTGGCAGCATCTGTGGAGAGAGAAACAAAGTTAACATTTCAGGTCAGTGACCTTTCATCAGAACAGAAACATTAACTTTGCTTCTCTCTCCACAGATGCTGCCAGACCTGCTGTGTATTTCCAACGCTAATAGTTTTTATTTCAGATTTCCAGCATCTGCAGAATTTCGCTTTTATTGCAACGTTACGAGACCTCCCATCTTCTGGCATCACACCTGTATCCAGTGAGGGATTGGAAACTGATGGTCAGACCTTCCACTATTTCCTTCCTGGCTTCTGTTAACCTCCTGGGGTACATTTCATCCGGCCCTGATGATTTATCCACTTTCAAGGATGCTAATCCCATTTATACTTCTTCTTTCCCTCAGTTTATCATGTCCAATACTTCACACTCCTTCTCCTTAATTACAATATATGCATCACCCCCTCATTTGTGAAGACAGTAAAGTATTCATTAACAAACATACCCACATCTTCCACCCTGATGGGCCCTACTCTTTCCTCAGTTGCCTCTTACTCCAATGTATTGATGA
This sequence comes from Heterodontus francisci, assembly GCF_036365525.1. NCBI lineage: Eukaryota > Metazoa > Chordata > Chondrichthyes > Heterodontiformes > Heterodontidae > Heterodontus > Heterodontus francisci. The sequence goes on along the minus strand of NW_027141369.1, from coordinate 6,022,847 downwards.
AACATCTTTGGATCCATTTTGATTTTGCTTGTCAATATTCTTTCGTGCTCTCTGTTTGCTCTTCATCGCTGCTCCCAAATGCCTCTAGTTAAGTCAAAAGACAACTTATCAGAAGTGGGATCACAAGGCCGAAAGTGGGGATGTTCACTGATGATTGCACAATGTTCAGCACCATTCATGACTCCTCAGATACTGAAGCAGCTCGTGTCCAGATGTAGCAAGACCTGGACAACATCCAGGCTTGGGCTGATAAGTGGTTAATAACATTTGCGTCACATAAATGCCAGGCAATGACCATCTCAAACAAGAGAGAATCTAATCATTTCCCCTTGATGTTCAATGGCATTACCATCACTGAAACCCCCACCATCAACATTGGGGGAGTTACCATTGACCATAAACTGAACTGGACCAGCCACATAAATGCATTTGCTACAAAAGCAGGTGAGAGGCTAGGAATTCTGCAGTGAGCAACTTACCTCCTGTCTCCCCACATCTTTACATCTTTCCACCATTTACGAGGCACCAGTCAGGAGTTTGATGGAATACTCTCCACTTGCCTGGATGAGTGCAGCTCCAACAACACTCAAGTAGCCTGTTTGATTGCCCCCATCCAGCAGCTTCAACATTCACTCCATTCACCACTAATGCACATTGGCAGCAGTGTGTACAATCTACATGATGCACTACAGCAACACACTAAGGCTCTTTCAACAGTACCTTCCAAACTCTGAACCTCTACTACCGAGAAGGACAAGGGCAGCAGATGCAAGGGAGCACTACCACCAGCAAGTCCCTCTCCAAGCCACACACCATCCTGACTTGGAACTGTATCGCCATTCCTTCATTGTCGTTGGGTAAAAATCCTGGAACTCCCTTCCAAACAGCACTGTTGGTATTCCTGCATCTCAAGGACTGCAGCGGCTCAAGAAGGCAGCTCACCACCACTTTGTCAAGGGCAATTTGTAATGGGCAATAAATGCTGGCATAGCCAGCGATGCCTATGTCCCAGGAACAAATGAAAAAAAGTGAGGAAATAGTGAAGGGCTTTTACAGAATACACAGAGACATGTTTCCACTTGTGGTGGTTTCTGAAATAAGAGCCAAAAATAGAAAATCAACATTCATAAAACCAATGAGGAAGTCATGAAAAATGTATTTATGCAGTGAATGGATAGAATCTGGAATTTGCTATCACAGGGAGAGGTTGGGGTGAATAGTATTGATGCACTTAAGGGGAGGTGGAACAAATGATCAATTGTATGGGGAGATATGAATTGAGGGATATACATATCGGGCTTCATTTTTTAAAATTTGTGCATATGAAGCAGGATGGCTGGAAATATGTGTAGAGCAGAGAGCAGTTGGGATGATCCCAATGCAGTGTTTTGTCAGGATGGATCTGCCCAGAACACTTGTGATGCAGGAGCTGGGAGCTTCAGTACTTCAGTGGAGGCTGATAATGACACTGGTTTTCATTAGTGGGTGTTCTTAATGATTATTAATTGAGAAATTAAATTCACCTCTTTGATATTTTGCCGCTCACGTGTTCTTGAGTTATAAGATATATTTTTTCTTCATAGAGGCAAATACTTGAAGGTATCGTGATGAATGTGATGGTTGCTGCACTCGAGGCACAAGGAACAGTGCAGCCAGCTCCTCTCACACACAGTAGGTACATTATCACTCAGAGGACAGAGGGATAGACAGTTCATCAGTTCCCTAGTCTCAGACTGCAGAAGTAGTCAGGCCCACATTGATTCCAAGTTCCAGAGACACATTTTCAATCGAACAAAGCAGGAGAAAAAGAAGTTATTTCCATTTCGCCCCAATTCAGTCCCACTGACAGTCAGATGCATCAATCCCAGGTCAAAATCACACCCACCAGCAGATTGAAATACAATGTGTCAATCTAAATATAATGCAGACTCAGCGAGCAATTAAATATCAGATAGAATTGGCACACGGTATTGATTGAATGGCACAGAATCTAAGCAAATGATGTACCCTGAGATTTAAATTAAATATCATACCCAAAGCTCATACCCATTCATTATAAAGGATGTTTAAACATCCCCATAGTGTACCCTGAGATACAAGTTACAAACAAGTTCAACATTCATTACAGTGAAAGTTTCAAAGGTGCTGAAAGATATTGTAAGCTGAGACACAAATTAGATACCAGTTCAGAACTCACCCACGCTGTGAAATTGAAAGATACAGAATCAATTCGATTAGTGTTGATTGATCTAATCATTATATACCATTCTAAAAACTCATACAATATCAAATTGAAATACAGTATCAATTCTATTAGTGCACATTGACCTACACATTACATACTATTCCAAAAACTCATACAGTATCAATTCCATTAGTGTAGATTGATCTAATCATTGCCAGTCCAAAAATCACATACAGTATCAGATTGAGCAATGCTGATATGAAGTGTAAACTGTGATGTAAATTAGATGCCTGGACAGAACTCACCCAGACTGCGGAAATAAAAAATACAGTTGTCTATGATACGCATTATTTTCCAGCCAAAAACATCTCATACATGATCAGAGTGAAATAGATTATCAATTCCATTTGTGTAGACTGAACTCCACATTATGGCGACACAGTGGCGCAGTGGTTAGCATTGCAGATTCAAAGCTCCACTGACCTGGGTTCAGTTCTGCAGAGTTTGCAAGTTCTCCCTGTGACCGCGTGGATTTCTGCTGTGTGCTCCAGTTTCCTCTTACAGCCCAAGAATTGCAGGTTGTTAGGTAAATTGCCCCTCGTGTGAAGATGTGGGAGGGAATATGGGATTGATGTAGGATTAGTGTATATGGGTGGTTGTTGGTTGGCACAGACTCGGTGGGTTGAAGGGGGCCTGTTTCAGTGCCGTATCTGAAAATAAAATTACAAACCTGTAAAAACTCTCATCCAGGGGTATGGTGATTTTGTGGTTACTTTACAGGACAAGTAATCCAAAAGTCTCCACTAATGGACCAGAGACATGAGTTCAAATTCCACTGCAGCAGCTGGGTAATTTATAGAATCAAAGTAAGTTTATGGCACAGGAAGAGGCCAATTGGCCCATTGTGTCTGTGCCAGATGAAAACTGTCCACCCATTCTAATCCCACCTTTCAGCATTTGGTGCATAACCCTGCAGGTTACGTCATTTGAGGTGTATATCCAGACTCATTTTGAATGAGTTGAGGGTTTCTGTCTCAACTCCCCTATCAGGCAGTGAGTTCCAGACCCCCTCCACCCTCTGGCTGAAAAAAAAACGTTTCCTCATCTCCTCTGTAATCTTTATACCAATAACGTTAAATCTATTCCCCTAGTCACTGACCTCTCTGCTAAGGTGAACAAGCCCTTCACTTCAACTCTATACAGGCCCCGCAAAATGTTGTACATTTCAGTCTGATCACCCCTCAGCCTCCTCTGTTCCAAGGAGAACAGCTCCATCCTATCCAATCTTTCCCCATAGCTGCATTTTTCCAGTCCCGGCAACATCCTCGTAAATCTCCTCTGTACCCTGTCCAGGGCAATTACATCCTTTCTGTAATGAGGTGATCAGAACTGCACACAGTACTCAAGTTGTGGCCTGACTAATGATTTATACAGTTACAGTACAACCTCCCTGCTCTTATATTCTATACCTCGTCGAAAAAAAAAGGATTCCATATGCCTTTTTACCACCTTATCGATCTGTCCTGCTACCTTCAAGGATCTGTGGACATTTACTCCAAGGTCCCTCACTTCCTCTACACCTCTCAGCATTTTCCTATTAATCGTGTATTCCTTTGCCTTGTTTGACCTCCCCAAATGCATCACCTCACACTTCTCTGGATTGAATTCAATTTGCCATTTTTCTGCCCATCTGACCAGACCATCAAGATCTTCCTGCAGCCTACAGTTATCCTCCTTGCTATTTACCACATGGCCAATCTTTGTGTCATTTGCAAACTTCTTGATCATGCCCCCTACATTTACATCCATGTAGACCACATCATAAACTGCACTACTCTCATCTATTTTCCTTGTTAATTCTTCAAAATTTCGATCAAGTTGTTCAGACAAGATCTTCCCTTAACAAATCCATGCTGACTATCCTTGATTAATCTGTGCCTTTCTAAGTGACATTTTATCCTGTCTCTCTGAATAGATTCCAATAATTTTCCCACTATTGAGGTTAGACCGACTGGCCTGTAATTATTCGGTCTAGCCCTCACTCCCTTTTTAAACAGAGGTACAATGTTAGCAGTCCTCCAATCCTCCAGCACAACACCTGTATCCAGTGAGGTCTGGAAAACGATGGTCAGACCTTCCGCTATTTCCTCTCTTGCTTCTTTTAACAGCCTTGGGTACATTTCATCCATCCCTAGTGATTTATCAACTTACAAATAAGCTAATTCCATTAGTATGTCCTCTCTCCCTCTGTTGATCATATCCAATACTTCACACCCCTCTTCCTTATCTACAATATCTGCATCGTCCCCCTCTTTTGTGCAGACAGATGCAAAGTATTTATTAAGAACAATGCCAACATCTTCTGCCCTACTTATAGGTTACCTTTATGGTCTTTTCTGTGCCCTCCTCTTTCCTTAGTTATCCTTTTACTCTTAATGTATTGATAAAACATCTTTGTGTTTACCTTGATTTTGATTGCCAATATTCTTTCATGCCTCTCTTAGTTTTCCTAATTTCAATGTTGATTTCCCCCCTCCACATTCTATAGACCTCTCAGCTTTCTGTAGTATGAAGTTCTCTGTGTCGGGCATAATTTTTCCTTTACTGCCATATCATACCCATAAGCTCCTTGACATCCATGGGGCTCTTGATTTGGCCTTCCCACCCTTTTTCTTTGAGGGAACATGTTGACTCTGAACCCCTGGAATCTCCCCTTGAATTCTTCCCATTGCTCTGACACTGATTTACCTTCAAGTACCTGTTTCCAGTCCACTTTCGCTAAATCACTCCTCAGCTTAGTAAAGTTGGCCTTGCCCCAATTGAGAACTCTAACTCTTGTTGTATCCTTGTCCTTTCCATAATTATGTTAAAACTGACTGAATTATGATCACTACCACCAAAATGCTCTCCCACTGCCACTCCTTCCACCTGCCCATCTTCATTTCCTTCGACTGCGTCCTCTCTTGTTGGACTTGCTGCATATTCGCTGAAATATTTCTCCTGAATGCATCACAAGAATTCTGCTCCCTCAATTCCTTTTACACTAAAACTATCTCAGTTAATGTTTGGGTGGTTAAAATCCCTTTCTATTGCTGCCGTACTGTTGCTTTGACAAAAATTGCCACTCTCCCTCCTTTCTTATCTCCCTCCCTATCGCGTCTGAAAACCCTGTAACCAAGACTGTTGAGCTGCCATTCCTGTCCCTCCTTAAGCCATGTTTCTCTCAGAGCTATGATATCATACTGCCACCTGTCTATCTGTCCTCAGCTCATCTGCTTTATTTGCTATACTCCTTGCATTGAAATAGATACACTTGAGCACTGCCAAACACTTTTTTAATTTTCTAAACTTTGTTTCCTCAGTCTTCCAGACTCATCCATTAATTCTCTGCCTTCCATTTTCATTTCTGATTTTGTCCCATCTGACTCTACCTTCCAGTCCCCATCCCCCTGCCAAACTAATTTAAACCCTCCCCAACAGCTTGAGCAAAATGCCCCGCAAGGAACTCCGTCCCAGCTCTGTTCAGGTGCAACCCGTCTGACCGGTCCCAAGAATCTAAAGCCATTCCTCCTGCACCATCTTTCCAGCCACACATTCATCTGTCTTCTTCTATTCCTGTACTCACTTGCGCTTGGCACTGGGAGTAATCCGGAGATTATTACTTTTGATGTCCCATTTGCAAATTTCTTACCTCACTCCCCAAATTCTGACTGCAGGACAACATCCTTATTTCTACCTATGTTGTTTGTTCCGATGTGGACAACAACTGCTGGCTGTTCACCCTCCCCTTTCAGGATGCTCTGTAACTGCTCAATGACATTCTTGATCCTGGCACCAGGGAGGCAACATACCATTCCTAGATTCATGTCTGCGGCTACAGAAATGCCTGATTGTTCCCTTGACTATTGAATCACCTATCACTATGGCTTTTCCACTCTTCCTTGTACCTCCCTTTGCAGCTGAGTCACCCATGGTGCCATGGACTTGGCTCTGGCTGCACTCCCCAGGGAAGCATCACTGTCCTCCATATTCAGAACTGAATACCCGTTGGAGAGCGTCATGCAGTCAGGGTGTCCTGCACTACCTACTCGATTCTTTTTGACTGCCTGTTGATCACCCATTCCCTCTCTCCCTGCATACTCTTAAGCTGTGGGGTGACCACATCTATAAACGTGCTATCCATGTAGCTCTCTTCTCACGAATGCACTGCAGTGTCACCAGCTGCCACTCAAGTTCCAAAACCCAGAGCTCAAGCTGCCACAATTGAGAGCACTTCCTGGCACAAATGTTCTCTAAGATAGTGGAAGCATCCTGGAGCTCCCACATATCACAGGAGGTGCACTCTCAAGGTTGAAACACCCCTGCCATTAGCTGACCATTTGCTACTGCTAAAAAAAAAACCTTAACAGTACTACAACACCTTAGAATTATAAATAAAACTTTCCTAGTACTGATAAATCCCACTAAAAATCAATACAGTTCACTAGTTAAGATAAACCTTACTCCAAAAAACTCACCAACGATTCACTTGTCCCTTATCATTAATACTTAATTTATACTCTTTTTATTCTGCCTGTTGTTGAAATGCTATAACCCAGCCATTTACACACCCACCCTAACAGTGGTGTACTAACTATTTACAGTTACTCCCGAACAGCCGTTAATCACAACCTGTCACCTTGCAGCTTTCCTGTGATGTCACTATTCACTTTGTTCCAAACTCCAGCATGCTTGGACTCCTGTCCACTCCACTTTCACTGTTTCCCGCTCTCTTGATGCATCAATATTTATTTGCCTTGTGTTTAATTTAAAATATGGATCAACTGTATTTTACAGTTGTAGGTTTTATTTGGTAGTCCTGTACAAGTTGTGGATTGGTATTCAATATTTAGCTCTGTGAAAATGATTGTGAATGAAAACATAACTTTCAATCTTATACATGGGCTGGTCTGCAAGCTCCAAGTCCTTCACTTTGTAGTAATGGAATTGATACTGTATCTTTCAGTCTTAATCTCTGTGGGATTTTTGAACTGGTATGTAATGCATAGCTCGGTCTAACGTCTGATGTACATTATTGGGATTCATAGGATCATAGGAAATAGGGGCATTAGGCCATTCAGCCCATCGAGCCTGCTCCGCCATTCAAACAGATCGTGGCTGTTCATATCCCTCTTTGCCATTTTTCCCTGCTATCTCCATATTCCTTGATCCCGGTAGTATTTAGAAATCTATTGATTTCTGTCTTGAATATGTTCAGTAATTGAGCCTCCACAGCCCTCTGGGATAAAGAATTCCACAGATTACCCACCCTCTGAGTAAAGAAATTCCTGCTCATCTCAGTCTCAAATGGCCTGTCCTTATTCTGAGACTGTGTCCCCTTCTTCCAGACTCACTAGACAGAGGAAACATCCTATCCATATCTACCCTGTCACACCCTGTAAGAATTTTGGAAGTTTCAATGAGATCACCTCTCATTCTTTGAAACTCCAGAGAATTTGGGCCCAGTTTCTGCAGTCTCTCATCATAAGGGGATTAGTCTGGTGAATCTCCATTGCATTCCCTCTGTGACAAGTCTATCCTTCCTTAGATAAGGGGAGGTGATGGCGTAGTGGCATTGTCATGGGCGGCACAGTGGTTAGCACCGCAACCTCACAGCTCCAAAAACCGAGGTTTGATTCTGGCTACTGCCTGTGCAGAGTTTGCAAGTTCTCCCTGTGACCATGTGGGTTTTTGCTGGGTGCTTTGGTTTCCTCCCGCAGCCAGAGACTTGCAGGTGATAGGTAAATTGGCTGTTGTAAATTGCTCCGAGTGCAGGTAGGTGGTAGGGAATATGGGATTACTGCAGGGCGAGTATAAATGGGTGGTTTTTGGTCAGCACAGACTCGGTAGGCTGAAGGGCCTGTTTCAGTGCTGTATCTCTAAATAAATATAAAATAAGGAAACCTAAATTGTACAGAATACAGTGCTCGACCTCAAGGGTCACTGTTGGAACCACTGCTTTTTTTTGCTACAGATAAATGACTTGGATCTTGGAATATAGAGCAGAATCTCAAAATATGCCGATAAAACCAAACTTGGAGAAGTGGCAAACAGTGAGGATGAAATGAACCACCTGCAACAAGACAATGATAGGCTAGCAGAATGGGCAGACAGGTGGCAGATGGAATTTAATAGTGACTAGTGTGAGGTGATGCATTTTGGCAGAAGAAATAGGGAGAGGCAATATATACTTAATGGCACAGTTCTGAAGAGTGTGCAGGAATAGAGGGACTTGTCCACTATAATGTGCACAATTTTTCTTCCTGTGTGGCTCTCAGATTTGTAAACTTCACTGTACTGGAGTGAGGTGACATCTACTGGCAGGAAGCAAGAACTGCAACCAAGCAGCAGATACTCCATCGTCTGTCAGGGTGAAAGAAACATTGCAATGTGAGGAAATAGTGAATGGGTTTGATTGGGTTGATGGAGACATGATACCACTTGTGGTGGAGTCCAAAGCAAAGGCCAGAAATATAAAATTGTCATTATTAAAAGATATGAGGAATTCATGACAAATGTATTTAGGTGGTGAGTGTGTGGAATCTAGATAGAATAGAAAGTGAGATTGGGTGGACAGAAGCAGTGTGAAAGGATGGCTCAAACAAAAGGTAAACGCCCTGAAAGGTTAACTCTGTTTCTCTCTCCACAGATGTTGCCAGAGTTTCTGAACATTTCCAGCACTTTCTATTTTTATTTCAGAATTTGCAGGATGTTGCTTTGATCTGAAAAAAAATGGATGATTGGCTTTGGCTGGCAGTGAAATTCCACAGGAGCTAAAAGGAAGTTCTGATATCAGTGGCATGTTGATCTCGGGGTATGATTCTTGCTTAGGGTAAGTGATTAATTAATGTGTGAGAGATCCTGGGTTCAAATCCTGGACAAGCCCTTCTTTGTTGGTGTTTTTAGTTTAAGGTCGTCGATTGGTTTCAGCCTTACAGAAGGCGGAATTGATTTCCATATGGAGCCTGCTTGAGGACCAGAGGGCTGGATTCAAAGAGCTTGTCGACAAAATTGGAATGAATGAAATGTACAGAGAGCCAAGTAGGAATATAAAGTTGTAACTTTAACTGAAGCCTGGCTCCAAAAAACAACAGAACTGGGTTCTGGTATGGAAAGGAAACCTTTCCCATTTCTGTTGTTTGGCTTGCATTGGCTCATTGATTTTCTTGTTTTTCACTTTGTTGATGCCTTTGAATAATTGTGGATCCTTCTTCAGGGTGTTTTCTTTCACCAGGTAGATCTGACCTCTGATGATGATGATCGTAATGAGCTTCAACTCACTGATAGTTTTGGAACTGAGCAGATTTCCTTTGCTTGAGTCTACAACATGAAACTCAGTCTGACATGTGGACCCATGGGAGGATTTGAATGCCACCCCTGCGTTGAAGAATACAGTTGCATCCATCCAATAAGAGACCGAGTAGAAGTGACAGTTCAGTCAGTCGAACATTAAACTTTTGATTTCAGGGTGGTGAGTTGGAGTGCCATTTTGTTTTTTCCTTTTTTAAGGCTTCATGAGCAGAGAGTACAAGGAGTGTTTGAAATGAAATTCAGCAAAATTATGAGAAAGTCTCACTTTGATTCGGGACTCTTATCTCTCTGCAGCATCTCGCTGTGAACGATTGAACTTCATCTCATTTCATTCCCAGCTCGGGATCAGTGCGGCTCAGTGGGACTTCTGGCTGTCTCCTGCTTCACAATCCATCAGTGCTGAGAAAGCAATGGGGAATATTATTCAAGGCTCTGTAACCAGAGGACACCGATTTAAGGTGAATGGCAAAAGAACCAAAGGCAACATGAGGAAAAACTTATTTTGCACAGCGAGTGGTTAAGATCTGATATGCACTGTTTGAGAGTGTGATGGAGGCTGATTCAACCATGACTTTCAAAATGGTAAAAGATAATTATCTGAAGTGAAAAAAAGTGCATGTTTTCATGGAATACATGAGTCTGTGGCATGAGCTGAGTTGCTCGTGCAGAGAAGCAGCACAAGCACAATGAACTGAATGGCTTCCTTTTGTTCTGTAACTATTCTATGATCTATGATTCCTTTCAGAGTGAAATCAACACTCACATACAAGAAACTGACAGGTGCAATGTCAACCCAACACTAACATACCAGCGAATGCGAGGGACAGAGTAAAACCAACTCAGTCCCAGACTAGAAACTGACAGGTGCACTGTAAACTTCGCATTACCAGACAAGAAATTGACAGTTACAGTGTGAAACCCACAGTCACTTAGCAGCAGTTGGCAGGTAACGTGTAAAAATCTTTCTTTCATATCCCAACTGCAAGGTAAAAAGGAAATTAGGGACAAACCCAGGCTCACACTTCAAATACTGAGAGATACAAAGCAAAACACATACTCACCTACAAGTACAGAGACGAAGACACACTCAGAGGAGGTGCAGATGAAAGACACATGCATGTAACAGAAACTGATAGGGATAGAATCAAACCCTTTCTCACTTCTCAGAAACTGATAGATATAGACAAAAGCTGATGCTCACATACAAGTTGTTGAAAGATATGTGGTGAAACTCACAGAGCAATAGCAGAAACAAACAGGTACTGAATAATACCCACAGTCACAGACCAAAAACTGAAATATACTGAGTTAAACACCACTTTCTCACACCAGAAACTCATGGTTACAAAGTGAAGCTGACTCTATCCTCCCAGGCACTGACAGGTACAAAAGAAAACACTCACGACGATACCAGGACATGAAATGTACGTAATAAAACCTATCAGCTGAAAGAATAGCATTAATGACAGGTGTGGTACCCAGAATGCTCAGCGGCCTAGAATCCGCCCAATCTGTTACAGGAGCGGGGCGCGCAGGCGCAGTAGAGACAGCTCTGTCAGGCGCTGGAGCTGCTGGTTTGGAGTTGGAGCGGGATATTCACAAAGTGCGAGAAGACCGCACCCTTTGCGGGCTCACACAGCTGGAGCAGGGCCTCCGGGCCACAATAACATGGAACAATCCCATCTGTATCCCTGCGGATGGCGACGGTGAAGCTTTTCCCGGTGAGGCTTCCCGAAACCGCGTCCATAAATGGAGAAGAATTCGAGACTGGGCAGGGAGCGTCTCTAAATGAATAAAATTTGGGTACTGGTCAGGGAGCGTCTGTAAATGGATAAGAATTGGGAACTGGGCAGGGAGCGTCTCCAAATGAATAACATTTGGGTAACTGGTCAGGGAGTGTCTCTAAATGAATAAGATTTGGGTACTGGTCAGGGAGTGTCTGCAGATGGATAAGAATTAGGGACTGGGCAGGGAGCGTCTCTAAATGAATAAAATTTGGGTACTGATCAGGGAGCGTCTGCAAATGGATAAGAATTGGGGACTGGGCAGGGAGCGTCTCTAAATGAATAAGATTTGGGTACTGGTCAGGAAGCATCTGTAAATCGATAAGAATTGGGTACTGGTCAGGAAGCGTCTGTAAATCGATAAGAATTGGAGACTGGGCAGGGAGCGTTTCTAAATGAATAAGATTTGGGGACTGGGCAGGGAGCGTCTATAAATGCTTAAGAATTGGGGACTGGTTAGGGATCGTTTTTTTATTCGTTCGTGGGATGTGGGCGTCGCTGGCTCGATCTCAGCTCGAGTAATGTGTCCAGTTCTGGGCACCAGGCTTTAGAAAGGACATCAAAGCTTCTGAGACAGTTCAGAGGAGATTTACTAGAATGATCCCAGAGATGAGGGGTGTCAGTTCTCTGGACAGGCTGGTGAAGCTGGGATTGTTCTCTTCAGAGTAGAGAAGGTTAAGGCAAGATTTAATAGAGGTGTTCAGAATCATGAAGGATTTTCATACGGTAGAGAGGGAGAAACTGTTTCCAATGTCCTGGGGGTCAGTAACCAGAGGACGCAGATTTAAAATAATTGGCCAAAAATGTCAAAGGGAGGTGAGGAGAGATCTTTTAACCCAGTAACTGATTCGGATTTGGAATGAATTGTCTGACAGGGTGGTGGAAACATATTCAATTATAACTTTCATAAAGGAATTGGACAAATATTTCAAAGTGAAATTCTCCAGGATTATGGGGAAATAGGCAGGGGGTTGGACTAATTGCATCTTTTTGTTAGAGAGTCAGCAGAGGCACAATGGGGCCAAATGGCCTCCTTCTGTGTTGTGTGATTCTATGAACATAAGAACTAGAAGCAGGAGTCGGCATTTCAGCCCCTCGAGCCTGCTCTGCCATTAAATACAATCATGGCTGATCTCATCACGGCAGTTCTTGTTTCTTGCCAGTAGATGTCACTTCACTCCAATACAGTGAAGTTTACAAATCTGAGAGAGACACAACAGGAAGTAATTGTTCACATTATAGTAAATGTGTGGGATTTAGAAATACTAGGAGTGGAGACGAGTTATTACTTGTCTGCTCGATCCCCATAGCCCTGTACAATTGTTTCCTTCAAGGGCCCATTCAAATTCTTTTTGTAATCCTCGATTATTTCCATTTCCACCGCCCTCGTGGGCAGCGAGTTACAGATCATCACCAATCACTGTGTAAAAAAGTTCTTCCGCACATTCCCCCTGTATCTCCTGTCCAAAACCTTCAGTCTGTGTCCCCTAGTCTTTGTACCAATAGTTAACGGGAACAATGTTTCCTTGCCAACTTATTTAAAACTGTCATAGCCGAAAACACATCTATCAATTCTTCCCTCACTCTCGTTTGATACAGGCAGAACAACCCTAGCTTTTCCAACCTAACCTTGTAACTAAAATCCTCCATCCCTGGATCCATTCTGGTGAATTTCCTCTGCATCCTCTCAAGGACCCTCACATTCATTCATAAGTGTGGTAAGCAAAACTGGAAGCAACACTCCAATTGGGGCCTAATCAGAGTTTTATAATGGTTCAGCGTAACTTCCCTGCTTTTGTACTCAATGCCTCTATTTAGAAAGCCCAAGATCCCATATGCTTTGCGAACCACTCTCGCAATATGTCTTGCCACCTTCAAAGATTGATGCACATGAACCCCAAGTCCCTCTATTCCAACACACACTTTAGAACTGTGCCAATAAGTATATATTGCCTCTCCCTATTACTTCTGCCAAAATACATCACCTCACATTTATCACTGTTAAATTCCATCTGCCACCTGTCTGCCCATTCTGCTAGCCTATCATTGTCCTGTTGCAGGCAGTTCATATCATCCTCACTGTTTGCCACTCCTCCAAGTTTGTTGTCATCGGGATATTTTGAGATTCTACTCTGTATTCCAAGATCAAAGTCATTTATCTTGAGCAAAAAAAGCAGTGATTCTAGCACTGACCCTTGGGGAACACCTCTGTCGACTATCCTCCGGTCTGACAAAGAACCATTTCATAAGACTCGCTGTTTTCTGTCCTTAAACCAATTTTCTATCCAATTGGACACTGACCCTCCTACACCACGAACCTCAATTTTGTTAACACCCCTTTTATGTGGTACCTTGTCAAACGCTTCCTTAAAATCCATATAAACAACATCCACTGCATTCCCTTCATCAACCTGCTCTGTTAGTTCATCAAAAAATGCAGTTAGATTAGTCAAGCTTGAACTTTCATTTATAAATCCATGCTCACTCTCCTTAATTAACTCAAACCTCTCCAAGTGACTGTTGATTTTTACCCTGATTATTCTTTCTAAAACCTTACCCACCACTGCTGTTAATCTAACTAGCCTGTAGTTACCCAGACTGTCCTTACACCCTTTCTTGAATAAGGGCGTCGCATTTGCCACTGTTTATCCTCTGGCACCTCCCCCGTATCCAGGGAAGATTGGAAGATTATACTGAACCCTTCCTTTATCTGCATCCACATTTCCTTTCGCAACCTGGGCTGCAAGCCATCCGGACCAGGTGATGTATCTACCCGAAGCACAGCCAGCCTTTTTAGTACCTCCCTCTCTCAATTTGTACTCTCTCCATTGCCTCTACTCTCTTCACTTCTACTGATATTTTGTCCAATTCCACTTCCTCAGTGATCACTGATACAAAGTACTCATTAAGTAGATTAACATTGCCCTGCACCTCTAAGCTTATATTATCCTTTTTGTTCCTAATAGGCCCGACTCAACCTCTTACTACCCACTTATCATTTGCATGCTGCTCGAAGAGATTTGGGTTTCCTTTCATGTTGACTGCCATTTTATTCTCATAGAAATAGAGAATAAGCTAAATATAGAAGATATAAGTATTTCCCATCCTTGATGAGGTGGAACGTTTTTATGTTGTGGGTAGTAATGACTTGGCCCACGAGTAAATGGTGCAACCGTAAAATCAGAACCAAGGCAAGGGACGCATAAGGAATTGCTGAAACCCGGGATTGAACCAGGGATCTTTAGATTTTCAGTCTAACGCTCTCCCAACTGAGCTATTTCAGCCCCACATTAACAGTGGTTCGGTGTCCTTATTTTGGAAGAAAATACATACATTCAAGTTTTCCAAAAAATTAAAGAACACAACATGTGAGTAATATTCCCCATTGCTTTCTCAGTACTGATGGATTGTGAAGCGGGAGACAGCCAGAAGTGCCAATGAGCCGCACAGACCCTGAGCTGAGAATGAAATGAGATCAAATTCAATCTTTCATAGCGAGATGCTGCAGAGAGGTAAGAGTCCTGAATCAAAGCGAGATTTGCTCATTTCAAACACTCGCTGTACTCTCTGCTCAAGAAGCCTTAAAAAAGGGAAAAACAGAATGGCACTCAAACTCACAACCCTGCCATTAAAAGTCTCATGTTCGACTGACAGAACTGTCACTTCTACTCGCTCTCTGATTGGATGGATGCAACTCCAACGCAGGGGTGGCATTCAAATCCTCCCAT
Organism: Heterodontus francisci; assembly: GCF_036365525.1. NCBI lineage: Eukaryota > Metazoa > Chordata > Chondrichthyes > Heterodontiformes > Heterodontidae > Heterodontus > Heterodontus francisci. Next base: position 6,007,800 of record NW_027141369.1, on the reverse strand, counting down.
GGGTCCACATGTCAGACTGAGTTCCATGTTGTAGAATCAAGCATAGGAAATCTGCTCACTTCCAAAACTATCAGCGAATTGAAGCTGATTACGATCAACATCATCAGAGGTCAGAACTACCTGGTGAAAGAAGACACTCTGAAGAAGGATCCACAATTATTCAAAGGCATCGACAACGTGAAAAAGAAGAAAATCGATGAGTCAATGCAAGCCAAACAACAGAAACACTGAAGAATTCCATTCCATTCCAGTCCAGAACCCAGTCCTGTTGTATTTGGAGTCAGGTCACAATTGCAGTAACAACTTTATATTCCCACTTGGCTATCTGTACATTTAGTTTATTACAATTTTGTCGACAAGCTCTTTGAATCCAGTCGTCTGGTCCTCAAGCCAGCTCCGGATGGAAGTCAATTCCACCTTCTGCAACGCTGAAACCAATAGACAACCTTAATCTAAAAATGCCAGCAGACCAGGGCTCGTCTGGGATTTAAACCCAGGATCTCTCGCATATTAATTAACCATACTCCGTAAGCGAGAATCATACCCCTAAACCAAGGAGCCACTGACAGGTCAAGCTTTATTAGCTGCTGTGGAATTTCACTGGAACCTCCCAGCCAATCATCCATTATTTTTCAGATCAAAGCAACATCCTGCAAATGCTGAAATAAAAACAGAAAGTGCTGGAAATATTCAGCAGCTCTGGCAGCATCTGTGCTGTGAGAAACACAGTTAATGTTTCAGGGCACTCACCTTTTGTTTCTGCCATCCTTTCAGACTGCTTCTGTCCATCCAATCTCACTTTCTATTCTATCCACATTCAAACCATTCACTACGTTACTACATTTTTCATGAATTCCTCATTTATTTTATTAATGACAATTTTGTATTTCTGGCCTTTGCTTCAGACACCACCACAAGTGGAATCATGTCTCCATCTACCCAATCAAACCACTTCGCTGCATCCTCACATTGCAATGTTTCTTCAACCCTGACAGACTGTGGAGTTTCTGCTGCTTGATTGCAGTTCTGGCTTCCCGCCAGTAGATGTCACCTCACTCCAATACAGGGAAGTTTACAAATCTGAGAGAGACACAACACAATGTTCACATTAGAGTGAATGTGTGGGATTTAGAAATACGAGGAGTGGAGACGAGTTATTATTGCACTCTGCTATTACATCTTTTATAATGGACTCCAGCATTTTCCCCACGACTGATGTCAGGCTAACCGGTATATAATTCGCTGTTTTCTTTCTGCCTCTTTTTTTAAATAGCGGAGTTACATTTACTACCGTCCAATCCATTGGAACTGTTCCAGAGTCGATAGAATTTTGAAAAAAGACCAGAAATGCATCTGCTATTTCAAGGGCCACTTCCTTAATTACTCTGGGATGTAGATTATCAGGCCCTGGGGATTTATCGGCCTTCAATCCCATCAATTTCCCAAACATTCCCTACTAATACTGATTTCATACAGTTCCTCCTTCTCACTAGACCCTATGTTCCCCAACATTTCTGGGAGATAATTTGTATCCTCCTTTGTGAAGACAGATCCAAAGTATGTATTTAATTGGTCTGCCATTTCTTTGTTCCCCATTATAAATTCCCCCGTTTCTGACTGTAAGGGGCCCACATTTGCCTTCACTAATCTTTTTCTCTACACATATCTATAGAAGCTTTTACAGTCAGTTTTTATGTTCTTTGCTAGCTTACTCTCATACTCTATTTCCCCCTTCTTAATCAATCCTTTTGTCCTCCTCTGCTAAATTCCAAACTGCTCACAATCGTCAGGTTTGCTGCTTGTTCTGACCATTATATATTTCTCCTCCTTGGATCTAATACTTTCCTTAATTTCTTTTGTAAGCCACAGTTGAGCCACCCTTCCTGTTTTACTTTTGCACAGACAGGAATGAACAATTGTTGTAATTCATCCATGCGCTCTTTAAATGCTAGCCATTGCCTATCCACTGTCAACCCTTTAAGTAACGTTCCCCAATCTATCATAGCCAACTCCCGCCTCATACCTTCATAGTTTCCTTTGTTTAGATTCAGGACCCGAGTCTCGAAATCAACTCTCTCACTCTCCATCTTAATGAAGAATTTTATCATATTATGGGCGCACTTCCCCAAGGGACCCCACACAACAAGATTGTTAACTAATCCTTTCTCATTACACAATACCCAGTCCAGGATGGCCTGTTCTCTAGAGGTGTTTTACACCTCTATCAATTCTCCGCTAATCTCCTTTGATATAGGCAGAATAATCCTAGCTTTTCCAACCTAACCTTGTAACTAAAATCCCCCATCCCTGGATCCATTCTGGTAAATCACCTCTGCGTCCTCTCAAGGACCCTCACATTCTTTCTAAAGTCTGATGAGCAGAACTGGAAGCAACACTCCAATTGGGGCCTAACCAGAGTTTTATAATGGTTCAGCATAACTTCCCTGCTTTTGTACTCAATGCCTCTATTTATAAAGCCCAAGATCCCATATGCTTTGCGAACCACTCTCGCAATATGACTTTCCACCTTCAAAGATTGATGCACATGAACCCCAAGTCCCTATATTCCAGCACACTCTTTAGAACTGTGCCATTAAGTATATATTGCCTCTCCCTATTCCTTATGCCAAAATACATCACCTCACACTTGTCACTATTAAATTCCATCTGCCACCTGTCTGCCCATTCTGCTAGCCTATCACTGTCCTGTTTCAGGCAGTTGATATCATCCTCACTGTTTGCCGCTCCTCCAAGTTTGTTGTCATCGGCATATTTTGAGATTCTACTCTGTATTCCAAGATCCAAGTCAATTACCTTGAGCAAAAAAAGCAGTGGTTCTAGCACTGACCCTTGGGGAACACCACTGTCGACTATCCTCCAGTCTGACAAAGAACCATTTAATAAGACTCGCTGTTTTCTGTCCTTAAACCAATTTTCTATCCAATTGGACACTGACCCTCCTATACCACGAACCTCAATTTTGTTAACCGCCCTTTTATGTGGTACCTTGTCAAACGCTTCCTTAAAATCCATATAAACAACATCCACTGCATTCCCTTCATCAACCTGCTCTGTTAGTTCATCAAAAAATGCAGTTAGATTAGTCAAGCATGAACTCCCATTTATAAATCCATGCTCACTCTCCTTAATTAACTCGAACCTCTCCAAGTGACTGTTGATTTTTTACCCTGATTATTCTTTCTAAAACCTTACCCACCGCTGTTGTTAATCTAACTAGCCTGTAGTTACCCGGACTGTCCTTCCACCCTTTCTTGAATAAGGGGGTCGCATTTGCCACTGTTTAATCCTCTGGTACCTCCCCCGTATCCAGGGAAGATTGGAAGATTATAGCAAGCCCTTGCGTTATCTGCATCCGCATTTCCTTTCGCAACCTGGGATGTGAGCCATCCGGACCAGGTGATTTATCTTCCCTAAGCACAGCCAGCCTTTTTAGTACCTCCCTCTCCTAATTTGTACTCTCTCCATTGCCTCTACTTTCTTCACTTCAACTGATATTTTGTCAAATTCCACTTCCTTAGTGATCACTGATGCAAAGTACTCATTAAGTAGATTAACATTGCCCTGCACCTCTCAGCTTATATTATCCTTTTTGTCCCTAATAGGCCCGACTCAACCTCTTACTACCCACTTATCATTTACATGCTGCTCGAAGATTTTTGGGTTTCCTTTCATGTTGACTGCCAGTCTATTCTCATAGAAATAGAGAATAAGCAAATATAGAAGATGTAAGTATTTCCCATCCTTGATGAGGTGGAATTTTTTATGTTGTGGGTGGTAATGTCTTGGCCCACGAGTGTGGTGGAAGCAGAGACAATCAATGATTTGAAAAGGAAATTGGATGGATACTTGAAGGAAAGAAACTTGCAGGAGGAAATGGATCGAGCTGGTGAGTGGAACTGACTAGATTGCTCCGGGGAGAGCCAGCATGGACGTGATAGGCCAAATGACCACCTTCTATGTTGTAAATGACTCTGTGTTGTTTCTCAAATTCAATCCACTGGTGCTTGGTAAATAATCTCAAAGTAAATTGTGCAACTGGAAAATCAGAACCAAGGCAAGGGACACATAAGGAAGCAAAATTGCTGAAACCCGGGATTGAATCAGGGCCCTTTAGATTTTCAGTCTAACGCTCTCCCAACTGAGTTTTTCAGCCCTACATTAACAGTGGCTTGGTGTCGTTGTTTTGGAAGAAAATACATACATTCAAGTTTTCCAAAAAATTAAAGAACACAACATGTGTGTAATATTCCCCATTGCTTTCTCAGTACTGATGGATTGTGAAGCGGGAGACAGCCAGAAGTGCCACTGAGCCGCACAGACCCCAAGCTGAGAATGAAATGAGATCAAATTCAATCTTTCATAGTGAGATGCTGCTGAGAGGTAAGAGTCCTGAATCAAAGCGAGACTTGCTCATTTCAAACACTCCCTGTACTCTCTGCTCATGAAGCCTTAAAAAAGGGAAAAACAGAATGGCACTCAAACTCACAACCCTGTCATTAAAAGTCTCATGTTCGACTGACAGAACTGTCACTTCCACTCGGTCTCTTATTGGATGGATGCAACTCCAACGCAGGGGTGGCATTCAAATCCTCCCATGGGTCCACATGTCAGACTGAGTTCCATGTTGTAGACTCAAGCAAAGGAAATCTGCTGATTTCCAAAACTATCAGCGAATTGAAGCTGATTACAATCAACATCATCAGAGGTCAGAACTACCTGGTGAAAGAAGACACCCTGAAGAAGTATCCACAATTATTCAAAGGCATCGACAAAGTGAAAAACAAGAAACCCGATGAGTCAATGCAAGCCAAACAACAGAAACACTGAAGAATTCCATTCCATTCCATTCCAGAACCCAGCCCTGTTGTTTTTGGAATCAGGTCACAATTGCAGCAACAACTTTATTTTCCCACTTGGCTATCTGTACATTTAGTTAATTGCAATTTTGTCGACAAGCTCTTTGAATCCAGTCGTCTGGTCCTCAAGCCAGCTCCGGATGGAAGTCAATTCCACCTTCTGCAACGCTGAAACCAATAGATAACCTTAATCTAAAAATGCCAGCAGACCAGGGCTCGTCCGGGACTTGAACCCGGGATCTCTCGCATGTTAATTAACCTTCCACCCTACGCGAGAATCATACCCCTAGACCAACGAGCCACTGACAGGTCAGGCTTTATTAGCTGCTGTGGAATTTCACTGGAACCCCCCAGCCAATCATCCATTTTTTTTCAGATCAAAGCAACATCCTGCAAATGCTGAAATAAAAACAGAAAGTGCTGGAAATGTTCAGCAGCTCTGTCAGCATCTGTGCTGTGAGAAACACAGTTAACGTTTCTGGGCACTCACCTTTTGTTTCAGCCATCCTTTCAGACTGCTTCTGTCCATCCAATCTCACTTTCTATTCTATCCACATTCGAACCATTCACTACGTTACTACATTTTTCATGAATTCCTCATTTCTTTTATTAATGACAATTTTGTATTTCTGACCTTTGCTTCAGACACCACCACAAGTGGAATCATGTCTCCATCTACCCAATCAAACCACTTCGCTGCATCCTCACATTGCAATGTTTCTTTCACCCTGACAGACTGTGGAGTTTCTGCTGCTTAATTGCAGTTCTTGCTTCCCGCCAGTAGATGTCACCTCACACCAATACAGTGAAGTTTACAAATCTGAGAGAGACACAACAGGAAATAATTGTTCATATTATAGTGAATGTGTGGGATTTAGAAATACTAGGAGTGGAGACGAGTTATTACATCTTTTATAATGGACTCCAGCATTTTCCCCACGACTGATGTCAGGCTAACCGGTATATAATTCGCTGTTTCCTTTCTGCCTCTTTTTTTAAATAGTGGAGTTACATTAACGACCGTCCAATCCATTGGAACTGTTCCAGAGTCGATAGAATTTTGAAAAAAGACCAGAAATGCATCTGCTATTTCAAGGGCCACTTCCTTAAGTACTCTGGGATGTAGATTATCAGGCCCTGGGGATTTATCGGCCTTCAATCCCATCAATTTCCCAAACATTCCCAACTAATACTGATTTCATACAGTTCCTCCTTCTCACTAGACCCTATGTTCCCCAACATTTCTGGGAGATAATTTGTATCCTCCTTTGTGAAGACAGATCCAAAGTATGTATTTAATTGGTCTGTCATTTCTTGTTTCCCCATGATAAATTCCCCCGTTTCTGACTGTAAGGGGCTCACATTTGTCTTCACTACTCTTTTTCTCTTCACATATCTATAGAAGCTATTACAGTCAATTTTGATGTTCTCTGCAAGCTTATTTCCACTTGTTAATCAATCCCTTTGTCCTCCGCTGCTAAATTCCAAACTGCTCACAATCTTCAGGTTTGCTGCTTGTTCTGGCCATTTTATATTTCTCCTCCTTGGATCTAATACTTCCCTTAATTTCTTTTGTAAGCCACAGTTGAGCCACCCTTCCTGTTTTACATTTGCACAGACAGGAATGAACAATTGTTGTAATTCATCCATGCACTCTTTAAATTCTAGCCATTGCCTATCCACTGTCAACCCTTTCAGTAACATTCCCCAATCTATCATAGCCAACTCCCGCCTCATACCTTCATAGTTTCCTTTGTTTAGATTCAAGAACCAAGTCTCGGAATCAACTCTCTCACTCTCCATCTTAATGAAGAATTTTATCATATTATGGGCGCACTTCCCCAAGGGACCCCACACAACAAGATTGTTAACTAATCCTTTCTCATTACACAATACCCAGTCCAGGATGGCCTGTTCTCTAGAGGTGTTTTACACCTCTATCAATTCTCCACTAATCTCCTTTGATATAGGCAGAATAATCTTAGCTTTTCCAACCTAACCTTGTAACTAAAATCCCCCATCCCTGGATCCATTCTGGTAAATCACCTCTGAGTCCTCTCAAGGACCCTCAAATTCTTTCTAAAGTCTGCTGAGCAGAACTGGAAGCAACACTCCAATTGGGGCCGAACCAGTGTTTTATAATGGTTCAGCATAACTTCCCTGCTTTTGTACTCAATGCCTCTATTTATAAAGCCCAAGATCCCATATGCTTTGCGAACCACTCTTGCAATATGTCTTCCCACCTTCAAAGATTGATGCACATGAACCCCAAGTCCCTCTATTCTAGTACACTCTTTAGAACTGTGCCATTAAGTATATATTGCCTCTCCCTATTCCTTATGCCAAAATACATCACCTTTCACTTGTCACTATTAAATTCCATCTGCCACCTGTCTGCCCATTCTGCTAGCCTATCACTGTCCTGTTGCAGGCAGTTCATATCATCCTCACTGTTTGCCACTCCTCCAAGTTTGGTGTCATCGGCATATTTTGAGATTCTATTCTGTATTCCAAGATCCAAGTCACTTACCTTGAGCAAAAAAAGCAGTGGTTCTAGCACTGACCCTTGGGGAACACCACTGTCGACTATCCTCCAGTCTGACAAAGAACCATTTCATAAGACTCGCTGTTTTCTGTCCTTAAACCAATGTTCTATCCAATTGGACACTGACCCTCCTATACCACGAACCTCAATTTTGTTAACCGCCCTTTTATGTGGTACCTTGTCAAACGCTTCCTTAAAATCCATATAAACAACATCCACTGCATTCCCTTCATCAACCTGCTCTGTTAGTTCATCAAAAAATGCAGTTAGATTAGTCAAGCATGAACTCCCATTTATAAATCCATGCTCACTCTCCTTAATTAAGTCAAACCTCTCCAAGTGACTGTTGATTTTTTACCCTGATTATTCTTTCTAAAACCTTACCCACCGCTGCTGTTAATCTAACTGGCCTGTAGTTACCCGGACTGTCCTTACACCCTTTCTTGAATAAGGGTGTCGCATTTGCCACTGTTTAATCCTCTGGCACCTCCCCCGTATCCAGGGAAGATTGGAAGATTATAGCAAGCCCTTCCGTTATCTGCATCCGCATTTCCTTTCGCAACCTGGGATGTGAGCCATCCGGACCAGGTGATTTATCTTCCCTAAGCACAGCCAGCCTTTTTGTACCTCCCTCTCCTAATTTGTACTCTCTCCATTGCCTCTACTCTCTTCACTTCGACTGATATTTTGTCAAATTCCACTTCCTTAGTGATCACTAATACAAAGTACTCATTAAGTAGATTAACATTGCCCTGCACCTCTAAGTTTATATTATCCTTTTTGTCCCTAATAGGCCCGACTCAACCTCTTACTACCCACTTATCATTTACATGTTGTTCGAATATTTTTGGGTTTCCTTTCATGTTGACTGCCAGTCTATTCTCATAGAAATAGAGAATAATCAAATATAGAAGATATAAGTATTTCCCATCCTTGATGAGGTGGAAATTTTTTATGTTGTGGGTGGTAATGACTTGGCCCATGAGTGTGGTGGAAGCAGAGACAATCAATGATTTGAAAAGGAAATTGGATGGATACTTGAAGGAAAGAAACTTGCAGTAGGAAAGGGATCGAGCTGGTGAGTGGAACTGACTAGATTTCTCCGGGGAGAGCCAGCATGGACGTGATCGGCCAAACGACCACCTTCGAAGCTGTAAATGACTCTGTGTTGTTTCTCAAATTCAATCCACTGGTGCTTGGTAAATAATTTCAAAGGAAATTGTGCAACTGGAAAATCAGAACCAAGGCAAGGGACGCATAAGGTAGCGAAATTGCTGAAACCCAGGATTGAACCAGGGACATTTAAATCTTCAGTCTAATGCTCTCCCAACTGAGCTATTTCATCCCTACATTAACAGTGTTTTGGTGTCCGTGTTTTGGAAGAAAATACATACATTCAAGTTTTCCAAAAAATTAAAGAACACAACATGTGAGTAATATTCCCCATTGCTTTCTCAGTGCTGATGGATTGTGAAGCGGGAGACAGCCAGAAGTGCCACTGAGCCGCACAGATCCCGAGCTGAGAATGAAATGAGATCAAATTCAATCTTTCATGGAGAGATGCTGCGGAGAGGTAAGAGTCCTGAATCAAAGCGAGACTTGCTCATTTCAAACACTCCCTGTACTCTCTGCTCATGAAGCCTTAAAAAAGGGAAAAGCAAAATGGCACTCAAACTCACAAAAATAAAAGCAAAATACTGCGGATGCTGTAAATCTGAAACAAAAACAAGAAATACTGCAACCACTCAGCAGGTCTGGCAGCATCTGTGGAAAGAGAAGCAGAGTTAACGTTTCGGGTCAGTGACCCTTCTTCGGAACTGACATATATTAGAAAAGTCACAGATTATAAGCAAGTGAGGTGGGGGTGGGGCAAGAGATAACAAAGGAGAAGGTGCAGATTGGACCAGGCCACATAGCTGACCAAAAGGTCACGGAGCAAAGGCAAACAATATGTTGATGGTGTGTTGAAAGACAAAGCATTAGTACAGATTAGGTGTGAATACACTGAATGTTGAACAGCAGCAAGTGCAAACCTGAAAAAAAACCTGAAAAAAAACAGTGGGTAAGCAAACTGAACAAACTACGATGAAATGAAATAAATGCAAAATAAGATTGTAAAAAATGTAAAAAAGAATGTAAAAAAAAGGAAGAAAAAATAACTAAAAATGAAAGTAAAATGGGGGCTGTCATGCTCTGAAATTATTGAACTCAATGTTCAGTCCGGCAGGCTGTAGTGTGCCTAATCGGTGATGAGATGCTGTTCCTCGAGCTTGCGTTGATGTTCACTGGAACACTGCAGCAATCCCAGGACAGAGATGTGAGCATGAGAGCAGGGGGGAGTGTTGAAATGGCAAGCAACCGGAAGATCAGGGTCCTGCTTGCGGACTGAGCGGAGATGTTCCGCAAAGCGGTCACCCAGTCTGCGCTTGGTCTCCCCAATGTAGAGGAGACCACACTGTGAGCAGCGAATACAGCATACTACATTGAAAGAAGTACAAGTAAATCGCTGCTTCACCTGAAAGGAGTGTTTGGGGCCTGGGATAGTGAGGAGAGAGGAGGTAAATGGGCAGGTATTACACCTCCTGCGATTGCAGGGGAAGGTGCCCTGAGACGGGGACGAGGTGGTGGGGGTAATGGAGGAGTGGACCAGGGTGTCGCGGAGGGAACGATCCCTTCGGAATGCTGACAGGGGAAGGGAGGGGAAGATGCGACTGGTAGTGGCATCACGCTGGAGGTGGCGAAAATGGCGGAGGATGATCCTTTGGATATGGAGGCTGGTGGGATGAAAAGTGAGGACAAGGGGAACCCTGTCACGGTTCTGGGAGGGAGGGGAAGGGGTGAGGGTAGAGGTGCGGGGAATGGGTCGGACACGGTTGAGGGCCCTGTCAACAACAGTGGGGGGAAATCCTCGGTTGAGGAAAAAGGAGGTCATATCAGAAGCACCGTCATGGAAGGTAGCATCATCAGAGCAGATGCGTCGGAGACGGAGAAACTGGGAGAATGGAATGGAGTCCTTACAGGAGGTAGGGTGTGAAGAAGTGTAGTCGAGGTAGCTGTGGGAGTCGGTGGGCTTATAATGGATATTGGTAGACAACCTATTCCCAGAGATGGAGACAGTGAAGTCGAGGAAGGGAAGGGAAGTGTCAGAGATGGGTGGAAATTGGAAGCAAAGTTGATAAAGTTTTCTAGTTCGGGGCGGGAGCAGGAAACGGCACCGATACAGTCATCAATGTACCGGAAAAAGAGTTGGGGGAGGGGGCCTGAGTAGGACTGGAACAAAGAATGCTCGACATATCCCACAAAAAGACAGGCATAACTAGGACCCATGCGGGTACCCATAGCGACACCTTTTACTTGAAGGAAGTGCGTGGAGTTGAAGGAGAAGTTGTTCAATGTGAGAACAAGTTCAGCCAGGCGGAGGAGGGTGGTGGTGGATGGGGACTGGTTGGGCCTCTGTTCCAGGAAGAAGCGGAGAGCCCTCAAACCATCCTGGTGGGGGATGGAGGTGTAGAGCGATTGGACGTCCATAGTGAAGAGGAGGCGGTTGGGACCAGGAAAGTGGAAATTGTCAAAATGACGTAGGGCGTCAGAAGAGTCACGGATTTTGGGAAGGAGGTAGAAGCGGGCTGTCCGGGGTTGTGGGACTATGAGGTTGGAAGCTGTAGAGGGAAGATCTCCAGAGGAGATGAGGTCAGTGACAGTCCTTTGGACGGTGGCTTGATGTTCGGTGGTGGGGTCATGGTCCAGAGGGAGGTAGGAAGAGGTGTCTGTGAGTTGGCTTTGAGCTTCTGCAAGGTAGAGGTCGGTACGCCATACAACAACAGCACCACCCTTGTCTGCAGGTTTGATGACCATGTCGGTGCTTCTGATATGACCTCCTTTTTCCTCAACCGAGGATTTCCCCCCACTGTGGTTGCCAGGGCCCTCAACCGTGTCTGACCCATTCCCCGCACCTCGACCCTCACCCCTTACCCTCCCTCCCAGAACCGTGACAGGGTTCCCCTTGTCCTCACTTTTCATCCCACCAGCCTCCATATCCAAAGGATCATCCTCCGCCATTTTCGCCACCTCCAGCGTGATGCCACTACCAGTCGCATCTTCCCCTCCCTTCCCCTGTCAGCATTCCGAAGGGATCATTCCCTCCGCGACACCCTGGTCCACTCCTCCATTACCCCCACCACCTCGTCCCCGTCCCAGGGCACCTTCCCCTGCAATCGCAGGAGGTGTAATACCTGCCCATTTACCTCCTCTCTCCTCACTATCCCAGGCCCCAAACACTCCTTTCAGGTGAAGCAGCGATTTACTTGTACTTCTTTCAATGTAGTAAACTGTATTCGCTGCTCACAGTGTGGTCTCCTCTACATTGGGGAGACCAAGCGCAGACTGGGTGACCGCTTTGCGGAACATCTCCGCTCAGTCCGCAAGCAGGACCCTGAGCTTCCGGTTGCTTGCCATTTCAACACTCCCCCCTGCTCTCATGCTCACATCTCTGTCCTGGGATTGCTGCAGTGTTCCAGTGAACATCAACGCAAGCTCGAGGAACAGCATCTCATCTACCGATTAGGCACACTACAGCCTACCGGACTGAACATTGAGTTCAATAATTTCAGAGCATGACAGCCCCCCATTTTGCTTTCATTTTTAGTTATTTTTTCTTCCTTTTTTTTTACATTCTTTTTTACATTTTTTACAATCTTTTTTTGCATTCATTTCATTTCGTCTTAGTTTGTTCAGTTTGCTTACCCCCTGTTTTTTTCAGGTTTTTTTCAGGTTTGCACTTGCTGCTGTTCAATATTCAGTGTATTCACACCTAATCTGTACTAATGCTTTGTCTTTCAACACACCAATAACATATTGTTTGCCTTTGCTCCGTGACCTTTTGGTCAGCTATGTGGCCTGGTCCAATCTGCACCTTCTCCTTTGTTATCTCTTGCCCCACCCCCACCTCACTTGCTTATAATCTGTGACTTTTCTAATATTTGTCAGTTCCGAAGAAGGGTCACTGACCCGAAACGTTAACTCTGCTTCTCTTTCCACAGATGCTGCCAGACCTGCTGAGTGATTCCAGCATTTCTTGTATTTGACTCAAACTCACAACCCTGCCATTAAAAATCTCATATTCGACTGACATAACTGTCACTTCTACTCGGTGTCTTATTGGATGGATGCAACTCCAACGCAGGGGTGGCATTCAAATCCTCCCATGGGTCCACATGTCAGACTGAGTTCCATGTTGTAGACTCAAGCAAAGGAAATCTGCTCAGTTCCAAAACTATCAGCGAATTGAAGCTGATTACAATCAACATCATCAGAGGTCAGAACTACCTGGTGAAAGAAGACACTCTGAAGAAGGATCCACAATTATTCAAAGGCATCGACAAAGTGAAAAACAAGAAAATCGATGAGTCAATGCAAGCCAAACAACAGAAACACTGAAGAATTCCATTCCAGTCCATTCCAGAACCAGTCCTGTTGTTTTTGGAGTCAGGTCTCAATTACTGCGACCACTTTATATTCTCACTTGGCTATCTGTACATTTTGTAAATTTCAATTTTGTCGACAAGCTCTTTGAATCCAGTTCTCTGGTCCTGAAGCCAGCTCCGTAAGGCTGACACCAATCAGTAACATTAAACTAAAAATGTCAAGAGCTCATTGGTGATTTGAACCTGGGGTCGCTCACACTTTCATTAATCACACTTCTTAAACAAGAATCACACCCGTTGACCAAGGAGCCACTGACAGCAAGGTGTTGTATTAGCTCCTGTGGAATTTCACGGGCACCCACAGTGGATCATCCAACCCATAATCCTGAGATTAAAAGTGTCCTGTTCCACTGACTGAACTGTCACTTCTACTCTGTCTCTTATTGGACGGATGCAGTTGTAGGCTCCTCCCCAGGGTTGGCAGTTTTTTCTCTGTGAACCAGCTTCCTCTCAGTTCCCAAATTTATCAGTAAATCCACTGACAAAATCTCCAAAGTGTTATTTGTTCCTCTCACTCCTCGACAATAAAATTTCGATCTCTTTGCTCTTTTTACCTTCCAAACATTGATATCCATTTTGCTCAGCATTTATTTTTCTCTCTTTTTTATTTAGTTCATGCATTTTCTTAGAAACATTTCATTTCAATTATTTCTGGGGCAAGAAATGAACAGAAGAGATTTGCTGCAATGATACCAGGGGTGAAGGATTTCAGTTATGTGGAGAGATTGGAGAAGCTGAGGTTGTTCTTCTTGGAGCAGAGAACGTTCAGAAGAGATTTGTCCAAGGTGTTCAAAACCATGATGGTTCTCAACACTTTAAATCAGGAGAAACTGTTTCCTGTGGCAAAAGGGTCAGTAAGCAGAGGACACAGATATCAGGTGATTGGCAAAAGAACTAGAGGTGACATGAAGAACCATTTGTTACACAGTAATGTGTTGTGATCTGGAATGCACTGCCTGATTGGGAGATGAAAGCAGATTCAATCGTAACTTTCAAAAGGGATATGGATAGATGCTGGAAGGGAAAATGTACAGGATTACAGGAAAAAGCCACGCAGCAGGACTAATTGTAATTTGTCTCTACCAAAGAGACAACACTGGCATGATGGACCAAATGGTCTCTTTGTTCGTCATTCTGTGATTCCATAGACATCATGTTGCTAGAATTCCCTCTGACCTGGAAGAGAATCAAACCGATTCGAGGTATTGTAAACACCACCCATGCCATGTTGTTTATTCTCTGTTTTTCATGTTGGCTGCCCCTCGTTCTTTATGTGTTTCCAGCCTGGTCTGCTCCTCTGACCTTCATTTCTGACACTCTATCGACCGTGGCTGACTCATTGTTTGCAATGTTGTGTAATGGTGACTTCACCTTGAAGAAACTGGACCTTTAAGAGACCAAGCCACTGATGCAACAGATGACATCATCATACATATAGAAGGAGACACCATTTTGAGAGACACATTCTACACATGGCTTGTAGAGAGCGCACACACACCAATGAGAAAAAGACCTGGGACCTGTGATCATGCAATGTAGATAAGAAAGACAATAAATACTGTTTGTATTGAATCTGAATATAAAGCCTGGGGTCATCATTTAATGTAGACGTAAGAACACAGCACAACACTATATTTTTCTGACATTGAGGATTAAAAAGAAGTAATCACACAGACAACCAGGGACATACAGAAGACTTACATTGACAATTCCAGATTTAAATAAATAACAATCATCATGTGTGCACAACAACAGCCAGTCTTTCCAGCCTTTACAGAGATAGACAGCAACCCAGGGCCACAATGGAGAAAATGGCTCACAAGACTTGAACTCCTAATGATGGCACTCGCTATCAATACACCCCGAAGAAAGAGAGCGTTACTCCTACACTCTGCTGGACCAAAAGTTGACAATACCTTCAATACACTCAGCGACACTGGAACCGATAATGATTATGATGTTGCGATGCATTTTCTAACAAGATATTTTCAAGCAAGGGCAAATCCTCACTCTGAAATTTATGTTTCAGGCAAGCAAAACAATATGGTGCGAGACTCTTGACCACTACATGATGAGACTCAGAAGTCTGAGAAAGAGGCAAATAACGTGACGACGAGATTCCCCTGAGAAACACACAAAACACAAAGACACAGAGGAAACCCAGAGAAAGGTCAAGGAAGACCAAGACAGAAGTCACAATCACATTCAAACATCCAATCATTGCAGTGGTGAGGATCCTTATTACAAAACTTGTCCTTCGAGAGGGAAGAAGTGTCAAGTCTGCAGAAAATTGGGACATTTCACTGCAGTGTGCTGATCGAAGCCTGCAGGAAACATTCATAGATTTAAATGCCAGAAGGAAGATTACATATTTGCAGCACGAGAGAAGATTTTTGTTGCTCGCGACCACAAGTCCCGACACATGCCCATGTGTGATGTGTTCAGAGGCAATTCGACAATATCTGCAGTAATTGACTCGGAGCAATGATCAACATAATGGATGCTCCGACATTCCACAAGTAACAGAGAAAACAGAAACTGTAATTGAACAAGCTGATATCTAAAATCTTCTCCCATGGATCAGATACTCCTCCACCAGTCCGAGGGATCATCCAAGTTACTTTTAAGTCCTCCCAGGGGTCCACATGTCTGACTCAGTTCCATGTTGTAGAATCAAGCAAAGAAAATGTGCTCAGTTCCAAAACTATCAGCAAGTTGAAGCTGATTACGATCAACATCACCAGAGGTCAGAACTACATTGTGAAAGAAGACAGTCTGAAGAAGGATCCACAATATATACAAAGACATCGGCAAAGTAAAAAAGAAAACTTTATTTTAGTTTGTTCAGTTTGTTTCTACTGTGCCTACCCACTGTTTTTTTTCATGTTTGTGATTGTGGCTGTTTAGTTTTTCAGTCCATTAACACCCTATCTGCACTAATGCTTTCTCTTTCAGCACACCATTAACATATTGTTTCCCTTTTTCTGGTCAACTATTCTGTGGCCTTGTCCTATCTACACCTTCTCCTTTGCCATCTCTTGCCCCACCCCCGCTTTACTTGCTTATAATCTTTTACATTTCTAATATTTGCCAGTTCTGAAGAAGGGTCAGTGACCTGAAACGTTAACTCTGCTTCTCTCTCCACAGCTGCTGCCAGACCTGCTGAGTCTTGTCAGCACTTTCAGTTTTTATTTCAGATTTCCAGCATCCGCAGTATTTTGCTTTTAAGAAAATCGATGAATCAGTTTCCTTATTTATTTCTGACAAATGATAGATTTGAGTTAGGTAAGGTACCAAGGGTTACAGAAACAAGCAGACAAATGGTGTTAATATACAGATCAGCAAATATCTAATTGAATGGTCGAACAGACTCGAAAGGCTGAATGTCCTCATCAAGTTCCTATGTTTCTCTTCATTGTCCAAACCCCAACAGTAAACGTCTTTGTTCTCTCCATGGACGTTGAATGAGCCATCGTGTGTTTCCAGTGTTTTGACTTGTTTCAAGGTCGGTTTTTGGGATGAGCCGATGGAATTTAAAACAGATATCCGGCTTCAAACTGCCATTAACCGAGGCCACGCCATTGTCGAATCATTTAATGACCACTCAAAATTCACCTGAGACCAGTGTTAGTGTGCAGCTATGAGAGGGGATTTCTGTACAGCCAGGGCAGGGAACAGCAGTGAGACCAGTGTTAATATGCAGCTATGAGAGGGGATTTCTGTACAGTCAGAATAGGGAACAGCAGTGAGACCAGTGTTAATGTGCAGCTATGAGAGGGGATTTCTGTACAGTCAGGGCAGGGAACAGCAGTGAGACCAGTGTTAATGTGCAGCTATGAGAGGGGATTTCTGTGCAGTCAGGGCAGGGAACAGCAGTGAGACCAGTGTTAATGTGCAGCTATGAGAGGGGATTTCTGTACAGTCAGAATAGGGAACAGCAGTGAGACCAGTGTTAATGTGCAGCTATGAGAGGGGATTTCTGTACAGTCAGAGCAGGGAACAGCAGTGAGACCAGTGTTAATGTGCAGCTATGAGAGGGGATTTCTGTACAGTCAGAGCAGGGAACAGCAGTGAGACCAGTGTTAATGTGCAGCTATGAGAGGGGATTTCTGTACAGTCAGGGCAGGGAACAGCAGTGAGACCAGTGTTAATGTGCAGCTATGAGAGGGGATTTCTGTACAGTCAGAGCAGGGAACAGCAGTGAGACCAGCGTTAATGTGCAGCTATGAGAGGGGATTTCTGTACCGTCAGGGCAGGGAACAGCAGTGAGACCAGTGTTAATGTGCAGCTATGAGAGGGGATTTATGTACCGTCAGGGCAGGGAACAGCAGTGAGACCAGTGTTAATGTGCAGCTATGAGAGGGGACTTTTGTACAGTCAGGGCAGGGAACAGCACTGAGACCAGTGTTAATGTGCAGCTATGAGAGGGGATTTTTGTACAGTCAGGGCAGGGAACAGCAGTGAGACCAGTGTCAATGTGCAGCTATGAGAGGGGATTTCTGTACAGTCAGGGAATGGAACAGCAGTGAGACCAGTGTTAATGTGCAGCTATGAGAGGGGACTTTTGTACAGTCAGGGCAGGGAACAGCAGTGAGACCAGTGTTAATATGCAGCTATGGGAGGGGATTTTTGTACAGTCAGGGCAGGGAACAGCAGTGAGACCAGTGTTAATGTGCAGTTATGAGTGGGGATTTCTGTACAGTCAGAGCATGGAACAGCAGTGAGACCAGTGTTAATGTGCAGTTATGAGAGGGGATTTCTGTACAGTCAGGGAATGAAACAGCAGTGAGACCAGTGTTAATGTGCAGCTATGAGAGGGGATTTCTGTACAGTCAGGGAATGGAACAGCAGTGAGACCAGTGTTAATGTGCAGCTATGAGAGGGGAGTTCTGCACCATCAGGGCAGGGAAAAGCAGTGAGACCAGTGTTAATGTGCAGCTATGAGAGGGGATTTATGTACCGTCAGAGCAGGGAACAGCAGTGAGACCAGTGTTAATGTGCAGCTATGAGAGGGGATTTCTGTACAGTCAGAGCGGGGAACAGCAGTGAGGGAGAGAAGCTGTCGGTATCTGGGCAGGGTCTGAGTTTATCGAATAGTATCAAGAAAGAGCAATTATATTGGGACTGGGTAGTGTTCTCTCTCACACACAGACAGTTACTCTCCCTCCCTCTGTCTTGCTCTCTCTCACAGACACATACCCAATTTTTTCTCTCTCTTGTGAACTCTGTCTCATACTCTTTCTCTCTGCCCATTTTCCAGTAGAAATAGAAAGCCTTCTACTATTTTGGAGAATCTGGAGTTGTTCTTCTTTGGGAAGAGAAGGTTGAGATGAGATTTGATAGAGGTGTTCAAAATCATGAAGGGTTTGGACAGAGTAGATAGGGAGAAACTATTCTCATTGGCAGAAGTGTCAAGAACCAGAGGGCACAGATTTAAGGCGAAAGGCCAAAGAACCAGAGGCAACATGAGGAAAAACTTTTTTATGCAGCGACTGGTTAGGATCTGGATTGCACTGCCTGACAGTGTGGTGGAGGCAGATTCAATCATGACTTTTGAAAGAGAATTTAATAATTATCTGAAGAAAAGAAAATGCAGGGTTACAGGCAAAGGCGGGGGAGTGTGACTCGCTGGCTTGTTCTTGCAGAGAGCTGGCATGGACACAAAGGGCTGAATGGCCTCCTTCTGTGCTGTAACCTGTCCATGATTCTATGACTCTAAGCCCAGAGATTACCAGTGCCTGTGAGTACCTCAAATGTCTACAGGTGGTGAACCAGCCCACAAACCAAGGAATGAAGCAGTAATTAAAGTTCAGAAATCCTAAGGTATCAGGATGTGGGAGGGACTATTGCTCTCAGTTTAAAGTACTGATTTCATTAATTGAATATCCTTAGTGTCCCAGCTCAGTGTAATCCTGAGCAATAATTGCCAGCAGGTTTTTGAAGTGACAATTAAATGAGGCCCTGTTGGTGGATGTTAAAGATTCCCCAGCGCTATTGAAAGAATCACAGGGAATTCTCGCACTGTCCTGACCAACATTCCTGACTCAGTAACATCACCTGAAACAGCTGAACACAAAGAACTAACTGAAGGGTCAAAGTGTAAGGGAGAAAAACCAAACCCGTGTCAACTTCACACAGGAACCCATCGACCATCAGAAAACACACTTCATGAGCTGCAATGTCTGATCATTGAGTCACAGGTATCTCCTCCTGCCTGGCTTCGTTCCGTGTGGGAATGGGAATTAGAATGTTTCAGCAACTCATGAAGTTTCAGTAGGGGACTACTTTGGGAATAGTGATCACAATTCCGTAAGCTTTAAAATACTCATGGACAAAGACGAGAGTGGACCAAAAGGGAGAGTGCTAAATTGGGGGAAGGCCAACTACACCAAAATTCGGCAGGAGCTGGGAAATGTAGATTGGGAGCAGCTGTTTGAAGGTAAATCCACATGTGATATGTGGGAGGCTTTTAAAGAGAGGTTTATTAGCGTGCAGGAGAGACATGTTCCTGTGAACATGAGGGATAGAAATGGCAAGATTAGGGAACCATGGATGACAGGTGAAATTGTGAGACTAGCTAAGAGGAAAAAGGAAGCATACATAAGGTGTAGGCGGCTGATGAAAGACGAAGCTTTGAAAGAATATCGGGAATGTAGGACCAATCTGAAACGAGGAATTAAGAGGGCTAAAAGGGGTCATGAAATATCTTTAGCAAACAGGGTTAAGGAAAATCCCAAAGCCTTTTATTCATATATAAGGAGAAAGAGGGTAACTAGAGAAAGGATTGGCCCACTAAAGGACAAAGGAGGAATGTTATGCTTGGACTCAGAGAAAATGGGTGAGATTCTAAACGAGTACTTTGCATCGGTATTCACCGAGGAGAGGGACATGACGGATGTTGGGGTTAGGAACAGATGTTTGATTACTCTAGGTCAAGTCGGCATAAGGAGGGAGGAAGTGTTGGGTATTCTAAAGGGCATTAAGGTGGACAAGTCCCCAGGTCCGGATGGGATCTATCCCAGGTTACTGAGGGAAGCGAGAGAGGAAATAGCTGGGGCCTTAACAGATATCTTTGCAGCATCCTTAAACACGGGTGAGGTCCCGGAGGACTGGAGAATTGCTAATGTTGTCCCCTTGTTTAAGAAGGGTAGCAGGGATAATCCAGGTAATTATAGACCGGTGAGCCTGACGTCAGTGGTAGGGAAGCTGCTGGAGAAGATACTGAGGGATAGGATCTATTCCCATTTGGAAGAAAATGGGTTCATCAGTGATAGGCAACATGGTTTTGTGCAGGGAAGGTCATGTCTTACCAACTTAATAGAATTCTTTGAGGAAGTGACAAAGTTGATTGATGAGGGAAGGGCTGTCGATGTCATATACATGGACTTCAGTAAGGCGTTTGATAAGGTTCCCCATGGCAGGCTGATGGAGAAAGTGAAGGCGCTTGGGGTCCAAGGTGTACTAGCTAGATGGATAAAGAACTGGCTGGGCAACAGGAGACAGAGAGTAGCAGTAGAAGGGAGTTTCTCAAAATGGAGACGTGTGACCAGTGGTGTTCCACAGGGATCCGTGCTGGGACCACTGTTGTTTGTGATATACATTAATGATTTGGAGGAAAGTATAGGTGGACTGATTAGCAAATTTGCAGACGACACTAAGATTGGTGGAGTAGCAGATAGTGAAGGGGACTGTCAGAGAATACAGCAGAATATAGATAGATTGGAGAGTTGGGCAGAGAAATGGCAGATGGAGTTCAATCAGGGCAAATGCGAGGTGATGCATTTTGGAAGATCCAATTCAAGAGTGAACTATACAGTAAATGGAAAAGTCCTGGGGAAAATTGATGTCCAGAGAGATTTGGGTGTTCAGGTCCACTGTTCCCTGAAGGTGGCAACGCAGGTAAATAGAGTGGTCAAGAAGGCATACGGCATGCTTTCCTTCATCGGACGGGGCATTGAGTACAAGAGTTGGCAGGTCATGTTACAGTTGTATAGGACTTTGGTTCGGCCACATTTGGAATACTGCGTACAGTTCTGGTCGCCACATTATCAAAAGGATGTGGATGCTTTGGAGAGGGTGCAGAGGAGGTTCACCAGGATGTTGCCTGGTATGGAGGGCGCTAGCTATGAAGAGAGGTTGAGCAGATTAGGATTATTTTCATTAGAAAGACGGAGGTTGAGGGGGGACCTGATTGAGGTGTACAAAATCATGAGAGGTATAGACAGAGTGGATAGCAAGAGGCTTTTTCCCAGAGTGGGGGTTTCAATTACTAGAGGACACGAGTTCAAAGTGAAAGGGGAAAAGTTTAGGGGGGATATGCGTGGAAAGTTCTTTACGCAGAGGGTGGTGGGCACCTGGAACGCATTGCCAGCGGAGGTGGTAGATGCGGGCACGATGGAGTCTTTTAAGATGTATCTAGACAGATACATGAATGGGCAGGAAGAAAAGAGATACAGAACCTTAGAAAATAGGCGACATGTTTAGAGAGAGGATCTGGATCGGCGCAGGCTTGGAGGGCCGAAGGGCCTGTTCCTGTGCTGTAATTTCCTTTGTTCTTTTTGTTCTTTGTATCCCCGGAGCAGTTGAAACAGCATTCCCCGTGTTTCAATAAGAAATTCTGATCTGAAATGAAGAAAAAACAGAAAATGCTGGTAATACTCAGCAGATCTGTCCATCACAGGACTGATACAAGCTCAATTCTCAATCCAAACAGTGAGAGATCCAAGCACTGAGACAGAATATGAACAGAGAGAGAAAAAACAGGTTAACTGTGCTATGAGAGTAAAAGCAGGAAATGCTGGAAATACTCAGCAGGTTTTGGCAGCATCTGTGTAGAGAGAGAAGCAGAGTTAACATTTCAAGTCAGTTACCCTTCATCACTGCTGACAAATATTATAAATGAAAAGGTTTTAAGCAAGTAAAGCTGGGGGTGGGGCAAGAGATAACAAAAGAGGTGTTGATTGGACAAGGTCACAGAGAATAACTGACCAGAAGGGCATGGAACAAAGGCGAACAGTGCTGAACAGTGCTCAATGGTGTGCTGAAAGACAAAGCGTTAGTACAGAGAAGGTGTGAATTGACTGTAATGCACTACGCACTCCGAACACAAACATGAAACATTTTTTTAAAACAGAAACAATGGGTAGACACAGTAGAAACAACCTAACCAAACTAAAAAAAAAAACTGAAATAAAATAACCAAATAAAAAAGAAAAAAAACTAAACATAAAAAAGTGTGTTTGGGGGGTGTGGGGGGTTGGGGGGGGGGGGCGTCCGTCATGCTCTGAAATGATTGAATTTAATGTTCAGTCCGGCAGGTTGTAGTGTGCCTAATCACTGACCTGAAACGTTAATTCTGTTTCTCTCTCCACAGATACTGCCAGACCTGCTGAGTGCTTCCAGCAATTTTTGTTTTTGTTTCAGATTTCCAGCATCTGCAGTATTTTGCTTTTATGTTATGAGAGTACTTCTACTGTTTTTGTAAACATGTTTTAAATATGTAAAGTTGAATTATGGACACTGATTCATGTGGAATCTTGAGGAGATTCCTCCAGTCCTCTGGCAACATTCCCATATTCAAGGAGGATTGAAAGATTGTGGTTCGAGTCTCCGCTCTTTCCAACCTTACCTCCCTCAGCAAACCAGGATGCAGCCCATTCAAACTGGGTGACTTTTCTACTGTGAGAGCTGCCAACCTTATAATTATCTCCTCTTTATCTATTTTCATTCCGTCCAATTTTCTCACTTCCTCCTCCTTTACTGTGACATTGGCAACATCCGCTCATTTTGTGATGACAGATGAAATGTACTTAATTAGTACCTCAGCCACAACCTCTGCCTCCACAGGATCTCCTAATTGACCCACCCTTTCATTGACTGTCCATATGTTGGTAAAAGACTTCAGTGTTCCCAGTTATGTGACCTGCTAATCGTTTCTCATACATTCTCTTGCTGATCTCATTTCCTTTTTCAGCTCTCCTCTGTACTTTCTGTATTCTGCTTGTTTCTCTACTGCATATAAATCCTCACATGATTTCGATATTAATGATTTTTGAACTATTTTGTTGAAGGATTGAGTTTTGTAAATTTCTCCCTAGCTCCCCTCATGGTCAGGCAGAAATTTTAACTGCTGTGTTTTCAAACAGCAACAGCTTTATTTGAAAAGCCATTGGGGCAGGATTCCGGGTTTTAATCCAGTCACAAATCTGGTTCTGATGTCTTGTGGCTCCAGCTGTCACATGACCTGTCAGAGGATGACCTCATAATTGACCCAGTCATGGAGCTGTGGGTTGATGTTTAAATTGTTTCAAAATAATTTTCCAGAAGGACAATTAAAATGAATCGATATAGAAAAGGTAGATTTTGTGAATTTGTGCTCCCAGTGGAAATTCCTGCAGTCAGGTTTTCAGATCCCCAATTCCCCACGGGAAGCTCTGTGCTCGGAGTCTGCATTCATTCCAACAACATTACACAGAATCATTTCATGGGAGACCCCAGTGTGAATTGTAGACAGGTGGGTCAGTTTTAACTTTCAAAGTAACACAGAAGCAAAATACTGCAGATACTGGAAATCTGAAATAAAAACAGAAAATGCTGGAAATACTCAGCAGGTATGGCAGCATCTGTGGAGAGAGAAACAGAGTTAACGTTTCTGGTCTGTGACCTTTCATCAGAACTCGGCTGAAATTGTTTGTGGAACAGACACGATGGGCCAAGTGGCCTCTTTCTGTGCCTTAAACTTTCTCTGACTCTGTGATTCCATGAGATTGTGGAATCAATTTCAGGGTCGATGACATTGCACTCTGTAAGGATAGGAAGATGGAGATTATTAAGTACAGTGCAAGAATATAGATGCTTTTACATTATTTTAATCAAAATTGATTTAAACTTTGTGTTCACGCATCCGATCTTTTGATCACAATGACACTGATAACAATGGAAAAAGCAAGACTTGCATTTCACGACCACAGGACGTTGCAAAGCCTTTTACAGCCAATGAAGGACTTTCCAAGTGTAGTCACTGTAGTCATGTAGGAAACATGGTGGCCAATGTGCGCACAGCAAGCTCCCAGAAACAACAATGTGATCAAAACGAGATAATCTGTTTTGAAGTGATGTTGATTCAGGGTTAAACAATGACCAGCATCCCAGAAATAATTCCCCTTCTATTCTCTGAAATAGTGCCATGGTACCTTTAACATCCACCTGAGAGGGCAGAGGGATCCTCAGTTTTCTGTCTCACCTGAAAAACAGCATTTCTGATAGTGCAGCACTGCCTTAGTACTGCACTGGAGTGTCAGCCATTTTTAAAGGGCTGTTAGTCCTACTGGAAAATATTTAAAGGAAGATTAAATGAAATGAAATAAATACATTGCTTTTGCCTCTCTCCCATCCCCCCAATAACAGTTAAATTAATTATTTGCCCTTTCCCTCCCAAAACCTACCTTTACCATCTGACCTTCCGCCCAAAACTGCACAAACTGTAAACTATAACCCTTCCCACCATCCCCTACACCCATGACATTCATTTGACTCCGTCTCCCCACCCCCACACTGAGAAACTTACCTTCTTCCCCCTCCCGACCAGTGTTGCACCTCATTTGCCCGGATGGGGCTCCGAAGGCACGGCAGTGCCGGCCACTGGGCTGAAGATCGCAGCTGGATATCAGGAAGTGATGCGATAATAATTAATGCAGGTTTGTGGTCCCGTTGCCGAGCGGTGGGGGTCCCCCCACAAGGCCTCGCCGTCGCCGGCAATATCGAGCCAGGCCCTGCCGGCGTTGAGGTCCGTGGCGGGCCTCATCTGGGGCCATCCTCAGGCGGCTCCCACCCCACCCCCACCACAGATCTCGACGTCGAGGGCGCTATAGAATCCACCCATTGTTTCTGTCAATATCAACTCCACAAGGATTTGCCTGTTAATTGTAGAAAAATTAAAGCTCTATAACCTTTTGATAAAAGAGGGTTCAAATCCATTTCCAAGCAAATGATAGTTCTCATTGTATCTAGAACATGTTTTCTTACATACAAACATACCAATTAGGAGCAGGAGTAGACCACTCGGCCCCTCGAGCCTGCTCCACCATTCAATAGTATCATGGCTGATCTGATTGTAACCTCAACTCCACATTCCCACCTGCCCCCGATAACCTTTCACCCCCTTGTTTATCAAGAATCTATCTACCTCTATCTTAAAATATTTCAGAATTTCTGTCGTCCAGCAACTCTCACTTTATTTCCAGGATTTCACCTAAAAAATGTATTTCCACACTTTGGATATCCTGTACTTCATTCATGTTTTTGCTCTCTGGGGTTTTCCCTTTAATTATATTCAGTGCTAGTATTTTACTGCCACACACTGACTGAAAGTGTCCCATCTTTCTGCAGGAAAAACACTCAGCTTCTTTGGCGAGGCAGTTTTCCCACTTGTGTCTCTCTCGGCCACACCTACTGCAATTGGTTGCAGCTACCACTAGATGTTCTTCCCGTCTTTCTTGTCTTTTATCACTAATTTTTCCTTTTGTTTTCTTAACAAATTCAATTGAGTCTGTAACTCTCGAGATCAGACTCTCCCTGTCCCCTCGGACAACGGATTGGTTAAACTTTCTAACCTCTGTTTGTCTGCTCAATTGAAACTCTTTCATTAATGTGTGACCAGCCCTGGACTGTAGATGATCTGAAAGGGTGTTGTCAAATACCCCGAACACAATCCTGTCTCCATTCAGCTACTCTCTTAAGTTGCCGTATTCACAAACCTCCGTGAGTTTGTTCAAGTCATTGATAAATGAATGAATACTCTCCCCTTTCTGTTTTGTACGCTTATTAAATTCAAAGTGATTCCTGACAATGCAGCAGCCAGCCGACATCATCAGAGCGCTCCAAGCTGCGCACATGCACAAACAGTCTCCTGCGCTCTGAGATGCTGCGCATGCTCAGCCGACGTCTTCCAGGACTAACTGGCGCATGTGCAGGAAAACGCTCTACCCCCTCGGCCATTCACTCCAGGCCGCTCG
Organism: Heterodontus francisci; assembly: GCF_036365525.1. Classification (NCBI taxonomy): domain Eukaryota; kingdom Metazoa; phylum Chordata; class Chondrichthyes; order Heterodontiformes; family Heterodontidae; genus Heterodontus; species Heterodontus francisci. The sequence goes on along the minus strand of NW_027141369.1, from coordinate 5,981,882 downwards.
CTGCCCGCTCCTCGCTACCCCGCTCCCCCGCCCTCCGGCCGCTTGCTACCCCCCCACCCCCGCACTGCCCTCTCTCCGTCCACTCACGCCCCGCTTCCCCCCCACGTCCCTCCAGACACTAGCTCTCAGCCATGCTGCTTCCCTCCTCTCGGCCTCTCGCTCCAACATTCGATCATTCTTCACCGCACCACCCGATAAAGCAAGGCGAGACTCGAGGGGTGATGGGGCAATGTTGGAGCGAGTGGCCGAGAGGAGGGAAGCGGCAGAGCCCATGGCCGGGAGTGTGAGCAGACAGTGAGCAGGATGGGGGTTGTGATGGGTGAAGCGGGGAGTGAGCAGTCAGAGAGTGGGATGGGGGGAAGCGGGGAATGATCGTCCGGAGAATGGGATGGCACTGTTTAGAGGGGATTTGAGGAAAAAATGTTTTACCTCGCTGGTGGTTGGAATCTGGAACACATTGCCTGAAGGAGTGGTAGAGGCAGGAACCCTCACAACATTTAAGAAGTATCTAGATGAGCACTCAAAACGCCACAGAATACAAGGCTACGGCCACGTGCTGGAAAATGGAATTAGAATAGATAGGTACTTGATGGCCGGCACGGACATGATGGCCGAAGGGCCTGTTTCTGTGCTGTATAACTCTATGACTCTATGAAACCTCACTGAATTACAGAGGGTGTGCAGCACTGTCAGAGGTGCTGTCCTTCTAATGAGACTTCAAATAGCGCAACGTTCTCCGAGTATCAAAAAAAACATGTCCATTGTGTAGATATGTGCCATATTTGCTTATGAAATGACAGTCACTGCTCCGAAAGTAATTCACTTTAGGTGAATTAAGATGACTTGGTACTATATAATTGGCGAATGCGCAACAGGTAGCGGGGGACTGTTGGGGGTGGGACGGAGGCGGCGATGGCAACCTTTGAGGGGATTTTTGGGTCGAAGTTGTTTTCTGTGATAAATTGAGTAGCTCCATCTTTCATCCTGGCGGCTGCCTGAATGTCACAGACAGTGACGTTTCAGTGGAAGAGGCTGCATTTGCGCATGTGCTAGTACAGCGTCACCTGGTGGTTGCGTTGTCAGCAAATGCAGCGTTTAAACTTTGGCTCCACGATGACATTTTTTTCCTCAATTAAAATAGGTCTTGAGTGCCTTAATAACTTCTTCACATGTTGCCTTCTGTTCTTCATGAGGATGTTGCCTACACACTCCCTCCATTGCAGACAATAGCGTACTGACCTGCTCCATGTCTGGCTTCTGCACGAGACCGGATGCAGTACGATACCTTGCAAACCTCTGGAACCATCTCGGCCACTCCTCGGCTTGGTTCAGTCCAGTGACCTTTTCAAAGGTACAGGCAAAGATTTCTCCATCATTGCTTTGGTTTACTGTGGCCCCCATATAATATTCTGATATCTGTCAAGGCTTAGTACAGAATTTATAAGAATCTGACGGTTAAAATAACCTGAGTTTACTCTGCACATCTTGCATTGAAGGTTTCATCTACAACTCTCCATGAGGTGCCGTACAGATTATATTACATCACTTCCTGTGATGATGCACATAGTCTATTTATATAATCTGCCCAGTAACAACCCAATGTCCACTCTTATATTATTGTACAGATTTGTGAAAAGTTGAGGATGGGAATGGAACGTCTGAATGAAGATTTCATGATGCTGATGATGTAAATGAGGCTGATCTGTTTCCCATTCCACAATCCCTCTTTATTTCTGTGCATGTTTCTCGATGCTGTTTCAACCAAATTGAAAAAGAATCACAAATCCTCCTCTGGAGCCTCAGGTGTCCATTAGCAAAAGGCATGGTGGCCAAGTGGTAAGGCGTCAGTCTCGTAAACTGAAGATCACTGGTTCAATCCCTGTCCGTGCCTTATGATTAGTTTCTCACTTTAAATGTGATGTTTCCACAAAAGATGTCTGTTGCATTTGGTTCATCCATCTGGAAATCAGTGTGATGTTGCACTTTATCCTGGACACTGGGAATAACATGAGGAGTAGCCACATGGTCCCTCGAGTCTTCTCTGCCATTGATGGAGTGAAAATATCTGAGGTCCAAGCACTGAAGCTTATTACTGTGCATTTGCTTGATATTTAACAGAGCTATTCTATTAATCCCACATCCCGCACTCCTGTCCTTTCCCCCATTGCCCTGTTAGATTTTCCATGTCAGGTATATATACAATTCCATTTAGAGTTAACATTGAATCTGCTTCCACTGACCTTTCAGGATTGCATTCCAGACCAGAACAATACACTGCTGAAAAAACAACATCCTCATCACAACTCGAATTCTTTTGTCAATTACTTTAAATGTGTTTCCTCTGGTTACTGACCCTTCTGTCACTGGCAACACTTTCTCCTTCTTCACTCTGTCAAAACTCTTCAGGATTTGCATTTCCTGCTGCCTTTGCTGATATAACAAAGCTGAGCACACATCACCAAAAGGAATATGATTGGCTCTGAATCACATTTATCCTTCCTGTCAATCTGATGTGGACCTTGTATTTTCCCGGAACCAAACAATCTGAGCAGCAAGTGTGGGTTCCAGTGATTCCCACCGCTCTGAGAGAGAGAGGATGTGATAATGAGCCAGATAGAAGAAAGGAGTGAGATAGAGAGTAAAATAGCCCTGGTCTGTTTCTACTAACCCCCGGCCCCCTACTTAAAATGGCATCATTTTCTCCTGCCTCTCCACATTCTAATCCATTGATTAATGCAATCCTTTCATCTGGAACATAGAACATAGAACAGTACAGCACAGTACAGGCCCGTCGGCCCACGATGTTGTGCCGAACCTTTAACCTACCCTAAGATCAAACTACCTACATACCCTTCATTCAACTATCATCCATGTACCTATCCAAGAGTCGCTTAAATGTCCCTAATGTATCTGCATCTACTACCACCGCTGGCAGTGCATTCCACGCACCCACCACTCTCTGTGTAAAGAACCTACCTCTGACATCTCCCCGAAACCTTCCTCCATCACCTTAAAATTATGCCCCCTGGTGATAGCCCTTTCTGCCCTGGGAAAAAGTCTCTGGCTATCCACTCTATCTATGCCTCTCATCATCTTGTACCCCTCTATCAAGTCACCTCTCATCCTTCTTCGTTCCAATGAGAAAAGCCCTAGCACCCTCAACCTTTCTTCGTAAAACATACCCTCCAGTCCAGGCAGCATCCTGGTAAATCTCCTCTGCACCCTCTCTAAAGCTTCCACATCCTTCCTATAATGAGGCGACCAGAACTGAACACAATATTCCAAGTGTGGTCTAACCAGGGCTTCATAGAGCTGCAGCATAACCTCGCAGCTCTTAAACTCAATCCCCCTGTTAATGAAAGCCAACACACCATATGCCTTCTTAACAACCCTATCAACTTGGGTGGCAACTTTGAGCGATCTATGGACATGGACCCCAAGATTCCTCTGTTCCTCCACACTCCCAAGCATCCTGTCTTTAAGCCTGTATTCTGCATTCAAATTCGACCTTCCAAAATGAATCACTTCACACTTTTCCAGGTTGAACTCCATCTGTCCCTTTAATTCCTGTTTCCTAATCCATTGATGTTTCACAATGTACTGAACTGTCCCAATCCATTGATATAACTCAGTCTATAGAATTTCCCAATCCACTGATATTTTCCAGTCCATTGACTATCTCAATCCATTAATGGTTCCTGGCCATTGACATTCCCAATCCATTTATATTGCCTGTGATTTCAAAGCAACTGTGGAATACAAATAGTATCAGTATTATCAGATACATCGAGACGAGGTGAAATAGCCAAGTGGACAGATGTCAGGTTTATAAAGAAAAAAGCACTGGCTCGATATTTGTCCAGTCTATCACTGGATCTGAACTCTCAACCTACTGTTTTTCTGTGGGTCTGCTGACTTGTAGATGTGAAGAACCATTGGATGTTTCTCAATCCTCTGACTTTTCTCATTCTTGTGCCATATTTGTTCCTTTGGGTTCACCAGTGAAGAAAATTATTCCCTATTACATTTGGTGAAGACTTTAATAAACTCACATCCTTGTGTCTCACCATCTCAGGTCAAACTCCCTACAGAAACTTTAAACATTTAACTATTCTGCTGGAAACATTTTCAAGAGCGCAGCCATTCCTTCATTACGCTTCCTTCTTTGACATGTGATTGACAAATATGTGTGTAATGGAGAGAAAGAGAGTGAAAAAAAAGAGAGAGAGTGCGATAGAAAGTTAGAGGACCAGCTAAAGACAGATAGAGAGAGAAAGGCAGAGAGAGGTAAAGCGATAGACAGAGAGAGAGAGAGAAGGAGAGAGAGAGTCATTGAGTCATGGAGTCACTACAGTACAGTAAGTCATTTTGCCCATCAAGCCCATGTAAATCAATCCATTCAGTCCCATTCCCCCGCTCTATCCCCATCGCCCTGTAAGTTATCTAAACCTGTCATATTTATTATAATCTTGTACATGTCTATCAAATCTCCCCTCAATCTCCTTTGCTCCAAGGAGAACAACACCAGCTTCTCCAACCTAACCTTACAGCTCAAATCCCTCATGTCTGGAACCATTCTGATAAATCTTCTCCACCCTCTCAAGGACACTCACATCCCTCCAAACGTGTGTTGACTAGAACTGGCTGCAATTCTCTGGTTGTGGCCCAACTAGAGATTTATACAGGTTCAGCATAACTTCCCTACTTTTGTTCTCAGTACCTCTATTTATGAAGCCCAAGATCCCATATGCTTTGCTAACTACTTTCTCAATGTGTCCTGCCACCTTCAAAGAACTATGCATATGAATACCCAGGATTTTATTCCTAAAAATATGCTTTCTTCATATAAATCTGTAAAAAATGCATTATACAACAGTTCAAAACAGCACCAAGTTGACATTCCAAAAAGTGCAAAGGAAATCAGTTTTCTTCAATACAGGAGTGAGTTGCCTCACAACCCTTCCATTCCATTTTACCTGACATGGACATTTTACAGCAAACCCATATCTGGTGTATACAGCACGAGGGGTTTCCAATGAGTCCAGCTGCCCAGTTCACTATGGCGGGGGGACCTTACACAGTGGTCTTTCCCCATTGAGCCTTTGCAGTGGCTACCCCAAGCTTTAGTGCGTCCCTCAGCACGTCGTCCTGGACCTTGGAATGTGCCAGTCTGCAAAACTCGGTCGTGGACAACTCTTTGCCCTGCAAGACCAGCAGGTTTCGGGCAGACCAAAGAGTGTCTATCACCAAATTGATGGTCGTCCAGCAGCAGTTAATGTTTATCTCGGTGTGCATCCCTGGGAACAGCACGTAGAGCACAGACTCCTGTGTTACAGAGCTGCTTGGGATGAACCTCGACAAAAACCACTGCATCTCTTTCCACACCTGCTTTGCAAAGACACATTCCAGAAGGAGGTGGGCAACTGTCTCTTCCCCACCGCAGCCACCTCGAGGGCCGCGTGTGGAGGGGCGAGACTTCGGGCATGCAGGAAGGATCTGACAGAAAGGGCTCTTCTTACCACCAGCCAAGCTATATCTTGGTGCTTGTTTGAAAGTTCTGGTGATGAGGCATTCTGCCAAATGACTTTGTCAGTCTGCTCGGGGAACCATCCGACCGGATCCACCATCTCCTTTTCCCGTAGGGCCTTGAGGACATTCCGTGCAGACCACTGCCTGATGGATTGGTGGTCAAAGGTGTTTTCCCGCAGAAACTTTCCCACGAAGGATAGCTGGTACGGTATGGTCCAACTGGATGAAGCGATCCGCGGCAATGTGACCAGACCCATCCTTCGCAACACCTCAGCACATAGTGACACTTGGTGTTTGTGTAATGGGGCTCCACACACAGCTTGGTGCAGCTGCACACGAAGGTGGTCATCAGGATGAGGGCGACGTTGGGTACATTTTTCCCGCCCTTGTCCAGAGGTTTGAACATCGTGTCCCTCCCGCCCTGGTCCATTTTAGATCTCCCGATGATGCAGTTGAAGTCACCGCCTAGGATGACCAGCCTGGACGTCGCCAGCAGCAGTGGGAGCTGCTGGAAGACGGTCAGCCGCTCGCTGCGTTGTACCGGGGCGTACACGTTGATCAACCGGAGCGGAGCGTTGTTGTACATCACGTCTGCTACGAGGAGGCGGCCGCCCACCACCTCCTTAACTTCGGAGATGGTGAAGTTACCTCCCCGCAGCAGAATACCCAGGCCGGAGGAACGGCAGTCATTACCCCCCGACCAGATCGATGGCCCGTGGGACCACCATCGCGACCACTGCTTGTAGGTGCTGAGGTGTGGTATTCCACACTCCTGCAGAAACAGTAGGTCAGCTTTGACCTTGGCAAGGTAATCCAAGGTTGAAACACATCGCGTAGTAGATTTAATGCTACGCACATTAATGGAAGCAATTCTTACACCCATTTTTTACTAAAAATTAGTTGTTGCTTCCCATACCATTTGTCCTCGCCTCCTTGATGAAGGGTCACTGACCCGAAACGTTAACTCTGCTTCTCTTTCCACAGATGCTGCCAGACCTGCTGAGTGGTTCCAGCATTTCTTGTTTTTATTTCAGATTTCCAGCATCCACAGTATTTTGCTTTTCTCTCGCTGTCTCTTGCTGGTTTGCTCAGTACCTTTCTCTGTCTGTTCCTTTCTAAGTCCTGATAATATCTTCCTGGTTTTCTGTGTGTCTTTCTCTGCCTGCCTCATTGTCGGTGCTGTTACTCAGTGTCCTTGTGTCATTGTGCAGTGAGGGTGAGTCTGTCAGCACGTGTGTTGCTGAGTCCGGGATTCTTGAGAAATCCGACTCCAATCCTATTTTTATAAAAACATTGGGGAATGAACATATTTCACTAACGGGCAGCTGAAATCGAAAACAGTAGTTAGCAGAGTGGTGCAGTGGAAGCGTGCTGGGCCCCTAACCCAGAGGTCAATGGATCGAAACCATTCTCTGCTATTTATGTTTGGTAATAATACAAACAGTTCACTTTCAAAACATCAAGTATTTACCCATAATAACAAGATGCTTCCAAAGGCACTCAGTTGCAATCAGCTTCTTCTTTCCAGTGAACACATCTATCAGTAACAAATCACTTTTGCTCACACGAACACAAGCTGCAAACACGGACCAGCCGAGTCTCTCCCACTTTGTCAACACCTTCCTGCAGAGACTCCTCTCCACCACCAGATGGTGATGTTGACCACAATAAAACCAGGACAAATGGTCACAGTGAGGAGACGGTCAGTAACAGAAAATAAAGCAATAACAGGGAAAACCTTTACACAACAACAGGGTACATCTTTACACAACAGAAAACATATTTACACAACAGGAAATAGCTTTCGATAACAGGGAGAACACAATCATACAAATGCCTTGTTTCTCCATCTCAGTCTCGTTGCCTCTCTCTCTGTCCCTCACTTTTGCTTCCTCACAGTCTATTCTTGGTTTTCTGTGTGTTTTGCTCTCTGTCCCGTTGTCGATGGTGTTACTCAGCGTCCTTGTAACATTGTGTAGCCAGGCTAAGCCTCCTAACACCTGTGTTGCTGTAATAAAAACAGAAAATGCTGGAAATGCTCAGTCGGTCTGGCAGCATCTGTGCAGAGAGAAACAGTTAACAGTTCAGGTCTGTTTCCTTAGCTCACATTAACTTTGTTCTCTCTCCACAGATGCTGCCAGACCTGCTGATTATTTCAAGCATTTTCTGTTTATGTTTCAGATTTCCAGCATCTGCAGTATTTTGCTTTTGTACGTGTGTTGCTGTGTCTGGGAATGTTTGAGTGCAATGCTATTGCTTTATAAACAGCGTTGAAACAAACATTTATCTCGTTAACACACAGCACTAATACACAGCTGGATATAAACAGCAGCCTGCAGCAGAGGGTGCAGTGGAAGTTTATTAACACAAATAATTCACCAGCACTATATTTACTGCTGCCCACAATCACACCACACTTCATCTTAACACGTTTTACTCTTTATTTACATCAACTTCTTCCTTCCAGTAAACACTTCAATTTGGAACACAGCTTCCAAATCACCTTTATTCACAAACCCGAACACACACCAGCCCAGACTTTCCCCTTTCTGTCATCCCATTCCTGCATCACTGCCTCTCCACCAACAGTTGTTGCTAGAATCATACAATCATAGAATGGCTACAGCACAGAAGGAGGCCATTCAGCCTGTCGAACCCGTGCTGGCTCTCTGTTAGAGCAACTCACCTCATTTCACTGCCTAGTCAGTTCAATTTTGGAGGTGGGAAAACTTCTCGAAAGAATAATTCGGGACAAAATTAATAATCCCATGGACAAATGTGGGTTAATTCAAGAAAGCCAGCATGGATATCTTAAGGGAAAATCATGTTTAACTGTCCTGCTGTAGTTTTTTTGATGAGGTTACAGAGAGGGATGATGAGGGCAATGCTGTTGATGTGGTGTACATGGACTTTCAAAAGGTCTGGCAGCATCTGAAAGGTCACTGACCTGAAACGTTAACTTTGCTTCTCTCTGCACAGATGCTGCCTGACCTGCTGAGTATTTCCAGCATTTCTTGTTTTCATTATGGCACAGAGTTCCCTTTTCAAACTTACAGAATTAACTACAATAATGTACTCTGAGATTCAAGTTAAATATCAGCCCAATATTTACACACATTATGAGTTTATAAGTTTCAGTATTAATTCCCATAGTGCATCCTGACATATACATTAGATATAACATAACATAAGAACAGAAGAAATAGGAGCAGGAGTAGGCCATTCGGCCCCTCAAGCCTGCCCTGCCATTCAGTAAGATCATGGCTGATCTGCCCCAGACCTCAACTCCTCTTTCATGGCAGCTCTTCATGGACCTCAACTCTCCAATATTTCAAAAATATATTTACATCCTCTTTAAATACTTTCAGTGATTTAGCCTCCAATACTGTCTGGGGTGGAGAATTCCAGACATTCACTACCCTCTGAGAGAAGAAATGCCTTTGCATCTCAGTTTAAATGAGTGTCCCCTTATTCTGTACCTATGTCGCCTAGTTTGAGATTCCCCCACTAGTGGAAACATTTTCTCAACATCTACCCTGTTAATAAAAACAAGAAATGCTGGAAATACTCAGCAGGTCTGGCAGCATCTGTGAAGAGAGAAGCAGAGTTAATGTTTCAGGTCAGAGACCCTTCTTCACCCTGTTAAGCCCCCTCAGAATCTTGTACGTTTCAAAAAGATCACCCCTCATTCTTCTGAACTCGAATGAATAACCTGTTTAGCCGTTCTTCATAAGTCAACCCCTTCATCTCAGGAATCATCTGAGTGAATCGCTTTTGAACTCCTCCAATGCCAGTACATCCTTTCTTAAGTCTAAATCTCAAGTGTGATATTAGATTGAGAGAATCTGAAAGATAGTATAACCTGAGATACAAACTGAGAATTCAGTTTAAAACTCCCCCGGATTGTGAAACTAAAAGATACAATAGCAATTTAATTTGTATAGACTGTGCTTTGGATCACATTCCAGCCCTCATACAGTATCAGACTGGAAGATACTGTAGCAATTCCATTAGTGCAGACTCAGCTCTACATTACAGAGCAGGGAACATATTTAAACAACCGGGAACACTTTTACACAAGACGGATCATATTTACACAACTGAGAAGATCTTTACCCAACAGGGAACCATTTTACATAATAACAGAGAACATCTTCACACAACAGCGAATACAATAACACAACAGAGAACATATTACACAGCAGGAAATATCTTTAAAAGAACACAGGGAACATCTTTACACAACAGAGAACACAATTACATAAATCATCAGTCTTTCGCTGTCTCTTGCTGGTTTGCTCAGTACCTTTCTCTGTCTGTTCCCTTATGGGTCCTGATAATCTCTTCCTGGTTTTCTGTGTGTCTTTCTCTGTCTGTTCCCTTCTGGGTCCTGATAATCTCTTCCTGGTTTTCTGTGTGTCCTTCTCTGTCTGTTCCTTTCTGGGTCCTGATAATATCTTCCTGGTTTTCTGTGTGTCTTTCTCTGCCTGCCTCATTGTCGGTGCTGTTACTCAGTGTCCTTGTGTCATTGTGCAGTGAGGGTGAGTCCGTCAGCACGTGTGTTGCTGAGTCCGGGATTCTTGAGAAATCCGACCACAATCCTATTTTTATAAAAACATTGGAGAAATGAACATATTTCACTAACAGGCAGCTAAAATTTAAAGTAGTAATTAGCAGAGTGGCGCAGCGGAAGCGTGCTGGGCCCATAACCCAGAGTTTGATAAATCAAAACCATTCTCTGCTATTTATGTTTGGTAGTAACACAAACAGTTCACTTTCAAAACATCAAGTGTTTCCCCAAAATAACAAGATGCGCTCGATTGCAATCAGCTTTTTCCTTCGAGTGAACAGATCAATCAGTAACAAATCACTTTTGCTCACACGAACACAAACTGCAAACACGGACCAGCCGAGTCTCTCCCATTTTGTCAACCCCTTCCTGCAGAGTCTCCTCTCCACCACCAGATGGTGATTTTGGCCACAATAATACCAGGACAAATGGTCACAGTGAGGAGACGGCCAGCAACAGAAAATAAAACAATAACAGGGAAAACCTTTACACAACAACAGGGTACATCTTTACACAACAGAAAACATATTTACACAACAGGAAATACATTTAGACAACAGGGAGAGCACAATCATACAAATGCCTTGTTTCTCCATCTCAGTTTCGTTGTCTGTCTCTCTCTCTCCGTTCCTCACTTTTGCTTCCTCACAGTCTATTCGTTTTCTGTGTGTTTTTCTCTCTGTCCCGTTGTCGATGGTGTCACTCAGCGTCCTTGTAACATTGCGTAGCCAGGCTGAGCCTCCCAACACCTGTGTTATCGAACATAGAACATAGAACAGTGCAGCACAGTACAGGCCCTTCTGCCCACGATGATGTGCCGAACCTTTAACCTACTCTAAGATCAAAACTACCTACATACCCTTCATTCTACTATCATCCATGTACCTATCCAAGAGACGCTTAAATGTCCCTAATGTATCTGCTTCTACTACCACCGCTGGCAGTGCATTCCACGCACCCACCACTCTCTGTGTAAAGAACCTACCTCTGACATCTCACCGAAACCTTCCTCCATCACCTTAAAATTATGCCCCCTGGTGATAGCCCTTTCCACCCTGGGAAAAAGTCTCTGGCTATCCACTCTATCTATGCCTCTCATCATCTTGTACCCCTCTATCAAGTCACCTCTCATCCTTCTTCGTTCCAATGAGAAAAGTCCCAGCTCCCTCAATCTTTCTTCGTAAGACATGCCCTCCAGTCCAGGCAGCATCCTGGTAAATCTCCTCTGCACCCTCTCTAAAGCTTCCACATCCTTCCTATAATGAGACGACCAGAACTGAACACAATATTCCAAGTGTGGTCTAACCAGGGCTTTATAGAGCTGCAGCATAACCTCGCGGCTCTTAAACTCAATCCCCCTGTTAATGAAAGCCAACTCACCATACGCCTTCTTAACAACCCTATCAACTTGGGTGGCAACTTTGAGCGATCTATGGACATGGGCCCCAAGATCCCTCTGTTCCTCCACACTACCAAGAATCCTGTCTTTTCGCCTGTATTCTGCATTCAAATTCAACCCTCCAAAATGAATCACTTCACACTTTTCCAGGTTGAACTCCATCTGCCACTTCTCAGCCCAGCTCTGCATCCTGTCAATGTCCTGTTGCAACCTACAACAGCCTTCCACACTATCCACAACTCCAGCAACCTTCGTGTCATCGGCAAACTTGCTAACCCAGACTTCCACTTCCTCATCCAAGTCATTTATAAAAATCACAAAGAGCAGAGGTCCCAGAACAGATCCCTGCGGAACACCACTGGTCACCGAGCTCCAGGCTGAATACTTTCCATCTACTACCACCCTCTGTCTTCTATGGGCCAGCCAATTCTGTATCCAGACAGCCAACTTTCCCTGTATCCCATGCCTCCTTACTTTCTGAATGAGCCTACCATGGGGAACCTGATCAAACGCCTTGCTGAAATCCATATACACCACATCCACTGCTTTTTCTTCATCAATGTGTTTTGTCACATCTTCAAAGAATGTAATAAGGCTTGTGAGGCATGACCTGCCCCTCACAAAGCCATGCTGACTGTCTCTAATCAAACTATGCTTTTCCAACTAATCATAAATCCTGTCTCTCAGAATCCTCTCCAATAATTTGCCCACTACCTACGTAAGACTGACTGGTCTATAATTCCCAGGGTTATCCCTATTCCCTTTCTTGAACAAGGGAATAACATTTGCCACCCTCCAATCATCTGGTACTACTCCAGTGGACAGTGAGGACGCAAAGATCATCGCCAAAGGCGCGGCAATCTCTTCCCTCGCTTCCCGTAATATCCTTGGGTATATCCTGTCTCTCCCCAGGGACTTATCTGTCCTCATGTCTTTCAAATTTCCAGCACATCCTCCCTCCTAACATCAACCTGTTCGAGCATATCAGCCTGTTTCACGCTGTCCTCACAAACGACCAGGTCCCTCTCACTAAAGAATACTGAAGCAAAGTATTCATTTAGGACCTCCCCTACCTCCTCCGACTCCAGGCACAAGTTCCCTCCACTATCTTTGATCGGCCCTACCCTCACTCTGGCCATCCTCTTGTTCCTCACATAAGTGTGGAACGCATTGGGATTTTCCTTAATCCTACCCGCCAAGACTTTTTCATGTCCCCTTCTAGCTCTCCTAAGTCCATTCTTCAGTTCCTTCCTGGCTACCTTGTAACCCTCTGGAGCCCTGTCTGATCCTTGCTTCCTCAACCTTAAGTAAGCTTCCTTCTTCCTCTTGACTAGCTGTTCCACATTTCTTGTCATCCAAGGTTCCTTCACCCTACCATCCCTTCCTTGCCTCATCGGGACAAACCTATCCAGCATTCGCAGCAAGTGCTCCCTGAACAACCTCCACATTTCTGTCGTGCATTTCCCTGAGAACATCTGTTCCCAATTTATGCACCCCAGTTCCTGCCTAATAGCATTGTAATTCCCCCTCCCCCAATTAAATATTTTCCCATCCCGTCTGCTCCTGTCCCTCTCCATGACGATAGTAAAGGTCAGGGAGTTGTGATCACTATCACCGAAATGCTCTCCCACCGAGAGATCTGCCACCTGGCCTTGTTCGTTGCCAAGCACCAAATCCAACATAGCTTCCCCTCCAGTCAGCCTATCTACACAAACAGGTCAGTGGCAAGTGGTCCAGAGGAAAACCACAAAGAAAAAACATCCCAAAGCCACCACCCAAACCAGTGGCAAGAGGAGGCTCTCTTCTGAATCAGACTGCAACAACTCCTCTTCACTGGACGGGAAAATGCTGGAACGACAGCCCCTTCAAAAGAGGCGGCAGAACTCCGAGATGGATGATAAAGCATCCCAGCTCCCGGGCACTGGAAGCTGTGATGGGCCCGGCGTGCCCCAACCCCAATGCCCCACACGTAACGACGTGGCCAACGCATCTCAGCTCCGGGACACCGGGCGCAAAGACACGTCTGGCGCACCTGAGCTCCGGGAGACCGGGAGCTGTGATGTTTTCGAGGAGGAACAGATGGAAGCAGCTGAGGACAACCCAATGCTCTCTGCCTACAAGACCCCCCCGATGTCACCCGAGCGGCACAAACCCTGCATGAAAAATCAGGAGGGGTTTCTGAGCCCAACCAACGTGAAACTGCTTGCGCACAAGATGGGTATGCAGGAACATCCCGAAGGACTGGGACTAGCGAGGACAAATGGTATGGGAAGCAACAACTAATTTTTAGTAAAACATGGGTGTAAGAATTGCTTCCATTAATGTGCGTAGCATTAAATCTACTACGCGATGTGTTTCAACCTTGGATTACCTTGCCAAGGTCAAAGCTGACCTACTGTTTCTGCAGGAGTGTGGAATACCACACCTCAGCACATACAGGCAGTGGTCGCAATTGTGGTCCCAGGGGCCATCGATCTGGTCGGGGGGTAATGACTGCCGTTCCTCCGGCCTGGGTATTCTGCTGCGGGGAGGTAACTTCACCATCTCCGAAGTTAAGGAGGTGGTGGGCGGCCGCCTCCTCGTAGCAGACATGATGTACAACAACGCTCCGCTCCGGTTGATCAACGTGGACGCCCCGGTACAACGCAGCGAGCGGCTGACCGTCTTCCAGCAGCTCCCACTGCTGCTGGCGACATCCAGGCCGGTCATCCTAGGCGGTGACTTCAACTGCATCATCGATGCGGCTGGACGATCCGGCAGTGACGACAGCAAACTGGACGCTACGTTCAGATTCCTAATAGAAACAGTGAAGGATGCCAAACTGCACGACGTCTTCAGAAAACCTGCAGACGGAGCGCAGCGCAGATACACATGGTCAAGATCGGACGGGTCTGCCCGTTCCAGGATTGACTTCCTGTTTGTGTCCCGTGCTGTCACGGTCGGAACCACCGACGTCAAGCCGGTGTTCTTCTCCGACCACTGCCTCTTACTGGCCGACTGTCACTTACAGGACGACCAGCGGGTTGGCAGAGGGACGTGGAAGCTCAATGCGACACTGCTGACCCCAGAGAACGTTGAGGAACTCAAAAGGGATTACAATGGTTGGCGGACCGTGAAACCCCTCTTTGAGTCTCCAGTTCACTGGTGGGAAGCGATTAAGGAGAACATCAAGAGGTTCTTCATCCACAAAGGTGTTCAGAAGGCGAGAGAGAGACAGAGGGAACTGTCCCGACTCCAGAAAATTATGCAAAATCTACTCCGGTTGCAGTCAATGGGGGTCGAGGTCAAGGAGGACCTCCAAGAGGTGAAGAGCCATCAGGCCTCGCTCTTTGCCAAGGAGGCCTCCAAGATCATCTTCCAATCCAGAGTCCGTTCCATCGAGCAGGATGAGACGTGCTCGCGTTACTTCTTCCAAAAGGGACACACAGAGAGCTCTGTTATCAGCAGCCTGAAGGAAGAAGATGGCTCGGTAACGTCTTCGCAGTACGACATACTAAGGATCAGCAAATCCTTTTATGCTGGGCTGTATGACGCGAAGCACACAGACAGCAGAGCCTCCCAGTCCTTCCTGTCATCTATCACAGAGGTCTTAGATGACAGCAGGAGGGAGAGACTGGACAAGCCGCTAACTCTGGACGAGCTGACAAAGGCCGTCGAGTCTTTCGAGACGAGTAAAACTCCCGGGAGCGACGGCTTACCGGTCGAGTTGTACTCGGCCCTGTGGGACTGGGTCGGCCCGGACCTGCTGGAAGTATACGAGAGTATGCTCCTGGCCGGCAGCATGTCAGAATCCATGAGAAAAGGCATCATCACCCTCATTTACAAGCAGAAGGGGGAGAGGGCAGAAATCAGAAATTGGCGGCCCATCTCACTGCTTAATGTTGATTACAAGATTCTGTCCAAAGTCATAGCCAGTCGAGTGAAGTCTGCTCTGGAGTTGGTGATTCACCCCGATCAGACCTGTACTGTACCCGGCAGGAAGATCTCTGGTAGTCTCGCGCTACTCAGGGATACGATCGCCTACGTAAGGGACAGGAGGGTGGACACCTGCATCATCAGCCTGGACCAGGAGAAGGCTTTTGACAGGATATCGCACACCTACATGATGGACATGCTTTCCAAAATGGGGTTTGGGGAGGGAATCTGCAATTGGATCCAACTGCTCTACACAAACATCAGTAGCGCAGTCTCAATCAACGGGTGGGAATCGGAAAGTTTCCCGATCAAATCTGGAGTCAGACAGGGCTGCCCTATGTCCCCGGTCTTGTTTGTTTGCTGTATTGAACCGTTTGCTGAGTCTATTCGGAAGGATGCGAGCATAAGAGGGGTGACAATCCCAGGCAGCGGAGGCACTCAGGTCAAAACCTCCCTGTACATGGATCATGTCGCCTTCTTCTGCTCGGATCCGCTGTCCGTGCGCAGACTGATGAGCATCTGCGACCAGTTCGAACTGGCCTCGGGAGCCAAAGTTAACCACGGCAAGAGCGAGGCCATGTTCTTTGGCAACTGGGCTGACCGATCCTTTGTCCCCTTCACCGTCAGGTCAGATTACCTGAAGGTGCTGGGGATATGGTTCGGAAGGGCCGGGGCGTGCACCAAAACATGGGAGGAGCGAGTAGCCAAGGTACGACAAAAGTTGGGCATGTGGGGGCAGCGATCTCTCTCAATTGTGGGTAAGAACCTGGTCATCAGGTGCGAGGCGCTCACGTTGTTGCTCTACGTGGCGCAGGTCTGGCCCATACCCCACTCCTGCGCCGTGGCAGTCACCCGAGCCATTTTCCGCTTCGTCTGGGGATCTAAAATGGACCGGGTCCGGAGGGACACGATGTTCAAATCTCTGGACAAGGGCGGGAATAATGTACCCAACGTGGCCCTCATCCTGATGACCACCTTCGTGTGCGGCTGCATCAAGCTGTGTGTAGATCCCCAGTACGCAAACTCCAAGTGTCACTACGTGCTGAGGTTCTATCTGTCCCCGGTGTTGCGAAGGATGGGCCTGGTCACATTGCCGCGGAACGCTCCATGCAGTTGGGCGGTGCCGTACCACCTATCCTTCGTGGAGCAGTTTCTGCGGGGAAACACCTTTGACCACCTGTCCATCAGGCAGTGGTCTGCACGGAATGTCCTCAAGGCCCTACGGGAAAAGGAAACGGTGGATCCTGTCGGATGGTTCCCCGAGCAGACCGTCAAAGTCATTTGGCGGAATGCCTCATCACCAGAACTTTCAAACAAGCACCAAGCTGTAGCTTGGCTTGTGGTGAGAAGGGCCCTCCCCGTCAGATCTTTCATGCACACCCGAAGTCTCGCCCCCTCCGCACAGTGCCCCCGCGTTGGCTGTGGTGGGGAAGAGACGGTCGCCCACCTCCTCCTGGAATGTGCCTTTGCAAAGCAGGTATGGAAAGAGATGCAGTGGTTTTTGTCAAGGTTCATCCCAAGCAGCTCTGTAACACAGGAGTCTGTGCTCTCCGGGCTGTTCCCAGGGACGCACACCGAGAGAAACATCAACTGCTGCTGGAGGACTATCAATTCGGTGAAAGACGCCCTTTGGTCTGCCCGAAACTTGCTGATCTTCCAGCGCAAAGAGTTGTCCACCACCGAATGTTGCAGACTGGCACATTCCAAGGTCCAGGACTACGTGCTGAGGGACGCACTAAAGCTTGGGGCATCCGCAGCAAAGGCTCAATGGGGAAAGACCACAGTGTAAGGTTCCCCCACTAAGCTGGACTGAGGGGCTGGATCCATGGGAAACCTCTCGAACTGTATCGTTAATATTCTCAATTGCTGTAAATGTAAAACTGTAATTGACATGACAATTGTGAAACGGAAGGGTTGGGAAGAAACTCATGACAGTATTGAAGGAAACTGATCCCCCTGGCAATGTTTGTATTTTTTGGTGCTGTTTGGAAACTGTTTGGCAATGTAATTTTTTACAGATCTTTATGAATAAAGTATATTTTGGAAATTAAAAAAAAAATCTACATATTGAGTCAGGAAACCTTCCTGGACACACCTGACAAAAACTGCTCCATCCAAACTTTTTTCGCTAAGGAGTTTCCAATCAGTATTAGGGAAGTTGAAGTCACCCATGACAACAATCCTGTTACTTCTGCACCTTTCCAAAATCTGCCTCCCAATCTGTTCCTCCGTGTCTCTTTTGTTATTGGGGGGTCTATAGAAAACTCCCAATAAAGTGACTGCTCCTTTCCTGTTTCTGACTTCCACCCATAATGACTCACTAGACAAACCCTCCACGATGACCTACCTTTCTGCAGCTGTGATACTATCCCTGATTAACAATGCCACTCCCCCACTTCTTTTACCTCCCTCCCTATTCCTTTTGAAACATCTAAACCCCGGAACATCCAACATCCATTCCTGCCCCTGTGATCTCCAACTGTCCGTAATGGCCACAACATCGTAGCTCGAAGTACTGATCCATGCTCTAAGTTCATCACCCTTATTCCTGACACTTCTTGCATTAAAATAGACACACTTCAACCCATCATACTGGCTGAAACTTTGCCCTGTCAACTGTCTCACCTTCCTCACAGACTCTCTGCACTCGGTATCTGCCTGTTCAACAGCTACCCCATCCACTGATCCATAGCTCCGGTTCCCATCCCCCTGCCAAACTAGTTTAAACCCTCCCGAAGAGCTCTAGCAAACCTCCCGCCCAGGATATTGGTGCCCCTCCAGTTCAGATGCAACCTGTCCTTCTTGTACAGGTCCCACCTTCCCCAGAAAGTATCCCAATGATCCACATAACTGAAGCCCTCCCTGCTACACCAGCTCTGTAGCCACGTGTTCAGCTGCACTCGCTCTCAGTTTCTAGCCTCACTAGCACTTGGCACCGGTTTCAATCCTGAGATTACTACTCTGCTCGTCCTGCCTTTTAGCTTCCAACCTAACTCCTATATTCGCTTTTCAGGTCCTCATCCCTTTTCCCAGCTATGTCATTGGTACCGATATGTACCACGACTTCTGGCTGCTCCCCCTCCCCCTTACGAATCCTGTAGACTCGATCTGAGACATCCCTGACCCTGGCACCCAGGAGGCAACATACCATCCGGGAGTCTCGTTCGCGACCACAGAATCTCCTGTCTGTTCCTCTAACCATTGAATCTCCTATCACTGTCGCTCTCCTATTCTCCACCCTTCCCTTCTGAGCCGCAGAGCCAGGCTCAGTGCCAGAGACCTGGCCGCTGTGGCTTTCCCCTGGTAGGTCCCCCCCCCAACCGTATCCAAAACGGTATACTTATTATTGAGGGGAACGGCCACAGGGGATCCCTGCACTGTGTGCCTATTCCCTTTCCCTCCCCTGACGGTCACCCAGCTGCCTTTATCCTGTGACTGAGGTGTCAGTACTTCCCTATAACTGCTCTCTATCATCCCCTCTGCCTCCCGCATGATCCGAAGTTCATCCAGCTCCAGCTCCGGTTCCCTAACGCGGTCTGTGAGGAGCTGGAGTTGGGTGCACTTCTCACAGGTGAAGTCAGCAGGGACACAAGTGGTGCCCCTTACCTCCCACATCCTGCAAGAGGAGCATGCAACTGCCCTAGCTTCCATCCCCTCTGCTCGAAATTGACAACAGAGAATAAAAAAATATAAAGGAAAACCTTACCTTACCAAACCCTCCACACAAGAGTCCTTTTTTTTGGTTGGAGTAGGAGGATGGGTGGGAGACATTACACATGTAGTGTTTCGGGTTTAGCCACAGCCCGAATATTTAAGTTCACGTACCCAACAGTCCCCGTGTCCGCGTCCGCCGAATCGTCAGGTAAGTACTTCATAGTGAAACGTCCCTTCCCGGCTGCCCCCTGGCTCGCACTATCACCGCTACTGCTGATCAAAGGTGTTGCTGTAATAAAAACAGAAAATGCTGGAAATGCTCAGTAGGTCTGGCAGCATCTGTGCAGAGAGAAACAGTTAACAGTTCAGGTCTGTTTCCTTAGCTCACATTAACTTTGTTTCTCTCTCCACAGATGCTGCCAGACCTGCCGACTATTTCAAGCATTTTCTGTTTATGTTTCAGATTTCCAGCATCCGCAGTATTTTGCTTTTGTACGTGTGTTGCTATGTCTGGGACTGTTTGAGTGCAATGCTATTGCTTTATAAACAGCGTTGAAACAAACATTTATCTCGCTAACACACAGCACTAATACACAGCTGGATATAAACAGCAGCCTGCAGCAGAGGGTGCAGTGGATGTTTATTAACACAAATAATTCACCAACACTATATTTACTGCTATCCACAATCACACCACGCTTCATCTGAACACGTTTTACTCTTTATTTACATCAACTTCTTCCTTCCAGTAAACACTTCAATTTGGAACACAGCTTCCAAATCCCCTTTATTCACAAACCCGAACACAAGCTGCAAATGCTGCAAACACATACCAGCCCAGACATTCCCCTTTCTGTCAACCCATTCCTGCATCACTGCCTCTCCACCAACAGTTGTCGCTAGAATCATACAATCATAGAATGGCGAAAGCACAGAAGGAAGCCATTCGGCCTGACGAACCCATGTTGGCTCTCTGCGAAAGCAACTCACCTCGTCTCACTCCCCAGTCAGTTCAATTTCGGTGGTGGGAAAACTTCTCGAAAGAATAATTCGGGACAAAATTAATAGTCCCATGGACAAATGTGGGTTAATTCAGGAAAGACAGCATGGATTTCTTCAGGGAAAATCATGTTTAACTGTCCTGCTGGAGTTTTTGATGAGGTAACAGAGAGGGTTGATGAGGGCAATGCTGTTGATGTGGTGTACATGGACTTTCAAAAGGTCTGGCAGCATCTGAATGGTCACTGACCTGAAACATTAACTCTGTTTCTCTCTCCACAGATGCTGCCAGACCTGCTGAGTATTTCCAGCACTTTTTGTTTCTATTTCAGATTTCTAGCATCTGCAGTATTTTGCTTTTATTGACTTTCAAAAGGAGTTTGATACAGTGCAACACAAGAGACTTGTGAGCAAAGTTATAACTCATGGAATAAAAGGGACAGTAGTAACATGGATATGGAATTGGCTGAGTGACAGGAAACAAAGAGTAGTGAGCAATGGATGTTCTTCGGGCTGGAGGAAGGTTTGTAGTGGAGTTCCCCAGGAGTCAGTGTTGGGACCCTTGCCTTTCCTGATATATATTAATGACCTAGACCTTGGTGTACAGGGCAGAATTTCAAAGTTTATGGATGATACGAAAATTGGAAGCATTGTGAACTGGAAGGATGATAGTGTAGAACTTCAAAAGGACATAGACAAGTTGGTGGAATGGGAGGACAGATGACAGGTGAAGTTCAATGCAGAGAAATGTGAATTGATTCATTTTGGTCAGAAGAACATGGAGTGACAATATAGAATAAAGGGTACAATTCTAAAGGGGGTGCAGGAGCAGAGGGACCTGGGGGTATAAGTCATTGGTTGAGAGAGCGGTTAATAAAGCATACAGTATCCTCGGCCTTAGTAATAGAGGCATAGAGTACAAGAACAAGGAGGTCATGTTGCACTTGTATAAGACACTAGCCTCAGCTGAAGTACTGCGTCCAGTTCTGGGTGCCACACTTTAGGAAAGATGTGAAGGCATTGGAGAGATTATGGAAAAGATTCATGAGAATGGTTCCAGGGATGAGGAACTTCAGTTATGAAGATAGATTGGAGAAGTTAGGACTGTTTTCCTTGGAGAAAAGAAGGCTAAGAGGAGATTTCATAGTGGTATTCAAAATGATGAGGGGTGTGGACAGAGTGAATAGGGAGAAACTGTTCCCACTTGTGAAAGGATCGAGAATGAGAGGGCACAGATTTAAAGTAATTGGTAAAAGAAGCAAAAGCGACATGGGGTAAAACTTTTTCACGCAGCGAGTGGTTAAAGTATGAACTGCCTGAGAATGTGATGGAGGCAGGTGTAATTGAAGCATTCATAGGGGAATTAGACTGTTATCTGAAAAGGAAGAATGTGCAGGATAATGGGGAGAGGACGGGGAAGTGACATGAGGTGAATTGCTCATTTGGAGAGTCAGTGCAGACACGATGGGCCAAATGGCCTCCTTCTGTGCAGTAACAATTCTGTGATTCCAATATTCAAGTCATTTATATATATGGTGGTCCTGACACTGACCCTTGTGGACATCACTGTTCACCATCTTCCATTCTGAAAAACAACCAAATACCACAACTCGCTTTTCTTGATATTTCATACATTTTTTAATCTAAGCAGATACTGACCCTCCTATTCCAGGAGCCTCAGTTTTGTTACCCAGCCTTTTATGTGGTAGTTTGTCAAACGCTTTCTGAAAATCCATTTCGACAACATCCATTGCTTTCCCTTCATCAACCTTTTCTGTTATTTCATCAAAAAAAATCAGTTATTTATTAATAGATGCAGCACTGAAACAGGCCCTTCGGCCCACCAAGTCTCTGCCGACCAACAACCACCCATTTATGCTAATCCAACATTATTCCCATATTCCCGACCACATCCCCCACCACCTACCTCCACTGGGGGCAATTCACAATGGTCAACTTACCAATCAATCTGCAAGTCTTTGGCTGTGCGAGGAAACACACGCAGTTACAGGGAGAACTCAAACTGCGCACAGACATTCGCCAGAACTGAACACGGGTCGCTGGAGCTGTGAGGCTGCGGTGCCAAACACTGTTCGCCCAAAATGACCGTAGCAGGACTCGAACCTACAATCTTCTGTTAACCTCGTTAAATACATCGAAGTCAGTCGCATTATCCATTAGGCCACACGGCCAATAGTGAAGGATTGGAGAGGTGCTGAACCTCTCAGTTTTCGGTCTACCCAAACCAAGTTCAAGGCCTGAATAATGAACCGATTGCCTCTCATTAGTTCTGTGAATAATACAATGATTTAATAGACAAAGTTTTGAAACATTCCTGCCCATAAATCTTGATAACAGAGAGTGTGTGGATCTCCTGACTCAGAATGTTTAGTGGATACAGTCCTCAGATCCGACAAGGAATCCCTGAACATCCACAGTAAAGACAATGTGGATGAGGAAATGGAAGAGCCGGGAGCTGAAACTCAGGGACGGCCGAGCCCTCCTGTCATTGAGCTTGTGTGTCTGCTCTGCTCGCCGCACTTCCGGCTCTACTTTGTTTCCAATGAAAAGATGAATAGGGCCGTTCGGTTTTCCTCTCACTGACAGCGTGTTTCACTCGGGTTAATATAACCCGGGACTTTTGCTGCTGAAATGAATTCTGCAAGGTCCCAGCAAACACACCGGCTCCCTCCTTTCTCCCCTCTTTCTATCGGATTGTTTTACCAGGAGGGGCTCAATAATAACAAAGCCCCTGCAGGGAATGACCACAAATTGAGCATCTAAATGGGGCAAGTGGGCAGCTTTCTGGGTTCTAGGTTCCCCCTACCCCGCCCCTCCCTCCCTCCAGTCCAAGCCCCTCTTCACTTTCTTTGGGACTTTGATGAGGGTGAAATGGGGAAAGTTCCCATTGATGTTTGAATGCTGAATTGCTGCAGATCTCTGCGCACGCGCGGTGTTGCCCCGCCCCCAGTGGGACGTCACAATGAGGTGTGGAGCGCATGCGCAGCCTTTCCCCAACCCAATCTGCGAGGCCATTCACTCAATCAGGGGAAGATGGTTTAAATCAGCTGCTAATGGAGACTTCCCGGGCCCGGGGGAAGGGAACAAACAGCATCTGCTTCCAGCAGCCACTGCTTTGGGAGCGTGTCCGCAGATGTGCTCAGAGACTCGCATTGAGTGGTGGGAAGTTGAGGGAGAGTCGGGGATTGTTTGTAACAGACACTGTGGAGCAGGAGCTGCTCCCGGAACATGGAGTGAGCCGGGGACACGGGGAAGGGAGAGTTCATTCTCGGACAGTGTCTGTACAGGCGCAGGGAGACACAATGGGAAGAAATCACTATTGAAAATCACTGACAATCTCACCACCCAAAGGAGAGGGAATTTTCCTGCTTTAGTTCCAGTCTTTCACTGTTTGTTGGATTGTGAACAGTGGGGGAAAAATAGCCGCAAAATAACCATGTGGACAGTTAGACAAAGAGCATTTATTGCAGACACCAGGTGAGAAGTGTGAAAGGCACATTTTAAATAGTGGCTGCTTGTTTTCCGTTGAAATAGAATTGTGACTGTGTAAAGGTCACTGCTCTATCGGACAGTCCCTGTCATTGAGCAGTGCAGGGCTTGTGTTGTTTCTGAATGTCACAAACTTGTTTTAAAACCACTGCAAACACCTGGTAAACAGAAGTTGAAGACTGCAGTACTGCAGTGGAGGCAGACACTGACACTGTTTGTGTTCCTGGTTTTCATTTCGCGATTGTTCATAATGATTATTATTGGCACGATTACATTGATCGCTTTTGTATCTTCTATCTCACCAGTTCTTTCATTCCTGCAGGAAAATACATGAAGGAACCTGAATGGATGTGGTGATTCTTGGACACAAGGAAAAGTGCAGCGAGCTCATTCCAACACTCAGTCGGTACAGGATCACTCCCAAAGCACAGAGATACTGCCAGCTCATCAGTTCCACTGGAACAAACAAAAGAAGTAGTCAGACAGTCACTGATCCCAAAGTCGAGAGACACAATTTCAATCCAACAGTCAAACAACAGCAGGAGAGACAGAAGTTGTTTCCATTTCACTCCAATTCAGTACAGCTGACAGGTTGATACATCAATCACAGTCCAAAAACAAACCCATCATCAGATCTAAATAAACTCTGTCACCATGGTTACATTTTAAATATAAAACTTGAAACAGAACAGACAAAATTTGCATGATTGAAAGGTACAGAATGAATGCAAGGAGGCTTCAAGGGGATTTGGACAGGGTAAGTGAATGGGCAAGAACATGGCAGATGGAATATAATGTGAATAAGTGTGAATTTCTCCACTTTGGGAGAATAAACAGAAAAACAGAGTATTTCTTAACTGGTGAGAGGTTGAGAAGTGCCGATGTCCAAAGGTACCTGGGTGTCCTTGTTCATGAGACACTAAAATCTCGTGTGCAGGTGCAGAAAGCAATTAGGAAGGCAAATGGTATGTTGGCTTCATTGAAAGGGGATTTGAGTACATGGTTAAAGATGTATTGCTTCAATTGTATAAAGTCTGGCTGAGACTGCACCTGGAATATTCTGTACTATTTTGGTTTCCTTATTGAAGGAAGCATAGACTTGTCACAGAGGGAGTGCAACAGAGATTCACCGGAATAATCCCCTGGGATGGTGGGATTGTCTTATGATGAGAGACTGCAGAAACTGGGCCGAAATTCTCTGCAGTTTCGAAGAATGAAAGGTGATCTCATTGAAACTTACAAAATTCTTACAGGGTAGATATGGAGAGGATGTTTCCTCTGTCTGGTGAGTCTAGAACAAGGGGACACAGACTCAGAATAAGGGCAGGCCATTTGAGACTGAGATGAGCAGGAATTTCTTTACTCAGAGGGTGGGAAATCTGTGGAATTCTTTATCCCAGTGGGCTGTGGAAGATCAATCATTGAACATATTCAAGACAGAAATCGATAGATTTCTAAATACCAGCAGGATCAAGGGATATGGAGATAGCAGGAAAAATGGCGTAGAGGTAGATGATCAGTCACGATCTGTTTGAATGTTGGAGCAGGCTTGATGGGCTGAATGGCCTAATGCCCCTATTTCCTATCATCCTTTGAATCCCAATAATGTACATCAGAACGTTATACCAAGTTATGCATTACATACCAGTTCAAAAATCCCACAGAGATTAAGACTGAAAGATACAGTATCAATTCCATTACTACAAAATGAAGGACTTGGAGCTTGCAGACCAGCCCATGTATAAGATTGAAAGTTATATTTTCATTCACAATCGTTTTCACAGAGCTGAATATTAAATACCAATCCACAACTTGTACAGGACTACCAAATAAAACCTACAACTGTAAAATACAGTTAATCCATATTTTAAATTAAACACAAGGCAAACAAATATTGATACATTAAGAGAGTGGGAAACAGTGAGAGCAGAGTGGAGCATCAAGAGCCCAGGAGAGAGAGGGAGCAAGAGTTCACTCGGAGAGCAGGGAACAGCGAGAGCACGCGTCAAAAAAGGCAAAGGAATCCACAATTAATGGGAAAACACTGAATGGTGTAGAGGAAGTGAGGGACGTTGGAGTGAATGTCCACAGATTCCTGAAGTAGCAGTACAGGTCAATAAGCTGGTTCAGCAGGTATATGGAATCCTTTCCTTTATTAACTGAGTGATAGAATATAAGGGTGATCTGGGTGTCCATGTCAATAAGTCACTGACAGCCAACATGCAGGTGCAGCAAGCAATTAGGAAGGCTAATAGTATGTTAGCCTTTATCACAACTGGATTTGAGTACAGGAGTAGTGAATTCTTGCTTCAATTGTATAGAACCCTGGTTAGACCGCACTTGGATTACTGTGTACAGTTTTGGTCTCCTTACCTTAGGCAGGATATTATTGCCATGGAGGGAGTTCAACGAAGGTTCATCAGACTTGTTCCTGGGATGGTGGGATTGTCCTATGAAGAGAGATTGGGGAAACTGGGGCTGTCTTCTCTAGAGTTTTGAAGAATGAGAGGTGATCCCATTGAAACCCACAAAATACTTAAAGGACAGTCAGGGTCGATGCAGCTAAGATGTTTCCCCTGGTTGGGGAGTCGAAAATCAGGGGACACAATTTCAAAATAAGGGGGAAGCCACTTAGGACAGAGATGAGGAGAAATGTTGTTACTCAGAGGGTTGTGAATCTTTGGAATTCTCTACCCCAGAGGGCTGTGGAAGTTCAGTCGTTGAGTATGTTTAAAGCAGAGATTGACAGATTTGTAAATACAAATGACATAAGGGAATATGAGGAAAGTGTGGGAAAAAGGGCATTGAAGTGGATGTTCAGCCAAGATCATATTGTAAGGCGGGGCAGTCTCGATGGGCTGAATGGCCGACTCCTGCTCCTATGTTTCGATGTTCCTAACTCCACATTATCGATGAGACACAGCCTCAGGCCGACTTGTCGGGTGGTGCAAACAGATAACACTGCTTCTGATCTTCACCAGAACAGAGACTGAGATGTAACATTGATCATCAAACAGACTGTGAGAGAATACAACAGAATAAAACACATGGAGAGACACTGTGGAATAACAAATAGATTTGATTGGAATGTTGAATTTTGATTGGAATGGATAAAACAGCAGAAACAGCAGATTAAATTGGGATTCTCATCATTATATTGATCTGAGACAGAAAAGAGAAACTGATGGGAAGAAGGAAGAATGGAACTGTTAAGTTTTTTTGAGTTTTTCACTCACCCATGAAAGCTGATTAAAAAAAGATGCAAATAACAGAGAATTTCACCAAAAAGGGAGATTAAATGCTGCCGAAACCTTGGATCGAAGGATGCCCCAACAGATCACCTGTTTAACTGTCTCCTCACTGGGAGATTTCAATCAGTGAGCAATATTATTCGCTACCTTTTTTTTGTTAAATGAACCCAGAACTGTCACTTGGAGTTAATATCTGCATTCCGACTCCTGAATATTTTCTGGACACATTTCCTGCTGAAAGAACTAAGAACTCTTTTCTAATTTACACAATACTATATACACATTCATCAAACCTCTTAAGCTAGCATCCTTGGTGCTGCTCTCTCTTCTCCCAAATCTCATCTCATGTGACTGTTACATCATCACTCTGACAGTGGGAGGGGTTGATCCCACTATCTTCAGCATTAACCCTTTACATCCTTATACTACACTGTCTGTCCAAACAAATGGGTGGAGGGAACTTCCTTCATTTATTCAAACACTTGAAAATCAACTCAAAGCCATCAGAGAGAGAGAGGGAGAGAGAGTGTCAGAGAACTTCCTGCATCCAGTCCTGACCCTGTCACACTCAGCAGCTGCTCACCCAGACCCCACTCTCATCAACACTGAACATTGTTACAGAGACCCTTCAAATAATGTTTATAAAAGGCGGAAAAATTCAAAGTTCATCGCAGCCGGCTTGAATGGAACAAAGTTTAATATCTTCTCACCGTCTCTCAACACCCACGAGACATAGGTTTTCTTATTTGGTTCCTTTGATTTTTCTTGTTCCTGATTGACAAATATTCCAAACCTCGGATCAACCCTCTCACTTGCGTCATGTCCCCAGTCTCGGTTAAAAGCAACACACAACGACACAAACACTCTGAAACAAACAACGCCGTCACACTTTCCTTCAGTGAGATTAATGTCGAGCTGTTTTCCAGATTGAATGCAACCGTGAACAAATTTGTATCAAAGAAGTTGCCTTTGGCGTATCAGCACTGACTTTCTGGACAAGGAGGAACAGCCATTCCCAACTCACAACCTTCACAAAGGCTGTTTTCTCCTGTGACTGAAATTCATCATGTAATTTGAATTCCAAGTTCAAGTTCACAAAACAGAGATATAAATGATTGATAAGGAAACTTCTAAAGCATATCACAAAAGTGAAATAAGGCTCTGCTGGGAGTTGAACCCAGGCTCTTCTGTTTACTAGACAAGTGCTTTCACCAACTCAGCTACAGAGCCAAATCACAAATGCTTCTGCAGTTGAAATCAGAGGAGGATCTGTTTATTCTCATCACACGTCTCCACTGGTCACAACATATTTTAACTTTTCCTACTTACTGATACAGTCATATACTCTATTTTTCCCAAAACTGAGAATGGAGGTGGAGGGGCGACATGATAGAGGTTGACAAAGTTATGAGTGGCAGAGACAGAGTGGATAGTCAGAAGCTTTTTCACAGGGTGGCAGAGTCAGTTACGAGGGGACATAGGTTTAAGGCAAGAGGGGCAAAGTTTAGAGGGGATGTGCGAGGCAACTTCTTTACACAGAGGGTGGTGAGTGCCTGAAACTTGCTGCCGGGGAAGGTGGTGGAAGCAGGGAAGATAGCGACGTTTAAGAGGCATCTTGACAAATACATGAATAGGATGGGAAGAGAGGGATACGGTCCCCTGAAGTGCAGAAGGTTTTAGTTTAGACAGGCATCAAGATCGGCGCAGGCTTGGAGGGCCGAATGGCCTGTTCCTGTGCTGTACTGTTGTTTGTTCTTTGTACATAGATAACACGTTTATCGATGTGGTCACCCCACAGCTTAAGAGTATGCAGGGAGAGAGGGAATGGGTGACCACCAGGCAGTCAAAAAGAATCAGGCAGGTAGTGCAGGACACCCCGAGTGCGTCTCACTCTCCAGCAGGTATTCAGTTCTGAATACAGAGGACAATGATGCTTCACCTGGGGAGTGCAGCCGGAGCCAAGTCCATGACACCATGGGTGACTCAGCAGCAAAGGGGAGTACAGGGAAGACTGGAAAAGCCATGGTGATAGGTGATTCAATCGTCAAGGGAACAATCAGGTGTTTCTATGGCCACAGACGTGAATCCAGGAATGGAGTGTTGGCTCCCTGGTGCCAGGGTCAAGGATGTCATTGAGCAGTTGCAGAGCACCCTGAAGCGGGAGGGTGAACAGCCAGCAGTGGTAGTCCACATCAGAACCAGCAACATAGGTAGATATAAGGATGTTGTGCTGCAGTCAGAACTTAGGGAGTGAGGTAAGAAATTAGCAAGCAGGACATCAAAAGCAATAATCTCCGGATTACTCCCAGTGCCACGTGCAAGTGAGTACAGGAATGGATGGATAAGACAGATGAATGTACAGGAATAGATGGGTAAGACAGATGAACGTGTGGCTGGAAAGATGGTGCAGGAGGGAGGACTTTCGATTTTTGGGACAGGTTGGACGGGTTGCACCTGAACCGAGCCAGGACGGAGTTCCTTGCAGGATGTTTTGCTAGTGCTGTTGGGGAGGGTTTAAACTAGTTTGGCAGGGAGATGGGGACTGGAAGGTAGAGTCAGATCAGAAATGAAAATGGAAGGCAGAAAATTAATGGAGTCTGGAAGAGAGAGGAAACACTGATTAGAAAATTCAAAACAAAAAATGTTGGCAGTGCTCAAGGATATCTAAATCAATGCAAGGAGTATAGCAAATGAAGCAGATGAGCTCAGGGCACAGTTAGACACATGGCAGTATGATATCATAGCTATTACACAAACATGGCTAAAGGAGGGACAGGCATGGCAGCTCAGTCTTCCTGGTTACAGGGTTTTCAGACGTGAGAGGGAAGGGGATAAAAAAGGAGGGGGAGTGGCAATTTTGGTCAAAGAAACTATTACAGCTGTGAGGAGGGATGATATGTTGGAAGGTTTATCAAATGAGACCGTATAGATTGAGCTGAGGAACAAAAAAGAGGCAATCACACTGCTGGGAGTGTACTATAGACCACTAAACAGTCAGAGGGAGATGGAAGAGCAGATATGTAGGCAAATATCTGAGAAGTGCAAGAACAATAGGGCAGTAACAGTGGGGGATTTGTACCACCCAAACATTAACTGGGATACTTTTTGTGTAGAGGGAATTGAGGGAGCAGAATTCTTGAGGTGCATTCAGGAGTACTTTTTTAGCCAATATGTAGCAAGTCCAACAAGAGAGGGTGAAGTTTTAGACTTAGTTTTAGGAAATGAAGAGGGGCAGGTGGAAGGAGCGGCAGTGGGACAGCAAATTGGTGGTAGTGATCATAATTCAGTCAGTTTTAATATAATTATGGAAAGGACAAGGACAGAACAGGAGTTAGAGTTCTCAATTGGGGTAAGACCAACTTTACTAAGGTGAAGATTGATTTACCGAAAGTGGACTGAAAACAGGTAGTTGAAGGTAAATCAGTGTCAGAGCAGTGGGAAGAATTCAAAGGGGAGATTCCAGGGGTTCAGAGTCAACATGTTCCCACAAAGAAAAAGGGTGGGAAGGCCAAATCTAGAGCCCCATGGATGTCAAGGAGTTTACGGGTACAATAAGGCAGTAAAGGAAAGTTTATGCCCAACACAGAGAACTGAATACTACAGAAAGCCGAGAGGAGTATAGAATGTGGAGGGGGGAAATCAACATTGAAATTAGGAAAGTTAAGCGAGAGCATAAAAGAATATTGGCAATCAAAATTATGGTGAACCCAAAGATGTTTTATCAATACATTGAGAGCAAAAGGATAAATAAGGAAAGAATAGGGCACAGAAAAGACCAAAAAGGTAACCTATGTGTAGAGCAGAAGATGCTGGCATTGTTCTGAATAAATACTTTGCATCTGTCTTCACAAAAGAGGGGGAAGATGCATATATTGTAGACAAGGAAGAGGCGTGTGAAGTATGGATGTGATCCATACAGAGGGAGAGAGGACATATTATGGGATTAGTGTATATGAAAGTTGATAAATCACGAGCACCGGATGGAATGCACCTCAGGCTGTTAAAAAGAAGCAAGAGAGGAAATAGCAGAAGAGCTGATCATCATTTTCCAGACCTCACTGGATACAGGTGTGGTGATGGAGGATTGGAGGACTGCTAACGTTGTACCTTTGTTTAAAAAGGGAGTGAGGGAGACCAAATAATTACAGGCCAGTCAGTCTAACATCAGTAGTGGGCAAATTATTGGAATCTATTCTGAGAGACAGGATAAAATGTTACTTCGAAAGGCACAGATTAATCAAGGATAGTCAGCATGGATTTGTTAAGGGAAGATCTTGTCTAACCAACTTGATCGAAATGTTGAAGAATTAAGAAGGAAGATAGATGAGGATAGTGCAGTTGATGTAGTCTTCACGGATGTAAATGTAGGGGGTATGAGTTTGCAGATGGCACAAAGATTGGCTGTGGTAAATAGCAAGGAGGATAGCTGTAGACTGCAGGAAGATCTTCATGGTCTGGTCAGATGGACAGAAAAATGGCAAATGGAATTCAATTCAGAAGTGTGAGTTGATGCACTTGGGGAGGTTAAACAAGGCAAAGGAATACACAATTAATTGGAGAAGACTGAGAGGTGTAGAGGAAGTGAGGGACCTTGGAGTAAATGTCCACAGATCCCTGAAGGTAGCAGGACAGGTCGTTAAGGTGGTAAGAAGGCATATGGAATCCTTTCCTTTATTAGCCGAGGTATAGATTTAAGAGCAGGGAGGTTATGCTGGAACTGTATAAATCATTAGTCAGGCCACAATGAATACTGTATGCAGTTCTGTTCACCTTATTGCAGAAAGGATGTAATTGCACTAGAGAGGGTGCAGAGGAGATTCACGAGGATGTTGCCGGGATTGGAAAAATGCAGCTATGAGGAAAGACTGGATAGGCTGGGGCTGTTCTCCTTGGCACAGAGAAGGCTGAGGGGAAATCTCATTGAAACATACAAAATTTTGAGGTGCCTGGATAGAGTTGAAGTGAAGGGCCTATTTACCTTAGCAGAGAGGTCAGTGACTGGGGGAAACAGATTTAAAGTGATCTACACTAATGGAATTGATTCTGTATCTTTCCATTTCACAGTGTGGGTGAGTTCTGAACTGGTATCTAATTTGTGTCTCAGGTTACAATATCTTTCAGCACCTTAGAAACTTTCTCTGTAATGAATGTTGAACTTGTATGTAACTTGTATCTCAGGGTACACTATGGGGATGTTTAAACATCCTTTATCATGAATGGATGTGAGCTTTGAGTATGGTATTTAATTTAAATCTCAGGGTACAGCATTACGTTAGATTCTGTGCCATTCAATCAATACTGTGTGCCAATTCTATCTGATATTTAATTGATAGCTAAGTCTGCATTATATTTAGATTGACACATTGTATTTCAATCTGTTAATGAGGGTGACTTTGACCTGGGATTGAGGTATCTGACTGTCAATGGGACTGAATTGGGGTGAAATGGAAACAACTTATTTCTCTCCTGCTTTGTTTGATTGTTGGATTGAAAATGTGTTTCTGGAACTCGGGATCAATGTGGGCCTGACTACTTCTGCAGTCTGAGACTAGGGAACTGATGAACTGTCTATCCCTCTGTACTCTGAGTGATAATGTACCTACTGTGTGTGAGAGGAGCTGGCTGCACTGTTCCTTGTGCCTCGAGTGCAGCAACCATCACATTCATCACGATACCTTCAAGTATTTGCCTGTATGAAGAAAAAATATGTCTTAACTCAAGAACAGGGGAGGTGCAAAATATCAAAGAGGTGAATTTAATTTCGCAATTAATAATCATTAAAAACACTCACAAATGAAAACCAGTGTCAGTATCTGTCTCCACTGAAGTACTGAAGCTCCCAGCTCCTGCATCACAAGTATTCTGGGCAGATCCATCTAGACAAAACACTGCACTGGGATCGTTCCAACTGCTCGATGCTCTCCACATATTTCCAGCCACCCTGCTTCATATGCACAAATAAAGAAAAATAAAGCCCCATATGTATATCCCTCAATTCCTTTCTTCCCATACAGTTGTTCCACCTCCCCTTAAATGCATCGATATTATCGCCTCGACCTCTCCCTGTGGTTGCAAATTCCAGATTCTAACCACTCACTACATAAATACCTTTTTCATGAATTCCTCATTGGTTTTATGAATGTCGATTTTATATTTTTGGCTCTTGTTTCAGACAACACCACAAGAGGAAACATATCTGCATGTATTCTATAGAAGCCCTTCACTATTTCCTCACTTTTTTCATTTGTTCATGTGATGTCGGCATCACTGGCTATGCCAGCATTTATTGCCCATTCCAAATTGCCCTTGAGAAAATGGTGGTGAGCTGCCTTCTTGAGCTGCTGCAGTCCTTGAGATGTAGGAATTCCAACGGTGCTGTTTGGAAGGGAGTTCCAGGATTTTGACCCAGCGACAGTGCAGGAATGGTGATATAGTTCCAAGTCAGGATGGTGTGTGGCTTGGAGGGGAACTTGCAGGTGGTAGTGTTCCCATGCATCTGCTGCCCTTGTCCTTGT
This sequence comes from Heterodontus francisci, assembly GCF_036365525.1. Lineage (NCBI taxonomy): Eukaryota > Metazoa > Chordata > Chondrichthyes > Heterodontiformes > Heterodontidae > Heterodontus > Heterodontus francisci. The sequence goes on along the minus strand of NW_027141369.1, from coordinate 5,948,540 downwards.
TGGTGGTAGAGGTTCCAGGTTTGGAAGGTACTGTCGAAGAAGCCTTGGTGTGTTGCTGCAGTGCATCTTTTAGCTGGTACGCACTGCTGCCACTGTGCATCAGTGGTGAATGGAGTGAATATTGAAGGTGGTGGATGTGGGCAATCAAACAGGCTACTTGAGTGTTGTTGGAGCTGCACTCATCCAGGCAAGTGGACAGTATTCCATCACACTCCTGACTTGTGCCTTGTGAATGGTGGACGGATGTGGGGAAACAGGAGGTCAGTTACTCGCCGCAGAATTCCTAGCCTCTGACCTTGCTCTTGCAGTCACAGCACTTATATGGCTGGTCCAGTTCAGTTTCTGGTCAATGGTAACCAATGGTCAATATTAATGGTGGGGGATTCAGTGATGGTAATGCCATTGAACATCAAGGGGAGATGATTAGATTCTCTCTTGTTTGAGATGGTCATTGCCTGGCACTTATCTGATGCCAATGTTACTTGCCACTTATCAACCCAAGCCTGGATGTTGTGCAGGTCTTGCTGCATCTGGACAGGGGCTGCTTCAGTATCTGAGGAGTCATGAATGGTGCTGAACATTGGGCAATCATCAGAAAACATCCACACTTCTGGCCTTGTGATGGAGGGAAGGTTGTTGATGAAGCTGCTGAAGATGGTTGGGCCTAGAACACGAGCCTAAGGAATTCCAGCTGTAATGGCCGGAGACTGAGATGATTGACCTGAACAACCACAGCCATCTTCCTTAGTGCTAGGTATGACTGCAAACAGCAGAGCATTTTGCCCCGATTTCTATTTACATTGGTTTTGCTCGGGCTGCCTTGTTGCCATACATGTCAAAGGCTGCCTTGATGTCAAGGGCAGTCACTCCCACCTCACAATGCAATGTTTCTTTAACTCGAAAATAAAAGCAAAAGTCTGTAGATGCTGGAAATATGAAATAAACAAAAATGCTGGAAATACTCAGCAGTTCAGGCAGCATTTGCGGAGGGAGAAACACAATTAACATTTCAGGTCTGTGTCCTTTCATTTTACAATATGCTTTATGTTCTGGCAGATAACAGTGCATTCAGTCTGCAGTAATGGAATTAATACTGTATCCTCCAGTCTGACCACTTGTGAGATTTGTGGAGTGGTGTGTAACATGTAGCTCAGTCTGCAGTCTGGTTACATTATTGAGATTAATTCTGTACTTTACAATCAGGTACTGTTTGTCTGTTCGATCTGACATTGAATTTGTAGTTCAGGCTGCTGTCTTGTGAGAGTGACACAGTGCCTTGCAATCTGATAGTGGGTGTGATTTTGGACTGGGATTGACGTATCTACCTGTCAGTGGGACGGAGTTGGGGTGAAATGGAAACAACTTCAGTCTGTCATGCTCTGTGTGACTGTTGGATTGACTGTTAGTCTCTGGAACTTGGGATCAGTGCCAGTCTGACTAGTACTGCTGGCAGTGATTGTGGAACTGATGTCTCTTTTCTCTCTGAGTGATACTGTCCTTACTGTGTGTGAGAAGCTGGCTGCACTTCCCCTTGTGCTGAGGCATCATTCTATTTATTCTGCTTCCTTCAAGTATTTGCCTGTAGAAAGAAAAAGTATTTATTATAATTCAGGAAGAGGTGTGGTGGAAGTTACAAGAGAGACCAACACAATCTTTGAATGAATAATCATTGTGAACAATCACAAAGGAAACCCAGCAACACAAACACAGTCAGTGTCTGATTCCACTGCAGTCCTGCAGCCCCCAGCTACTGCATACCAGAGGCTTTGGCCGTTTTACAACAATTAAATAACATCCAGAAACAATCCACTGGGCCATGAATGGGACTGACCGACGGAACAGGGACTTTTACACAGGTCAGATTTCCAGTTCCCGCTCCCATGGTCTAACCGTTCAAGCGAAACCAAACAGCCACTGTTTAAAATGTGTCCTTCACACTTCTCACCTGGTGCCGATAATAGATTCTCTTTGTGTAACTCCCCACATTCTGACTGTCCGTTTCAGTTTCCACACTTCACTGTCCAACAACAATAAACTGTGGGAACAGGCTGGATCGCTCTCTTTGAGCTGGCACGGACATGTTGGGCCGAATGGCCTCATTCTGCGCCGGAAATTTTCTATGTTTCTGTTTGCTGAATTGTTGCCTGAATCTGCGCCTGCGCTCCCCTCCCCCAGAACTGCCTGTGAGCGGAAGAAGATGGTTTGAAACAGTCGCGAATGGAGAGATCCCCGTTCCCGGGGGAAGGAAGCAAACAGCAGCCTCCTTCCAGCAGCACATCGCTTTGGGAGCGTGTCCGCAGATAGACTCAGAGATCAGCATCGTTTCCGGGGCAAGTTCAGGGGCAGACGGGGGCTGTTTGTAAGAGGCGGAATGGAGAATCAACTGGTCCCAGAACGTGGGGTGAGTGGGGGAAGGGAGGGGCCATTCTCAGGCTGTGTGTCGACGGGGAAAGGAGACAGAATGGGAAGAACCTGTTACTGCAGTGCAGTCAAACAATGACAATATTTGTATGACTGGGCTTCCTTTGTGGGGGCTCATTATTATTCGAGAGATTAAATTCATTAAAATCCTGTATCTTCTATCTCACCTGTATTTTAGTTATAAACATACTTTTGTTCAAACAGACAAATAATTGAATGAACCAGAATAAATGTGATGTTTCCTCCACCCAAGTTACAAGGAAGAGTGCCACCAGCTCCTTCTCACACACAGTCCGTACATTATCACTCACAGAGCGCAGAGACACAGACAGGTCATCAGTTCCACAGTCTCAGACAGCAGAAATAGTTCCAGAGACACATTTTCAATCCCTCAATCAAACAGAACAGGAGAGACAGACGTTGTTTCCATGTCACCCCAACTCAGTACCACTGACAGGTAGATTCATAAATCCCAGTCCAAATTCTCACCCACTATCAAATTATCAGTGTGTCAATCCCACAATGGTGCAACCTCAGCTACAAATTAAATACACATAGAACTGACACATGATTCCCTTTTCAAAGTTATAGAATTAAGGGCGGTGCAGTGGTTAGCACCGCAGCCTCACAGCTCCAGCGACCCGGGTTCAATTCTGGGCACTGCCTGTGTGGAGTTTGCAAGTTCTCCCTGTGTCTGCGTGGGTTTCCTCCAGGTGCTCCGGTTTCCTCCCACATGACCAAAAGATTTACAGGTTGATAGGTAAATTGGCCATTATAAATTGCCCCTAGTATAGGTAGGTGGTAGGGAAATATAGGGACAGGTGGGGATGTGGTAGGAATATGGAATTAGTGTAGGATTAGTATAAATGGGTGGTTGATGGTTGGCACAGACTCGGTGCCGAAGGGGCTGTTTCAGTGCTGTATCTCTAAACTAAACTAATATAATCTGAGATTCAAGTTAAATACCAGCCCAATATTTACACATGTTATCAGTTTATTATCAGTATTAATTCCCATAATGTGTCCAGACATATACATTAGATACAAGTCCAAATCTCAAATGCATAATCAGATTGAGTGATTCTGAAATATAGTATAACCTGAGATACAAACTCAGATTCCAGTTTAAAACTCATCCGGATTGTGAAACTAAAAGATACATTATAAATTTGATCAGTATAGTCTGAGCTATAAGTTACATACCAGTCCTGAAACCTCATAGTGTCAGATGGAAGATACTGTACAATTCCAGACTGAGCTCATTTTACACACAAGTCCAAGATTCTCCCTCAGAGTCAGACAGAATGGCATTGATCAAATTGATTAGTACAGCCTGAGTTACACTTGCACATCAATCCTGTATCAGATTGAAAGATGCATTATCTTTCGCTATTATGTTCACAGTGACAGATATTTAATACTAGGCAAAACTTCAAACATATTGTCTGCTTAAAACCAACCACATCTGTGGCCTGCTGCTGTGCTGACATTTTATGCAGAATGAATCCAGACTTGCAAACAGTCCCAGGGATGGAAGGTTATATAATGAATTCCCCACTCACACAGAGTACCAGATAGTAACAGATAAAGTGATGCTGATACACATGCTCAGTGCCAGATGCTGAAAAGTATAGGTTGATTATTGCACTCACTCACAGTACCTCAGCCTGAGTCATCTAAAGCAACCTTACACACAAATAGTAGCACTGAGAGATTGAGAAAGAGTCCAAAACTCACATAGAGTACCAGGCACTGACAAATATAAAATGAAAGCTGCACACACATGGATATGGGATTGGCTAACTCACAGAAAACAGAGAGTGGGGATAAATGGAGCATTTTCAGATTGGCAAACTGTAACTAATGGAGTGCCACAGGTACAGTGCTGGGGCCTCAACTATTTATGGTCTATATTAATAACTTGCATGAAGGGACCAAGTATATTGTGTCTGCAAAGAGATATAGATAGGTTAAGTCAGTGGGAAAACATTTGGCAGATGGAGTATAATATGGGGAAATGTGAGATTGTCTACTTTGGCAGGTAGAATAGAAAAACAGAATATTATTTACATAGAGAGAGACTGCAGAATGCTGCTGTGCCAAGGAATCTGGGTGTCCAGGTACATGAATTACAAAAATGTTAGCATGAAGGTATAGCAAGTAATTAGGAAGGCAAATGGAATGTTGGCATTTTTAGCAAGGGGAATGGAGTTTAAAAGTAAGGAAGTTTTGCTATAACTTTACAGGGCATTAGTGACATCCCAACTCCATACAGTTTTGGTCTCCTTACATAAGGAGGAATATACTTGCATTGGAATCAGTTCAAAGAAGGTTCACTCCACTGATTGCTCGGATGGAGGATTGTCTTATGAGAAAAAGTTGAGCAGGTTGGGCCTATACTCACTGGAGTTTAGAAGATTGAGTGGTGATCTTATTGAAACCTGTAAGATTCTCAGTGGGCTGGACAGGTAGATGCTGAGAGGATGTTTCTCCTTGTGGGGGATTATAGAATTAGGGGCCAGAGTTTAAGATAAGCAGTCTCTCTTTCAAGAAGGAGATGAGGAGGAATTTCTTCTCTGAGAGGGTTGTTAATCTTTGGAATTCTGCTCTCCAGAGGACTGTGGAGGCTGTGTCATTGAATATATTCAACGCAGCGATAGACAGGTTTTTGATCGACAACAGAGTCAATGGTTATGGGGGCAGGCAGGAAAGTGAAGCTATGGCCACAATCAGAACAGCCATGATCTTATTGAGTGGCAGAGCAGGCTTGATGGGCCAAATGGTCTACTCCTGTCCTATTTCGTATCTTCTTATGTTCTTACACACACACACACACACACACACACACACACACACACACACACACACACACACACAACCAATGTGTGGCGGATCTAGAATTAATCCCACTTTCATACACAATACCAGTGACTGAAAGGTACAGAATTAATCCCACAGATAGATACAGTACCACCGACAGGTACAGAATGAATCCCATGCTCACAGTCAGCACCCGGGATCGAAAGATACACGTGATTCCTACCTTCACATAACAATATCAGACTGAGTTACAGAATGATTTACACATTCATACTGGGCACCAATGACTGCGAATTAATTCATCCCACAATCACACACACTACCAAAGGCTGACAGATACAGAATTAATCCCACTCTCCTATGTAGTAGCAAAGACTGACACATACAAAATCATTCTCAAATACTCCTACAGTACCTGGCAGATTCAGTGACTGCCAAACTCACATAAATCACCAGAGACTGACAGATAAAGAATGAACTCACACACACACTGAGATCCTGACAGATATAGCTTGAATTCCACACATACAGAACCACTGACAGATTCAGACTAAGTCCCAAATCACATAACATTCCAGAGACTGACAGAATGAATCAAATACTCACACACAGTGCCACTGACAGAATGTATTCCACACTCACATACAATACCGAAGACTGCCAGATACAGAATGTATCTCACACTTACACAAAGTACCAGTGAGTGACAGGTACAGAATGAATCCCACATTCACACATGACGTTAGAGATGGACAGCCAAAAAACAATAAGACTGCCAGAATAGATAGAATTCACATAAAAAATCTAAAATATGGCAGAGAAGCACTCGACATAAATACATGTCTCATTTCCCTAATCTGGAAGGAGGAGAGCATGACAGGGGATCTCCGCAATGCGGTAATTGTGATCATCTTTAAAAAAAGTTGACAAGACCGACTGTGCTAACTAGAGAGGGGTATCCCTGCTGTCCACCACAGGGAAGGTCATCACAAGAGTCCTTCTCAACTGCCTCCTCCCCGTGGCTGAAGAGCTCCTACTGGAATCACAATGTGGATTCTGTCCATCAACAGGCACAGTGAACATAATCTTCACAGCAAGACAACTTCAAGAAAATGTAGGGAGAAGCAGCAACTTTTATACATGGCCTTCTCTGACCTGACAAAGGCCTTCGACTCGACCAACCGAGAGGGATTATGGAATGTCCTCCTCAAACATACTGCACTACGACATGCAAGCTGTAATCCTTGCCAACGGATCTATCACTGACCCAATCCGAGTGCAAACTGGGGTCAAGTAAGGCTGTGTCATCGGCACCAATGCTCCTTTCCATCTTCCTTGCTGCAACACTCCACCTCATCTCCTCACATTCAAACACAGTACCTGACAGAGACAGAATGAATCCATACAGCACCAGAGACTGAGTTACCAAATTACATAAAACACTCAAGCACAGTAGCCCAGACTAAAAATGAAATTAATTGTACACTCACATGCAATAGCAAAGACACAACGACACAGAATCAGTCAATAAGTGTCCTCCTAACAACAGCCAGGACATTTCCAGGAAGCTCCACACAGGGAGCAGCTCTTTCAACATCAACTGGGGCTGGAGAGAGTCTTTGTGCAATATACTTCCTGATTGCAGTACGGGGATTTGTGATTGGTTGCAAATATTTAATCTGATTGGATGGCGAAAGAGACCAAATGTCGAATTACAATATTAAATCGTTGGGACATCATTCTAAATCACCCAATCACAATCTTTACTTTCCCCCATCCCTCATTAGCATAGAGCTGTGGGATTGTCTATTTAATCCGCACTCGGAAGGGGTTTGGTTTATTTCTGTGTCTGAAATTGAAACTGAAGATGGTTGAGGAGAAGAAGAAAGCAGCTGCTAAGAAGGGCGCCAAGAAAACCTTAAATAAACCGTCAGCAAAGGGCAGCAAGAAGAGGAGAAAGTCGAGGAAGGAGAGTTACTCCATCTACATCTACAAAGTGATGAAGCAGGTTCACCCCGACACCGGCATCTCCTCCAAGGCCATGAGCATCATGAACTCGTTTGTGAACGATATTTTCGGGCGCATCGCGGGTGAGGCTTCCCGCCTGGCCCATTACAACAAGCGCAGCGCCATCAGTTCCCGGGAGATCCAGACCGCCATGCGCCTGCTGCTGCCCGGGGAGCTGGCCAAGCACGCCGTGTCGGAAGGGACAAAGGCGGTGACCAAGTACACCAGCTCCAAGTAAAACTGCACAATGGACTGAATAACATCCCAAACACAACGGCTCTTTTAAGAGCCACCCACAATCTCTCTGAAAAAGCTGCATCCGAACATCTTTATGAAATCATTTTAAGACAATGTGTAACATAATAAATGTCCCACTGCTGTGTTTTTGTCTGCTGTCCCATAAACCGAACTCAAACCCATAATCCGCTCATCCGCCTTTACTTTTTTCCCTAAAGCTGTTATTGCGGTTTTGCACAGCCCCTGAATGACCGCATGAACAGCTGCTTTCAGCGGCAAGAGTCAGACCTCAGTCCCTTCACTCTATTCCTGAAATGTGAACTGATTCATCATTTTATTAACAGTAACTCTCCGCACTGTAACAGCCCGGAATGGGATTATTACACAGCAGACTAAGGGCAGTTTGAGGACTCGATCCTGCTTCCTCTTTTCAGAGAAGGACACTGATTGAAGATAAACTGAATGTTTCCCTTCAGGGAAATGCTGTGAACAGGGATTTAGTACCTCCCGGGACAGTTTGAAAGCAATTGTAGAAAGATGCACAATTTAAATAACATTTTAAACCCGCGTCTGTAATTCGTGACGGAAAAAGTTGAATAAAACAAAATAAAGAGAAGGGATTTTAAATATTTGACGAAGGATGACATTTATTTTAATCCGCTCCTTTCTGACAATGAAATTGGCGGGCTTTTTGAAATTGACAAATTTTCTGCTTCTGATGTTTTGGCGGTAAACCCCGCCCTCTTCTGTTGTCAGTGACCTGATTGGTGAAGAATATAGGCAAATGAGGTGAATTAAGTACCGGCCAATGGGGAGAGTTTTCAGTCTATCAGTAAAGTAAATGCGGCGGAAATTATCTATTCTTTGTGAAAGTATTTGCGAGATTGTGGAAATGTCTGGAAGAGGAAAGACCAGCGGCAAAGCTCGGGCCAAGGCCAAGTCTCGCTCCTCCCGGGCTGGATTGCAGTTCCCGGTGGGCCGTGTTCACAGGCTCTTGAGAAAGGGCAACTATGCTGAGCGTGTGGGTGCTGGAGCCCCGGTCTATCTGGCTGCTGTGCTCGAGTATCTGACCGCTGAAATCCTCGAGCTGGCTGGCAACGCGGCCCGGGACAACAAGAACAGCCGCATCATCCCCAGACACCTGCAGTTGGCCGTCCGCAATGATGAGGAGCTCAACAAGTTGCTGGGGGGAGTGACCATCGCTCAGGGTGGGGTGCTGCCTAATATCCAGGCCGTGCTGCTGCCTAAGAAAACCAGCGCTCAGAGCTCCCAGAAAAAGTAAAGCGGCCAAAATGTCACCTAATAAACCAAAGGCTCTTTTCAGAGCCACCCACAGTCTCTGTGAAAGGGCTGGTTACTGTCTGATTCCAGAATGCCAGTAACAGGACCGAATGAGAACTATTTCAAATGTTTAAGCATCTGTTTCAGTGATTTCTCACTGTCACCCCAAAGCCTGTCTAATTTATTACTTCCACACTGAGTGAGTTATTTGTCCCGTTACAGATTGCTGAATCGTCTTACCGCCATGTACAGATAAGTAGACAAAAAAATTACAGATTAAAACTTCGTAATATATATAATCCATCAAAAGCTTTTTTTATTCCGCTTTTCTCAGCACAAAGTCCTGGCCCGATTTTACGAACAGCTTTAAACTAACGCCAGGTTTACCATTAATTCGCTTCTTTCCGACACTGAAATTGACGGCTTTTTCGAATTCAAACTTTCTGCCAATTTAAGCCAGTGATTTGCTGTATTTTCTAATTCGAGGCTCGGCAATTGGTTAAGACATGTGAATGAGACGTGGGTGACCAATCAGAAGTGGGCTCTTGACAGCGCGGGCTCAAATTGCGGGAATTCCAGGTCCCTGAATGACTGAGCTGAAACTGATCAGTTTCACAAACCCTGTCAGTTTCAGTGCAGGAAACACCGTCTCGGGGGAAATAACATCACAAGTGGGTTTGGTTCCAGTGACCGATTCAACGGCTGCTGCAAAACTCCCGGATTCCCTCATTGCAGAGAAATCATTTTGAAATTGTATGAAAACAATGAGTGATTCTGGAGGAGTGATGTGGCTTTTCACTGAGGGCATGTGTCGACTGGGGAAATAACTAACTGGAGAGTCTCGGGCACTGTTTACACAGCCCGTTTAGAAAATCAAATCCACTGCACATCCTTGCTGCAAATGAAAAGTCAAATTCGGGGATTCCAGTTTTTTTCATCCCGAACACAGCAGATTGATTGAACAAAGAATTAAAAGTAAAATACTGCGGATGCTGGAAATCTGAAATATTTCAGATTGATTGAACTGTTCTGAACAGCCTATCCCAGCTCTCATTTCTCGGTCACTGCTCTCTCTGTGAGGCGGTGGGTGGCTCTTAGAAGAGCCTTTGTTTTGTGTTTGCTGGAAAGGGTCAAATTGTTCAACCGCCGAATCCGTAGAGAGTGCGGCCCTGCCGTTTCAGAGCGTACACCACATCCATGGCAGTGACCGTCTTGCGCTTGGCATGCTCAGTGTAGGTGACCGCATCCCTGATCACATTCTCCAGGAAAACCTTCAACACCCCGCGAGTCTCCTCATGGATCAAACCCGAGATCCGCTTGCCCCCGCCATGGCGAGCCAGGCGGCGGATTGCTGGTTTGGTGATGCCTTGGATATTATCACGAAGCACTTTGCGGTGCCGCTTTGCTCCGCCTTTGCCCAGTCCTTTGCCTCCTTTACCTCTGCCAGACATGATGATTCTTCACTCAGGTCACTACCCAATATAAGAAGCAGACTCTTGCAGGCTCTACTTTACACAGACCGCCCGGATCTGCCTGAGAATGGCAGAGAGAGAGCAGGAAGGGGAGGAGACAGAGTGAAGATTGAACAGAGAGCAGATGGGGAGGAGACACCCAGAGTGACAGACGGAGAGAGAACGGCCCCTCATCTTTCAGCTCCACCTCCAGTTTCCTCTGGTTCGCCAATTTCAAACCCTTTATTAACAGTGGAACCGAAACCCAGCTCTCCACACAAACCCTTCCAGACTCGGCCTTCATAGTCAAGGCTTTCCAGAAAGCCGGAGCTTTTAAATATGGTTCCGTTACAATTAACACTCAGTAATATTCCCACCTAAACACAGTCCATTCTATAACAAATAACCTACTCAGTAACATCACCATTTCCACACACATCCTCTTCCAGCAGTTTACAAACACCTTTTTGCAGCTGTTTGGGGAATCTCCTGTGTTAAGATTGGAGTTGGAAAGCGGCCTTTACCCGGCAATGTTACCGTCTCACACTGAATCTGCCAGACATCCTGTTGATCTGCCTAGTTCCCCACTGTCTCTCTTGACTATTACATGGCACGGGTAGTATTTCAGAAAGTACTGCAATGGAGGGAGTGCTGGGGACCCCAGGCCAATCCTGGAGGGATGGGGGAAATATCTTTAGAAATTCCCTGGAGAGAATCGTGATATGACAGGTCTCCAGGGACAGACCAAGGAGAGAAAGTGGACATTGAATGGAAACATGGCAAAAAGAGTTGGGGATTCAGGAACACAATCCTCTCTGATAGGTTACAGCCTCCCCTCTGCTCCTGCTCTTTACGAGGCACTTTTCCAGTTTAAATTTATGGGCAAGGTGGGTTAGTTGCTCTCAGGGTGGGTGGGGGGAGAGGAGCCTCAGTGGCCATGGGTGGGACAGGGAAAATGGAGACAGAGAACCAGGACTCCGGTCACTCCCCAGCGATGTCTGCTGGAAAGTATCTGTGGAGCGGATGATGCCGGGGTCCCATGGAGAGGGGAAGGGGTGGGGTGATGGAGTGAGGAGGTGGAGAGGGAGTGTTCGTGGTGTCACAGCCAACCCCCTGCCCAAACCAAACTCCCACATCCCAGCATTATATTGTCCAATTCCTGGAGGCGGAGGATGGCGATTCCCGTTGGATTAATTTCTAATGTTCGGCATCTTATCCTGATAAAATCGCCAATTCTGAAGGAGGCCATTCTGTACTTATTCTCAGGTCATCGAGGCGTCATCTTTCCCTTTTCAGCTCCTGACTGCTGGTATTTTTGCTGTGAAATATGAAATGCAACGTATGTTCGCAGCTGTTTCTGCCCTGTTGCAGCCAGAGGAACATAGAAATGGGGGTAGGCCATTCAGCCCCTCGAGCCTGCTGCACCTTTCAATTAGATCCTGGCTCACCTGTATCTTAACTCCAGCTACCTGCTGTGATTTCATAAACCCTCAGACCGTCACAGGATAAACATCTCTCAATCTCAGGTTGGAAATTGTCAATTGACCCACAGGTTTATCTGATTTTTCGGAGAGAATTCCAGGTTCCCACTACCCTTTGTGTGAAAAAGTGCTTCCCGGCAATATTCCTGAAATGGCAGAACTCTAATTTTTGAGTTCTCCCCCTTTGTTGTGGAACTGCATGTTTACAGATCTGACCGAAGTCCACACTGCAGAACAAACAGCTGTTCCTCTGATCCTGTCACTTCAGCTTTGGATTTGAAGCTCATGCCTCTTTCCATGATGATTCTTTGTGCCCTATCTCTGTAAATGGTTATGCCTGTCTTTTTGTCAGGTATGTCAAACATTCTTTTTTCCAGTCCTACTCAGGACCCCACCCCGAGCTCTTTTTCCGGTACAATGATGACTGGATCAGTGTCATTTCCTGCTCCCGCTCCGAACTGGAAAATTTCATCAACTTCGTTTCCGATTTCCCCCTCACTGTGGTTGACAGGGCTCTCAACCCTTTTTATTATTTTATTTTATCATTTTTTTTAAACTTGGTTTTTCAAGTATGTGCTTTTGGACAGACCTATTGATTATTCTGTCATTAACACTCTCTCTGCACTAATATTTTGTCTTTCACTGCACCATTAGCACACTCCCTTTGCCCCATGACCTCCTTGTCAGTTAATCTCTCCTGCCCTCTGCCCTATTACACACCTTCCCTTTTGTTCTCTTCCGCACCTCCCCCCACCCCCGCTTCACTTGCTTAAAACCTATTACATTGAGTGTGGGACAAATTCAATCAATCTTTTGTACTGTATGAGATTAATTTTGACACACTTACTGGTACATTATGTGACAACGAGTTTAATTCTACATCTGTCTGTCTGTGGTACTGTGTCTGAGTGTGAAATTATTTCAGTGTCAGTCTATGAAACTAAATGTGATTGTTTGATTCATTCTGTATGTCAATCATGAGTATTGAATGTGAATGTGTGGCAGCTTCTGTATCTATCTGCGACTGTGGGTGAATGTGGATATCATTCGGTATCTGTCAGTGTCCAGAACTAAATGTGAGTGTGAGATTCATTGTGTATGCATCAATCTTACAGTCAGAATGGTTCATTCTCTATGTGTCAGTCTAAGGTACTATATATGCCAGTGGTTTTAATTATGTGTCTGTCATTGTATGTGAGTCATTTTATGGTCTCACTGTATATCTGTCAATCTCTGGTTCTTTCTGTGAGAGTGAGATTAATTCTCTACCTGCTGGTCTCTGAAATTAATTGATTTTGTGACTCACTCTGTGCCTGTCAGTCTATGATACTGTGAATAAGAGGGGAATATATATGGTGTCTGTCTGAACTTGGTATCGAGTATGATTGTAGGATTCATTGTGCATCTATCAGTATCCAGACTGAATGAGAAATAAGGTTCATTCTGTACGTGAAAATCTCTGGTATTCTAGCCACGTGAACTCGAATGTGCCTGTCAGTCTTTGACACTGTATCTGATTATGGGATTGACTCAATACCTTTCAGACTTTGGTACTATGCATATGTGTGGTTCAAGTTCTGCATGTCAGTCTCTGTTACTCCATGTGAGTGTCGATATCCTTTATGTATCTGTCAGTCTCTCGCAATGAATGCAAGTGTGGGATTAACTCTCTTTTCAACAGTATCTGGTACTGACTGTGAGCATGTGACTCCTACAGTATCTGTCAGTGTTTTCTATTGTATGTGAATGTGCAATTCCTCCTATGTCTTTCAGTGCCTAGTACAGTGTGTATGGGATTCATTCTGTACCTGTCAGTATCTGGTACTGAATGAGATTGTGGGATTCATTCTGTTGTCTGTCAATCTCTGCTAATGTACGTGAGTGATATCTGTTATGCATATATTATTTTCTGGTACTGGAAGTGTATATTGTATTTATTCTTTACTTGTTAGCCTCTGGTACCGCGTATGAGTATGGGTCTCATTCTGTATCAGTCAGTTTCTGGTACAGTCTGCATGCGCATATCCACGGCTCATTTTGCATTTGGCAGTCTCTGGTACGAAATATGCGTTACAATTCATTTTTTATGTGTCTGTCTCTTGGACAGTCCATTACAGTGGGATTAATTTTGTATCTCTCAGCTGCCGGTTATGTCTGCAAGTGTACATTCTGTATCTATGTGGTGCTGGTGCTGTATGAGTGTGGAATTCTTCTGTACCTGTACTTAATATGTATCTACGGGATGGTATTGAGAACTATTTGTTTAATGCCATGATATATCACCATTTTCTTGTCACACTAGTATTTTAAAATATAGATCACTGCACATTTTAACTGTGTGTATTACTGAGTTGTGGTTTGAGCTTTTTGGACTAGTATTTAGTCTGGAACTGTATGAACACATTTGTGAATGACAACATATATTTCAAACTCACACGTGGCATGCTCAGTATAATCAGAATCATTCAATTGATAAGATATCATTCAGTACAGCTCTTGGAGAGATTATTGGATTGGTATGTAATGTGCAGTGCGTTGTGCACTAATTGACATAATGCTGTAACTTTCCTTTTGATACTGTATCAGATGTTTGTACTACATTGTAATCTGTCACTCAGTCTGCAGTCTGGGCTACATTATTAGGATTCATTCTGTACCTTTCCATCAGCTGCTCTACCTCATATTTAATTTGTAGCTCTCGGGTGCACTCTTGTGGGATTGATCCGGTGCTTTTCAATATGATAGTGGGTGTGATTTTGAACTAAGATTGATGTACCTAGCTTTCAGCAGTACTGAGTTGGGGTGAATTGGAAACAACTTCTGCCTCTCCTGCTTTGTTTGATTGTCTGCTGGATTGAAAATGTGTCTCTGGAACTTGGGATCAGTGTGAGTCTGACTGCTTCTGCTCTCTGTGACTGTAGAACACATGGCCTGTCTGTGTCTCTGAGCTCTGGGAGTGATAATGTACCTACTCTGTGTTAGAAGGAGTGGACTGTACATATCCTTGTGCCGGGGAATCATCACAATCCTTCTGGTTCCTTCAAATATTTGCTGACAGAAAGAAAGAAAAATATCTCTTGTAACTCAAGATCAATTGAGGTGGAAGCTCGAAAAGACATGAATATACTATTTCAATTAATAATCATTATGACCAACCACAAAGGATGATCAGTAATACAAAGAGTGTCAGTGTCTGATTCCACTGCAGCACTCAGCTTCTGCTGATCAGGTTTTCTTTGGTAGTTTTATAACAATTTAGTGGCAGCCAGGAACAACCCAACATCTGCACTGCTCCATGAATGGGAATACCTGCTGGAGCAGGGATATTTGCACAAGTCAAGTTTTTAATTCCACCTGGCATTATAATGCAAGAACATAATAACTAGGAGCAGGATTAGGCCATTCCGCCACTCGAGTCTGTTCCAACATTTAATAAGATCATGGCAGATCTGATCATAGTCTCAACTCCACTATCCTGCCTGTCCCAATAACACTTCACTCCCTTGTAAATCAAAAGTCAGTCTAACTCAGCCTTGAATATATTCAATGACCAGCTTCCACCATCCTCTTGGGTAGAGAATTCCAAAGAACAACAACCCTTTGAGAGAAGAAATTCCTCTTCAATTCCATCGAAAATGGGTGCCCCCTTATGTTGAAACTGTTCCCCCTAGTTCTTGATTCCCTCATGCGGGGAAACATCATCTCAGTAAATACCCTGTCAAGCCCCTTCAGTATCTTATATGTTTCATAAGATCACCTCTCATTCTTCTAAACTCCAATGAGTGTAGCACAACCAGGTCAAACGTTCCTCATAAGACAACATCTTCATCCCTGGAATCAACCTCGTGATGTTTGCCTGAACTACCTCCAATGCAAGTATTTTCCTCCTTAAATAAGGAGACCAAAACTGTATACACACTCAAGGTGTGGTCTCACCAACACGCTGTACAGTTGTAGCAAGACTTCCCTACATTTCTACTCCATCCCCATTGCAATAAAGGCCAAAATTCCAATAGCCTTCCTAATTACTTGCTGTACTTCCATGCTAACTTTTTGTGATTCATATAAGAGGACACCCAGATCCCTCTATACCACAGCATTCTGCAGTCTCTCCTTATTTAAATAATATTCTTCTTTTCTCTACATCATACCAAAGTGGATAACTTCACATTTTCCCACATTATACTTAAAATGCCAAATTTTTCCCACACACTTAACTTGTCTTTATCTCTGCAGACTCATTGTGTCCTCCGCACAACTTGCTTTCACACCTTTCTTTGTATCAACAGCAAATTTAGTTACAATACACTCGATCCCTTCATCCAAATCATTAATATAGACTGGAAGTAGTTGAGGCCCCAGCACTGATCCCTGTGGCACTCCACGAGTTCCAGTATGCAAACCTGAAAATGGCACATTTATCCTAATTCTCTGTTTCTTGTTAGTAAGCATGTACCAGCGACCTGGGTTCGATTCTGGGTACTACCTGTGCAGAGTTTGCAAGTTTTCCCTGTGACCGCGTGGGTTTTCGCCGGGTGCTCCGGTTTCCTCCCACAGCCAAAGACTTGCAGGTTGATAGGTAAATTGGCCGTTATAAATTGCCCCTAGTATAGGTAGGTGGTAGGGGAATTGAGGGAAGTTGGGGATGTGAGAGGGTAATGGGATTAATGTAGGATTAGTATAAATGGGTGGTTGATGGTCAGCACAGACTCGGTGGCTGAAGGGCCTGTTTCAGTACTGTATCTCTAAATAAATAAAATGAATGATGTATTACCCGTTAACACCACAAGCGCTTACCTTGTGTCGTAACATTTTGCATGGCACTTTAGCGAATGCCTTTTCAAAATACAAATACATTACATCTACTGGTTCCCCTTCAGTTACCCTGCTTCTTACATCCTCAAAGAACGCTAATAATGTTGGCAAACTTGATTTCCTTTTCATAAATCCATGTTGACTCTGCATGATTGTATTATAATTTTCTAAATGTTCTACAGATTGGAGGGTGGCAAATGTAACCTCACTATTTAAAAAAGGAGAGAGAGAAAAAACAGGGAATTACGGACCAGTTAGCCTTACATCAGTCGTGGGGAAAGTGCGAGAGTCTATTATAAAGGATGTGGTAGCAGAACACCTGGAAAGCATAAACGGGTTTGGACAAAGACAGCATGGGTTAACGAAAGGGAAATCTTGCTTAACAAATCTACTGCAGCTTTTTGAGGATGGAACTAGTAGAATAGATAAAGGAGAACCAGGGGATGTGTTGTATCTGGATTTTAAGAAGGCTTTTGATAAGGTCCCACATAAGAGGTTCGTGTGCAAAATTGAAGCAGATGGGATTGGTGGTAATATACTGGCATTGATTGAGAATTGCTTGACAGACAGGAAACAGAGAGTCGGAATAAACGGGCCTTTTGCCAGGTGGCAGGCAGTGACGTGTGGCGTACTACAGGGATTAGTGCCTGGGCCCCAGGTATTCACAATATATATCAATAACTTGGGTGAGGGAACATTTCTAGGTTTGCAGACGACACAAAGCTGGGGAGGAAACTGAGTTGTGAAGAGTATGCAAAGAGGCTCCAATGTGATTTGGACAAGTTGGGTGAGTGGGAAAATGCATGGCAGATGCAGTATAACTTGGATAAATGTGAGGTTATTCACTTCGGTTGCAAAAAAAGAAAGGCAGATTATTATCTGAATGGTGACAGATTGGGAAAGCGGGAGGTGCAAAGAGACCTGGGTGTCCTTGTACACCAGTCGCTGAAAGCAAATATTCAGGTGCAGCAAGCAGTTAGGAAGGCAAATGGTATGTTGGCCTTCATTGCAAGCGGATTTGAGTACAGGAGCAAGGAAGTCTTACTACAGTTATACAGGGCTTTGGTGAGAGCACATCTGGAGTATTGTGTGCAGTTTTGGTCTCCTTATCTGAGGAAGGATGTTCTTGCCATGGAGGGAGTGCAAAGAAGATTTACCAGGCTGATTCCTGGGATGGCAGGATTGACAATGAGGAGAGATTGGGTTGACTAGGCCTATATTCACTAGAGTTTAGAACAATGAGAGGGAATCTCATAGAAACCTATAAAATTCTAACAGCACTAGTCAGGCTATATGCAGGGAGGATGTTCCTGATGGCTGGGGAGTCCAGAATCAGGGGTCACGGTCTCAGGATATGGGTATGCCATTTAGAACCGAGATGAGGAGAAATGTCTTCACTCAGAGGGTGATGAACTTGTGGAATTCTCGACAAAGAAAATTACAGCACAGGAACAGGCCCTTCGGCCCTCCAAGCCTGCGCCGATCCATATCCTCTATCTAAACATGTCGCCTATTTTCTAAGGGTCTGTATCTCTTTGCTTCCTGCCCATTCATGTATCTGTCTCGATACATCTTAAAAGACGCTATCGTGTCCACGTCTACCACCTCCGATGGCAACGTGTTCCAGGCACCCACCACCCTCTGCGTAAAGAACTTTCCACGCATATCCCCCCCGAAACTTTTCCCCTCTCACTTTGAACTCATGACCCCTAATAATTGAATCCCCCACTCTGGGAAAAAGCTTCTTGCTATCCACCCTGTCTATACCTCTCATGATTTTGTACTGCAGAAGGCAGTGGAGGCCAAGTCATTAAATATATTCAAGAAGGAGATAGATATATTTCTTAATACAAAAGGGATCAAGGGATATGGGGAGAAAGCGGGAAGAGGGTACTGAATTATACGATCAGACTTGATCATTTTTGAATGGCAGAGCAGGGCCGAATGGCCTACTCCTGCTCCAATTTTTCTATGTTTTCTGCGATGACTGACTTAATCATTGGTTCCAGCATCTTCTCAATGGCAGACATTAGGCTAACAGGCCTATCGTTGCCTGCTTTCTCTTTCCTGCTTTCTTGAACAGGGACATTACATTTGCAGTTTAATATCCACTGGAACTGTTGCAGGATCTAGGGAATTTAAGAAGATTACAACCAATGCATCCACTATCTATGCAGACACTTCTTTTAAACCTTAGAATGTAGGCCATAAGATCCAGGGGACATGCCAACCTTTAGTCCCATTAGTTTTCCAAAAACATGTTTTTCTCGCGATGGTGATGTTTTAAGGTCCCCCCTCCTTACTCCCCTTGATTTTCTACTATTCTTGGGATGTATGTTGTGTCTACTTCTGTGAAGACAGATGAAAAATTCTTGTTCAGAGTATCTGCCATTTCCTTGTTTCTCTTGGATCAATCGTTCAACGGAAACCGACAGCTGCTGTTTAAAATGTTTCCTTGACACTACTCACCTGGCGCCAGCAATAGGTGTTGTTTGCATAACTGTCCCCATCCCTACTGTCTGGCTCTGTTCCCTCTATTCACTGCTCAATAACAACACAGTGTGAAACTGGAGCTAAACCATGAACATGCATTACAGGTTTGAGGAGAGAAAACAACAATGATTTTCAACAGCAGCTTCTTCCTGCTCTGTCTCCGTTACCTTGTCCACAAACAGCCTGAGAAAGGCTTCTCCTTCCGCGCTCACTCCATGTTCGTGTTCCAGTCCGCCTCTTACAAACAGCCCCCAACTCCCCCTGAACTTGCTCCGTCGTCAATGCTGATCTCTGAGCCCCTCTGCGGACAGGCTCTCAAAGCAATGTGCTGCTGGAAGGAGACTGCTGTTTACTCACTTACCCCGGGGCTCTAAGTCTCCATTCCCGTCTATTTCAAACCATCTTCTTCCGCTCACTAATTAAATGACACAGAAGGGACACAGTTGGAGGAGGCGCATCGCGCATGCGCTTCTTTCCCCACTCATTTACAAAAACAAATAAATTGAAATAAAAGCAAAATACTGCGGATGCTGGAAATCTGAAATAAAAACAAGAAATACTGGAACCACTCAGCAGGTCTGGCAGCATCTGTGAAAAGTGAAGCAGAGTTAACGTTTCGGGTCAGTGACCCTTCATCGGAACTGACAAAAATAAACTGGAACTTTCCCCAGTTCAGTTTTCTCCGAGTTTGAGCAAAGGAACTGGGGCTGTGGGGAAAGGTCAGAGAACGTTTCAAGCTGGGGGATTCCCCCTTTCTGAAGCTCAGTTTGAGATCATTCCCTGCAGTGTGTTTGCTCTTCATTCACCCGTCTTCTCAAAGCAATCCTCCGAGGGAGTCGCTGTGTTTGCTGCGATCGTGCAGGAGTTAATATCTGACAGTAACAGTCCCAGATTAATGTCATCACATTGAAACTGTCCCTCACTGACAGTCATATCGAACGGTGTGAGCTGAGAGATTACAGAGATCAACAGGGCCAAGAGCGTTAAATTTGGAACATTGTTCACCTCACTCTCTAACTGTTACCCAGAGTCTAGGAATAATAATGTGTCTTTTTCTGATACAATATCAGTTAGAGATGAGACTGCACCGTCTGTCTCCCACGGATCTTTCAAGATAAAATGAGGCTTCCAGGTCAGCCTGTAACTGCTGATGGGGATCTCTCTCTCTCTCTCACTTATTCACTTTCAGCTCTGTCTCTAGTGCTCTAGAAAAACGTGGGACCCAGTTATTGGGTGTGATATGGACACACGAATAGAAAATGCACTATTGACACTCCCTCTCTAATGCTGTACATATGTTTGGGATACCATTATTTAGGATGATATGTATGCACTTTATTGTGTTACTAATACTGTCTCTGATGATACATAAGAATGTGTAATACAGTGTGATATAACACACTGTTACGAATGGTCGGACTGATTCTCTCTCTCTCTCTGTGGTGCTGTATATGAAAAGGGGATAATGTTAGTGAGCATGATAGAATCATAGAATCATAGAAGGTTTAAGGCAGAGAAAGAGACCACTTGGCCCATCATCGTATGCGGCAGCCGAAAAACAGTGAACGTAAAGGAATGGCAGGGGGGCTTCAACCTCGAGAGTGCACCTCCTGTGCTATGTGGGAGCTCCTGGATGCTTCCCGTGTCCTGGAGAACCATTTGGCGGTCATCACCTCGTAGCAGATGTAATGTACAACAATACTCCGCTCTCGTTGATTGACGTCTACGCCCCGGTTCAATGCAGCGAGCAGCTGACCGTCTTCCAGCATCTCCCACTGCTGCTGGCGACGTCCAGGCCGGTCATCCTAGGCAGTGACTTCAACGGCATCATCGATGCTAGTGGATGATCCGGCAGAGACGACAGCAAACTGGATGCTATGTTCAGATTCTTAATAGAAAGCGTAAAAGATGCCAAACTGCACGACGTCTTCAGCAAACCTGCAGACAGAGCGCAGCATAGATACACATGGTCAAGAACGGACGGGTCTGCCCATTCCAGGATTGACTTCCTATTTGTGTCCCGTGTTTTCACGGTCAGATTCACCGACGTCAAGCCGGTGTTCTTCTCCAAGCATTGCCTTTTACTGGCTGACTTTCACTTACAGGATGACCAACGGGTTGGCAGGGGGACATGGAAGCTCAATGCTACACTGCTAACCCCAGAGAATGTTGAGGAACTCAAAAGAGATTACAAAGGTTGGAGGACCGTGAAACCCCACCTTTGAGTCTCCAGTTCAGTGGTGGGAAGCGATCAAGGAGAACATCAAGAGGTTCTTTATCTTCAAAGGGGTTCAGAGGGTGAGAGAGAGAGACAGATGGAAATGTCACGACTCCAGAAAAATATGCAAAATCTGCTCTGGCTTCAGTCGATGGGGGTCAAGGTCAAGGAGGACCTTCATGAGGTGAAGAGCCAGCAGGCCTCGCTCTTTGCCACGGATGCCTACAAGATCATCTTCCAGTCCAGAGTCCGCTCCATTGAGCAGGATGAGATGTGCTCGTGTTACTTCTTCTAAAAGGTACACAGAGAGAGCTCTGTTATCAGCAGCCTGAAGGAAGAGGATGGCTCGGTAACGTCTTCACAGTCTGACATACTAAGGATCAGCAAATCCTTTTATGCTGGGCTGTATGACGCGAAGCCCACAGACAGCAGAGCCTCCCAGTCCTTCCTGTCATCTATCACAGAGGTCTTAGATGACAGCAGGAGGGAGAGACTGGACAAACCGCTAATTCTGGATGAGCTGACTAAGGCCGTCAAATCCTTCGAGATAAGTAAAACTCCTGGAAGCGACGGCTTACCGGTTGAGTTGTATTTGGTCCTGTGGGACTGGGTCGGCCCGGAGCTGCTGGAAGTATACGACAGTATGCTCCTAGCCGGCAGCATGTCAGAATCCATGAGGAAAGGCATCATCACCCTCATCAACAAGGGGAAGGGGGAGAGGGCAGAAATCACAAATTGGCGGCCCATCTCACTGCTTAATGTAGACTACAAGATGCTGTCAAAAGTCATAGCCAGTCGAGTCAAGTCTGCTCTGGAGTTGGTGATCCACCCTGATCAGACCTGTACTTTACCCACTCAGGGACACGATCACCCACATACGGGACAGGAGGGTGGACACCTGCCTCATCAGCCTGGACCAGGAGAAGGCTTTTGACAGGATATCGCACACCTGCATGATGGACGTACTTTCCAAAATGGGGTTTGGGGAGGGAATCTGCAATTGGATCAAACTGCTCCACACAAACATCAGTAGCACAGTCTCAATCAATGGGTGGGAATCAGAAAGTTTCCCGATCCAATCTGGAGTCAGACAGGGTTGTCCTCTCTCCCCTGTCTTGTTTATTTGCTGTATTGAACCCTTTGCTGAGTCTATCAGGAAGGATGCGAGCATAAGAGGGGTGACAATCCCAGACTGTGGAGGCACTCAGGTTAAAACCTCCCTGGACATGGATGACGTCGCGGCCTTCTGCTCGAACCCGCTGTCAGTGCGCAGACTGATGAGCATCTGCGACCAGTTCGCACTGGCCTTGGGAGCCAACGTTAACCACGGCAAGAGAGAGGCTATGTTCTTTGGGAACTGGGCTGACCGATCCTTTGTCCCCTTCACCGTCAGGTCAGACTACCTGAATGTGCTGGGGATATGGTTCTGAAGGGCCGTGGCATGCACCAAAACCTGGAAGGAGCGAGTCGCCAGGGTACAACACAAGCTGAGCATGTGGGAGCAGCAACTCTCTCCATTATGGGTAAGAACCTGGTCATCAGGTGCGAGGCGCTCACGTTGTTGCTGTAAGTGGCACAGGTCTGGCCCATACCCCATTCCTGCGCTGTGGCGATAACCCGAGTCATTTTCAGCTGCATCTCTGGATCCAAAATGGAGCGGGTCCAAAGGGACACGATGTTCAAACCTCTGGATAAGGGCGGGCAGAATGTACCCAATATCACCCTCATCCTGATGACTACCTTCGTGTGCGGCTGCATCAAGCTGTGTGCAGATCCCCAATACGCCAACACCAAGTGTCACTACGTGCTGAGATTCTCTCTGTCCCCAGTGTTCTGAAGGAAGGGCCTGGTCACATTGCCGTGGAACGCTCTATCTAGTTGGACTGTACCGTACCACCAATCCTTCGTGGAACAGTTTCTGCGGAAAACACCTTTGACCACCAATCCATCAGGCAGTGGTCTGCACGGAATGTCCTCAAGGCATTACGGGAAAAGGAGATGGTGGATCCTGTCGGATGGGTACCAGAGCAGACCGCCAAATCATTTGGCGGAATGCCTCATCACCAGAACTTTCAAACAAGCACCAAGGTGTAGCTTGGCTGGTGGTGAGAAGAGCCCTCCCCGTCAGATCCTTCCTGCACGTCCGAAGTCTCACCCCCTCCGCACAATGCCCTAGAAGTGGCTGTGGTGGGGATGACATGGTTGCCCAGCTTCTTCTGGAATGTGTCTTCGCAAAGCAGGTGTGGAAAGAGATGCATTGGTTTTTGTCGAGGTTCATCCCTAGCAGCTCTGTAACACAGGAGTCTGTGCTCTGCGGGCTGTTCCCAGGGACACACACCGAGATAACCACAACTGCTGCTGGAGGACTATCAATTCGGTGAAAGACACTCTTTGGTCTGCCCAAAACTTGGTGGTCTTCCAGCGCAAAGAGTTGTCCACGACCGAATGTTGCAGACTGGCACACTCCAAGGTCCAGGACTACGTGTTGAGGGACGCACTAAAGCTTGGGGTAGCCACAGCAAAGGCTCAATGGGGAAAGACAACCATGTTAGCTCCCCCCACCAAGCTGAACTGAGGGGCTGGATCCATGGAAAACCCCTCAAACTGCAGCGGGAAAATTTTCGTTTGCCATAAAATGTATATGGCATGAAAAATGAAATGGAAGGGTTGTGAGGCAACTCACTCCTGTATTGAAGGAAACTGACCGCCTTTGCACTGTTTGTATTTTTTGACTTGGTGCTGTTTGGAACTGTTTTGTAATGTATTTTTTACAGATTTTTATGAATAAAGTATATTTTGGAAATAAAAAAACATTTGTGCAAGTAAGTGTTGTCAATTGCGGCTGCTTGAGCTCTGGGTTTGGAACTTGAGCAGCAGCTGGAGACACTGCTGTGCATTCATGAGGAGAGTTACATCGAAAGCATGTTCTTAGATGTGGTCACCCCACACCTTAAGAGTACGCAGGGAGAGAGGGAATGGGTGACCACAAGGCAGTCAAAAAGAATCAGGCAGGAAGTGCAGGACATCCCGAGTGCATCTCACTCTCCAACAGGTATTCAGTTCTGAATACGGAGGACAGTGATGCTTCACCAGGGGAGTGCAGCCAGATCCAAGTCCATGGCACCATGGGTGACTCAGCTGCAAAGGTGGGTACAGGGAAGATTGGAAAAGCCATAGTGAAAGATGATTCAATAGTGAAGGGAACAATCAGCTGTTTCTGTGGCCACAGACGTGAATCCAGGAATGGTGTGTTGCCTCCCTGGTGCCAGGGTCAAGGATGTCATTGAGCAGTTACAGAGCATCCTGAAGGGTGAGGGTGAACAGGCAGCATTTGTGGTCCACATCGGAACCAACAACATAGGTAGAAATAAGGATGTTGTCCTGCAGTCAGAATGTATGAAGCTTGGTAAGAAATTAGCAAGCAGGGCATCAAAAGTAGTAATCTCCAGATTATTCCAAGTGCCACGTGCAAGTGAGTACAGGAATAAAAGGATAAGACAGATGAACGTGTGTCTGGAAAGATGGTGCAGGAGGGAGGGCTTTAGATTCTTGGGACAGGTCCCACGGATTGCAGTTGAACAGAGCCTGGACAGAGTTCCTTGCGGGACATTTTGCTAGTGCTGTTGGCGAGGGTTTAAACTCATTTAGCAGGGGGATGGGAACCGGAAGGTAGAGTCAGATGGGACAAAATCAGAAATGAAAATGGAAGTCACAAAATTAATGGATGAGTCTGGAAGAAAGAGGAAACAAAGGTTAGAAAATTTAAAAAGAGTTTGGCAGTGCTCAAGCATATCTATTTCAATGCAAGGAGTATAGAAAATAAAGCAGATGAGCTGAGGGCACAAATAGACATGTGGCAGTATGATATCACAGCTATTACAGAAACATGGCTTAAGGAGGGACAGGAATAGCAGCTCAACATTCCTGGTTACAGGGTTTTCAGATGTGATAGGGAGGGGGATAAGAAAGGAGGGGGGGGGTTGCAGTTTTGCTCAAAGTAACTATTACAGCTGTGAAGACGGATGATATGTTGGAAGGTTTATCAAATGAGGCCGTATAGATTGAGCTGAGGAACAAAAAAGAGGCAATCACACTGCTGAGAGTGTGCTATAGACCCCCAAACAGGAGATAGAAGAGCAGATATGCAGGCAAATCTCTGAGAAGTGCAAGAACAATAGGGCAGTAATCGTAGGCGATTTTAACCACCCCAACATGAACTGGGATACTTTTAGTGTGAAAGAAATTGCGGGAGCAGAAGTCTTGAGGTCCATTCAGGAGAACTTATTTAGCCAATATGTAGCAAGTCCAACAAGAGAGGGTGCAGTTTTAGATGTAGTTTTAGGAAATGAAGATAGGCAGGTGGAAGGAGTGGCAGTGGGAGAGCATTTTGGTGGTAGTGATCATAATTCAGTCAGTTTTAACATAATTATGTAAAGGACAAGGATAGAACAGGAGTTAAAGTTCTCAGTTGGGGCAAGGATAACTTTACTAAGTTCAGGAGTGAATTAGCAAAAGTGGACTGGAAACAGGTACTTGAAGATACATCAATGTCAGAGCAGTGGGAAGCACTCAAAGGGGAGATTCCAGGGGTTCAGAGTCAATATGTTCCCACAAAGAAAAAGGGTGGGAAGGCCAAATCTAGAGCCCCATGGATTTTATAAGGAAGTATTATAAGGCAGTAACGGAAAGCTTATGCACGACTCAGAGAACTCAATACTGCTGAAAGCCGAGAGGTGTATAGAATGTCGAGGGGGAAAATCAACATTGAAATTAGGAAAGCTGAGAGAGGGCATGAAAGAATATTGGCAATCAAAATCAAGGTTCGCACAAAGATGTTTTATCAATACATTAACAGAAAAAGGATAACTTTGGAAAGAGTAGGGCCCATAAAAGATCATGAAGGTAACCTATGTGTAGGGGCAGAAGATGTTGGCACTGTTCTTAATAAATACTTTGCATCTGTCTTCACAAAAGAGGGTGATGATGCAGATATTGGAGTTAAGGAAGAAGGGTATGAAGTATTGGATGTGATCAATAGAGGGAGAGAGGGCATATTAGTGACAGGACATACAAATAGCATATTTGTAAGTTGATAAATCACTAGGGATGGATGAAATGTACCCCACGCTGTTAAAAGAAGCAAGAGAGGAAACAGCGCAAGGTTTGACCATCGTTTTCCAGACCTCACTGGATACAGGTGTGATGCTGAAGGATTGGAAGACTGCGAACATTGTACCTCTGTTTAAAAAGGGAGTGAGGGATAGACCGAATAATTACAGGACAGTCAGTCTAACCTCAGTAGTGGGCAAATTATTGGAATCTATTCTGAGTGACAGGATAAAATGTCACTTAGAAAGGCACTGATTAATCAAGGATCGTCAGCATGGATTTGTTAAGGGAAGATCTTGTCTGCCCAACTTGATTGAAATTTTGAAGAATTAACAAGGAAAATAGTTGAGGGCCGTGCAGTTGATGTCGTCTACATGGATGTAAATGTAGGGGGCATGATCAATAAGTTTGCAGATGACACAAAGATTGGCTGTGTGATAAATAGCAAGGAGGATAGCTGTAGGCTGCAGGAAGATCTTCATGGTCTGGTCAGATGCACAGAAAAATGACAAATGGAATTCAATCCAGAGAAGTGTGAGGTGATGCATTTGGGGAGGTCAAACAAGGCAAAGGAATACACGATTAAGAGGAAAATTCTGAGAGGTGTAGAGAAAGTGAGGTACCTTGGAGTAAATGTCCACAGATCCCTGAAGGTAGCAGGACAGGTCGATAAGGTGGTAAGAAGACAATATGGAATCCATTCCTTTATTAGCTGAGGTATAGAATATAAGAGCAGGGAGGTTATGCTGGAACCGTATAAATCATTAGTCAGGCCACAACTTGAGTACTGTGTGCAGTTCTGATCACCTCATTACAGAAAGGATGTAATTGCACTAGAGAGGGTACAGAGGAGATTTACGAGGATGTTGCCGGGACTGGAAAAATGCAGCTTTGAGGAAAGATTGGATAGGCTGGGGCTATTCTCCTTGGCACAGAGAAGGCTGAGGGGAGATCTGACTGGCATGTACAAAATTTGTGGAGTCTGGATAAAATTGAAGTGAAGGGCCTGTTTACCTTAGCAAAGAGATCAGTGACTAGGGGAATAGATTCAAAGTGATTGGCAGAAAGATCACAGGGGAGATGAGGAAAAGACTTTTTAGCCAGAGGATGGTGGGGGTCTGGTGGAATTGATACTGTATTTTAGTTTGATATTGCATCACGTTTTAGAATGGTATGTAATGTTTATATCAATCTACACTGATGGAATTGATTCTGTCTCTTTCAATTTCACAGTGTGGGCGAGGTCTGAACTGGTATCTAATTTGTGTCTCAGCTTACAATATCTTTCAGCACCTTTGAAACATTCACTGCAATGAATGTTGGACTTGTATGTAACTTGTATCTCAGGGTACACTATGGGGATGTTTAAACATCCTTTATAATGAATGGGTGTGAGCTTTGGGTATGATATTTAATTTAAATCTCAGGGTACATCACTAGGTTAGATTCTGTGCCATTCAATCAGTAGCGTGTGCCAATTCTATCTGATATTTAATTGCTAGCTCAGTCTGCATTATATTAGACAGGCAGAGAGATCTGGGCGTACAGGTCCATAGGTCACTGAAAGTGGCAACGCAGGTGGATAAGGTAGTCAAGAACGCATATGGCATGCTTTCCTTCATCGGTCGGGGCATAGAGTATAAAAATAGGCAAGTCATGCTGCAGCTGTACAGAATTTTAGTTCGGCCACACTTAGAATATTGCATGCAATTCTGGTCGCGACACAACCCGAAGGACGTGGAGGCTTTGGAGAGGGTACAGAAGAGGTTTACCAGGATGTTGCCTGGTCTGGAGGGCATTAGCTATGAGGAGAGGTTGGATAAACTCGGATTGTTTTCAATGGAACGACGGAGGTGGAGGGGCGACATGATAGGGGTTGACATAGTTATGAGCGGCATGGACAGAGTGGATAGTCAGAATCTTTCTCCCTGGGTGGAAGAGTCAGTTACTAGGGGACATAGGTTTAAAGTGCGAGGGGCAAAGTTTAGAGGGATGTGCGAGGCAAGTTCTTTACACAGAGGGTGGTGAGTGCCTGGAACTTGCAGCCAGGGGAAGTGGTGGAAGCAGGTACGATAGCGACGTTTAAGAGGCATCTTGACAAATACATGAATCGGATGGGAATAGAGGGATACGGACCCCGGAAGTGCAGAAAGTGTTAGTTTAGGCAGGCATCAAGATCGGCGCAGGCTTGGAGGGCCGAATGGCCTGTTCCTGTGCTGTACTGTTCTTTGTTCTTTGTTAGATTGACACATTGCATTTCAATCTGCTAGTGGGTGTGATTTTGACCTGGGATTGAAGTATCTGATTGTCAGTGGGACTCAATCGGGGTGAAATGGAAAAAACTTCTTTCTCTCCTGCTTTGTTTGGTTGTTGGATTGAAAATGTGTCTCTGGAACTTGGGATCAATGTGAGCCTGACTATTTCTGCAGTCTGAGACCAGGGAACTGATGAACTATCTGTACCTCTGCACTCTAAGTGATAATGTACCTACTGTGTGTGAGAGGAGCTGGCTGCACTGTTCCTTGTGCCTCGAGTGCAGCAACCATCACATTCATCACAATATCTTCAAGTATTTGCCTGCATGAAGAAAAAAATATAACTCAAGAACAGATGCGGTGCATAATATCAAAGAGGTCAATTTAATTTCTCAATCAATAATCATTAAGAACATCCACAAATGAAAACCGGTGTCATTATCTGCCTTCCCTGAAGTACTGAAGCTCCCAGCTCCTGCATCGCAAGTGTTCTGGGCACATCCATCCAGACAAAACACTGCACTGGGATCGTCCCAACTGCTCTCTGCTCGACATATATTTCCAGCCATCCTGCTTCACATGCAAAAAATTTTTTTAAATGAAGCTCGATATGTATATCCCTCGATTCCTTTCTCCACATACAATTGTTCATTTGTTCCACCTCCCCTTCAGTGCATTGATACTATTCACCCCAACCTCTCCCTGTGATAACAAATTCCAGATTTGAACCATTCACTGCGTAAATACATTTTTCATGAATTCCTCATTGGTTTTATGAATGACGATTTTATATTTTGCCTCTTGTTTCAGACGCCACCACAAGTGGAAGCATGTCTCCATGTATTCTAAAAAAGCCCTTCACTATTTCCTCACTTTTTTCATTTGTTTGTGGAATGTAGGCATCACTGGCTGTGCTAGCATTTATTGCCCAATCCAAATTGCCCTTGACAAAGTGGTGGTGAGCTGCCTTCTTGAGCCACTGCAGTTCTTGAGATGTAGGAACACCAACAGGGCTGTTTGGAAGGGAGTTCCAGGATTTTTACCCAGCGACAATGAAGGAATGGCGATATAGTTCCAAGTCAGGATGATCTGTGAATTGGAGGGGAATTTGCAAGTGGTAGTGTTCCCTTGCAACTGCTGCCCTTGTCCTCCTCAGTAGTAGAAGTTCCAGGTTTGGAAGGTACTGTCAAAGGAGCTTTCGTGTGTTGCTGCAGTGCACCTTGTAGATGGTACGCACTGCTGCCACTGTGCATCAGTGGTGAATGGGGTGATTGTTGAAGGTGGTGCTTGGGAGCAATCAAGCAGGCTACTTAGTGTTGTTGGAGCTGCAGTCATCCAGGCAAGTTGGGAGTTTTCCATCATACCCCTGACTTGTGTCTTGTGAATGGTGGATAGGTTTGGGGAGACAGGAGGTAAGTTACTCACCACAGAGTTCCTAGCTTCTGACCTGCTCTTGTAGCCACGGCATTTATGTGGCTGGTCCAGTTCAGTTTATGGTCAATGGTAACCCCCTCCCCCGCCCCCAAATGTTGATGGTGGGGGATTCAGTTATGGTAATGCCACTGAACATCAAGAGGAGATGATTAGATTCTCTCTTGTTTGCGATGGTCATTGCCTGGCACTTATCTGACGCGAATGTTACTTGCCACTTATCAGCCCAAGCCTGGATGTTGTCCAGGTCTTGCTGCATCTGGGCACGGGCTGCTTCAGTAGCTGAGGAGTCATGAATGGTGCTGAACATTGCGCAATCATCAGTGAACATCCCGACTTTCGGCCTTGTGATGGAGGGAAGGTCATTGATGAAGCAGCTGAAGATGGTTGGGCCTAGAACACGAGCCTAAGGAATTCCAGCTGTAATGTTCTGAGACTGAGATGATTGAACTGAACAACCACAGCCATCTTACTTAGTGCTAGGTATGACTCCAACCAGCAGAGAGTTTTGCCATGATTCCCATTTACACTAGTTTTGCTAGGGCTCCTTGGTGCCATTAATGGTCAAAGGTTGCCTTGATGTCAAGGGCAGTCACTCTCACCTCACAATGCAATGTTTCTTTAACTCTAAAATAAAAGCAAAATTCTGCAGATTCTGGAAATATGAAATAAAAAAAAACAAAAATGCTCAAAATACTCAACAGTTCAGGCAGCGTATGTGGAGAGAGAAACAGAATTAACATTTCAGGTCTGTGTCCTTTCATCTTACAATATGTTTTATGTCCTGGTATGTAATGGTCAGGTTCATTCAGTTTGCAGAAATGGAATTAATACTGTGTCTTCCACTCTGACTATTTGTGAGATTTGTGGAGTGGTGTGTAACATGGAGCTCAGTCTGCAGTCTGGGTACATTATTGAGATTAATTCTGTACTTTACAATCAGGTACTGTTTGTCTGTTCCATCTGACATTGAATTTGTAGTTCAGGCTGCTCTCTTGTGACAGTGACACAGTGCCTTGCAATCTGATAGTGGGTGTGATTTTGGATTGGGATTGATGTATCTATCTGTCAGTGGGACTGAGTTGGGGTGAAATGGAAACAAGTTCAATCTTTCCTGCTCTGTGTGACTGTTGGATTGTCTGTTGGTCTCTGGAACTTGGGATCAGTGCCGGTCTGACTACTTCTGCTGGCGGTGATTGTGGAACTGATGTCTCTGCTCTCTGTGAGTGATACTGTACTTACTGTGTGTGAGGAGCTGGCTGCACTTCCTCTTGTGTCGAGGAATCACGACATTTATTCTGCTTCCATCAAGTATTTGCCTGTAGAAAGGAAATGTATTTATTATCATTCAGGAAGAGATGTGGTAGAAGATACAAAAGTGACCAAAACAATTTTTCAATTAATAATCATTATGAACAATCACAAAGGAAACCCAGCAACACAAACAGAGTCAGTGTCTGATTCTACTGCAGTCCTGCAGCCCCCAGCTACTGCATACCAGGGGCTTTGGCCATTTTACAACAATTAAATGACATCCAGAAACAATCCACTGGGCCATGAATGGGACTGACCGACGGAACAGGGACTTTTACACAGGTCAGATTTCCAGTTCCCGCTCCCATGGTCTAACCGTTCAAATGAAACCAAACAGCCGCTGTTTAAAATGTGTCCTTCACACTTCTCACCTGGTGCCTATAATAGATTCTCTTTGTGTAAATCCCCACATCCTGACTGTCCGCTTCTGTTTCCACACTTCACTGTCCAATAACAATAAACTGTGGGATGAGGCTGAATCGCTCTCTTTGCGCTGGCACGGACATGATGGGCTGAATGGCCTCATTCTGTGCCGGAATTTTTCCATGTTTCTGTTTGCGGAATTGTTGCAGAAATCGGCGCCTGCGCTCCCCTCCCCCAGCACTGCCTGTGAGCGGAAGAAGATGGTTTAAAACAGCCGCGAATGCTGAGATCCCGGTCCCGGTGGAAGGGAGCAAACAGCAGCCTCCTTCCAGCAGCACATCGCTTTGGGAGCGTGTCCGCAGATGGACTCAGAGATCAGCATCGGGTCCGGGGCAAGTTCAGGGGCAGGCGGGGGCTGTTTGTAAGAGGCGGAGTGGAGCATAAACTGGTCCCAGAACATGGAGTGAGTGGGGGAAGGGAGAGGCCATTCTCGGGTTGTGTGTGGACAAGGGGATGGAGACAGAATGGGAAGAACCTGTTACTGCAGTGCAGTCAAACAATGATAATATTTGTATGGCTGGGCTTCCTTTGTGGGCGTTTATAATTATTATGAGAGATTAAATTCATTAAAATCCTGTATCTTCTACCTCACCAGTATTTGAATTATAAACATTCTTTTGTTCAAACAGGCAAATAATTGAATGAACCAAAATAAATATGATGTTTCCTCCACCAAGTTACATGGAAGAGTGTCACCAGCTCCTTCTCACACACAGTCCGTACATTATCACTCACAGAGCGCAGAGACACAGACAGGTCATCAGTTCCACAGTCTCAGACAGCAGAAACAGATCCAGAGACGCATTTTCAATCCATCAATCAAATGGAGCACGTTGTTTTCATGTCACCCCAACTCAGTACCACTGACAGGTAGATACACAAATCCCAGTCCAAATTCTCACCCACTAGCAAATTATCAATGTGTCAATCTCACAATGAAGCAACCTCAGCTACAAATTAAATACACATAGAACTGACACATGGTTCCTGCTTCAAAGTCACAGAAATAATCTCAATGAAGTGCTCCGAGATTCAAGTTAAATACCAGCCTAATATTTACACGGGTTTTGACTTTATTATCAGTATTAATTCCCATAATATGTCCAGACATATACATTAGATACAAATCTCAAGTGCATAATCAGATTGCAGAGGTACAAACTCAGATTCCACTTTAAAACTCATCCGGATTGTGAAACTAAAAGATACATTATAAATTTGATTAGTATAGTTTGAGCTATAAATTACATACCAGTCCTAAAACCTCATATAGTGTCAGATGGAAGATACTGTACAATTCCAGACTGAGCTCATTTTACATGCAAGTCCAAGATTCTCACTCAGAGTTAGACTGAATGGCACTGATCAAATTGATGAGTACAGCCTGAGTTGCACTTGCACATCAATCCTGTATCAGATTGTAGGATACATTATATTTCACTATTGTGTTCACAGTGACAGATACTATTTAATCCTAGGCAAAACCTCAAACAGGATTTATGTATCTACCTATCTGCTTAAAACCTACCACATCAGTGGCCTGTTGCTGTGCTGAGCTTTTATGTAGAATAAATCCAGACTTGCACCAGTCCCAGTGACGGAAGGTTATATAATGAATCTCACACTCTCACAGAGTACCAGACACTGACAGTGAGAGAGTGATTTTGAAACCCATGCTAGGTGCCAGATGCTGAAAGGTATAGGTTGATTACTGCACT
The DNA here is from genome assembly GCF_036365525.1 of Heterodontus francisci. NCBI lineage: Eukaryota > Metazoa > Chordata > Chondrichthyes > Heterodontiformes > Heterodontidae > Heterodontus > Heterodontus francisci. The sequence continues at coordinate 5,915,066 of NW_027141369.1, read as the reverse complement.
CACTGACAGTACCTCAGCCTGAGTCATCTAAAGCAACCTAACACACAAATAGTAGCACTGAGAGATTGAGAAAGAGTCCAAAACTCAGAGTAACAGACACTGATAGACACAATCTGAAAACTGCACGCACATGGATACAGTATTGGCTAACTCACAAGAAACAGAGTGGGGATAATTGGGGAATTTTCAAATTGGCAAACTGTAACTAATGGAGTGCCACAGAGATCAGTGCTGGTGCCTCAATCTTTATGGTCTTTATTAATAACTTGCATGAAGGGACCGAGTGTAAATCCAAATTTATGGATGGTACAACGATAGGGAGGAAAGCAAGTTGTGAGAAGGACACAAAGTGTCTGCAAAGAGATATAGCTAGGTTAAATCAGTGGGCAAAAGTTTGGCAGATGGAGTATAATATGGGAAAATGTCAGATTGTCTACTTTGGCAGGAAGAATAGAAAAACAGAATATCACTGACATAGAGAGAGACTGCAGAATGCTGCTGTACCAAGGAATCTGTGTGTCCAAGTACATGAATTACAAAAAAGTTAGCATGCAGCTAAAGCAAGTAATTAGGAAGGCAACTGGAATGTTGGCATTTTTAGAGAGGGGAATGGAGTTTAAAAGTAGGGAAGATTTGCTGTCACTGTACAGGGCATTAGTGACATCCCAACTAAAGTACTCCACACAGTTGTGGTCTCCTTACTTAAGGAGGGCTATACTTGCATTGGAATCAGTTCAGAGAAGGTTCACTCGGCTGATACTTGGGAAGTTGAATTGTCTTAGGAGAAACAGTTGAGCAGGTTGGAGTTTAGAAGATTGAGAGGAGATCTTATTGAAACCTATAAGATTCTCAGTGGGCTGGACAGGTAGATGCTGAGAGGATGTTTCTCCTTGTGGGGGAATGTAGAATTAGGGGCCACAGTTTCAAGATAAGTGGCCTCCCATTCAAGAAGGAGATGAGGAGGAATTTCTTCACTCAGAGGGTTGTTCATCTTTGGAATTCTGTTCTCCAGAGGACTGTGGAGGCTGGGTCATTGAATATATTCAAGGCTGTGATAGACCGATTTTTGATCGACAAGGGAGTCAATGGTCATGGGCGCAGGCAGGAAAGTGGAGTTAAGGCCACAATCAGAACAACCCCGATCTTATTGAATGGCAGAGCAGGCTCGATGGGCCAAATGGCCATCTCCTGCTCCTATTTTGTATCTTTTTATCTTCTTGCACACACACACACACACACACACTCAACCAGTGTGTGGCAGTGGATCTAGAATTAATCCCACTTTCGTACAAAATACCAGAGACTTAAAGGTACAGAATAAATCCCACAGATACGTACAGTATGACTGACAGGTACAGAATGAATCCCATGCTCACACACAGCACCAGGGATTGAAAGATACATGTGATTCCCACCCTCACAGAACAATAACAGACTGAGTTACAGAATGATTTCCACATTCACATCGAGCACCACTGACTGCTAATAAATTCATCCCACAATCACACACACTACCAGAGGCCGACAGATACAGAATGTATTGCACACTTTCACAAAGTACCAGTGAGTGACAGGTACAGAATGAATCCTACATTCGCAAACTGTACTAGAGAATGGCAGATCCAGTACCAATGACCAATTCAGAATGAACTCCAAATTTACACATGACACTAGAGATGGAGAGATACAAAATTAATTCCACATTCACACTGCGTGAGAGACTGATAGTTACAAAATGGATCCAGAACATGCAGACAGTGCCAGAGACTGACAGTTACAGAATGAAGTAAACACTCACATACAGTACCAGAAATGACAGAAATGGAATTGATACCACACATCTATGTGATACCAGAGATGGAGCATATAGAATGAATCACACACACACAACAAGAACAGAGATAGAGTTATACTGAATGAATCCCACACTCATATTCAATACCAGAGACTGACAGATGCAGAATGGATGTCACACTAAACTTCTTCTTCGGAACTCCCTTGGGAATGAGGATGACTTTCTTCCACTCCAGGGTTGTGGGTCCTTAGGTAACTGAATAGTCCAATTCTTGATCCACACACTCAGCCACAGGTGGGGCAGATGGTGCTTGGTGAAGTGGGTGAATGGGATTCTCCAATTTCCAAATACTCCTTCCACTGTTTGCATTTCGTTGCTTCCTGGGCATGTCGACGAATTTCAAACTGGCTGGCACCTTCGCGGATGCTTCTTCTCCATCTTGGGTGGTCTCAGGCAAGAGATGCCCATGAATCAGTGCAGATGTCACGTTTTTTCAGGATGTCTTGAAGGAAATTCTTGTAATGTTTCCTCTGCCCTCCTGGTAGCTTCTTGCCCTGATGGAGTTAAGAGTAGAAAGCTTGTTTTGCGATTCTGGCGTCAGGCATGGATATGATGTGGCCCATCCAACATAACTGACTAGCCATGACCAGTGTTTCGATACTGGGGATGTTGGCCTGAGAGAGGACACTGATATTGCAGCGCCTGTCCTGCAACTGAATTTGCAGGATCTTGCGGAATCACCACCGGTGATATCTCTCCAGGACTTTGAGATGTCTGCTGTACAGTATCCATGTTTCTGACACATACAGGAGGGCAGGTAACACTGCAGCCATGTCAACCATGAGCTTGGTGTCTGATTTGAGTTCTTTGTCATCAAACATTCTTTTCCACAGATGACTGAAGGCTACGCTGACACACTAGACGTGATGCTGGGTGTCATTGTCGATATCTGCCCTTGGTGACAGGAGGTTCCCAAGGTATGAGCAGTGATCCACATTGCCCAGTGGTTCGCTGTGGATCTTGATAGTTGAGGGGCAGTGTCGGGGAGCAGGCTGGTAGAGGACCTTTGTCTTCTGGATGTTTTGCTTAAGGCCAATTATTTCATACACCTCCGTGAATGCATTGATCAGGGTTTGACGCTTGGCCTCTGAGTGTGCGCATACGCAGGCATCGTCAGCATACTGCAGCTTGATGACAGAGGTTGGAGTGGCCTTACATCTGGACTGGAGGCAACATAGGTTAAATAGTTTCCCACTCGTCCTGTAGACTAGATCTACACATGCAACCTAAAGAACAGCTGATGGGCTGAAAGAACACTGGAACAAAAACTTGCTGACAGCCACGACATGTGTGGATTCTTCAGCACAGTCAAGACCATTCACGGCCCACGTACCCAAGGACCTACCCTACTCAGAGCAAAAGAATGGAGTGACACTGATCAAGGACAGATAGGCAGTCTGCACTCGTTGCAAGGAGCACTTTGAAGATCTCCTCAATCGTGACTCAGTCCTTGATGCGAGTGCCCTTGACCGCATCCCACAGCATGCTACCCACCGTGCTGTCAGCACAATTCCAGGCTGACAGAGATTGAAAAGGCCATCTGACAGCCAAAAAGCAATAAGGCCGCTGGCGTAGATGGAATTCCCATCAAAATTCTAAAATCTGGCAGAGAAGTACTCTTGACACAAATACATGGTCTCATTTCCCTCATTTGGAAGGGGGAGAGCATGACAGGGGATCTCCGAGACACTGTAATAGTGATCATCTTTAAAGAAGGTGACAAGACTGACTGTGGTAACTACACAGGGGTATCCCTGCTGTCCGCCACAGGGAAGGCCATCACAAGAGTCCTTCTCAACTGCCTCCTCCCCGTGGCTGAAGAGCTCCTCCTGGAATCACAATGTGGATTCTGTCCATCAAGAAGCACAATGGACATGATCTTCACAGCAAGACAACTCCAAGAAAATGTAGGGAGCAGCAACAACCTTGATACCTGGTTTTCTCTGACCTGACAAAGGCCTTCGACTCTCCCAACCAGGAGGGATTATGGAACGTCCTCAAATTTGGCTGCCCAGAGAAATTCATCATCATCCTCTGACGACTGCATGATGACATGCAAGCTGTAATCCTTCCCAACGGACCTACCATTGACCCAATCCCAATGCAAACTGGGGTCGAGCAAAGCTGTGTCATTGCACCAATGCTCTTTCCCATCATCCTTGCCGCAACACTCCACCTCATCTCCTCACACTCACAGTCCTAGAGTCTGATAGATACAGAATGGATGTCACACTCACAGTACCAGAGACTGATAGATACAGAATGAATCCACACAGCACCGGAGACTTCTTTTCTTCTTCTTCTTCTTTGGCCTCCTTGTCTCGAGAGACAATGGGTAAGCGCCTGGAGCTTGTCAGTGGTTTGTGAAGCAGTGTCTGGAATGGCTATAAAGGCAAATTCTCGAGTGACAGACTCTTCCACAGGTGCTGCAGATAAAATTGGTTGTCGGGGCTGTTACACAGTTGTCTCTCCCCTTGAGCTTCTGTCTTTTTTCCTGCCAACTGCTATGTTTCTTCGACTCACCGTCCTTCAGCTCCGCATTTATGGCTGTGCGCCATCTCTGGCGATCACTGGCAACTGACTCCCACGACATGTGATCAATCCCACAGGACTTCATGTCGTGTTTGCAAACGACTTTAAAGCAGAGACATGGATGGTTGGTGGTTCTGATACCAGTGACAAGGTTGCTGTACAATGTGTCCTTGGGGATCCTGCCATCTTCCATGCGGCTCACATGGCCAATCCATCTCAAGCGCCACTGGCTCCGTAGGGTGTATGTGCTGGGGATGTTGACCGCCTCAAGGACGTCTGTGTTGGAGATACGGTCCTGCCACCTGATGCCAAGGATTCTCCAGAGGCAGCAAAGATGGAATGTATTGAGACGTCACTCTTGGCTGACATACGTTGTCCAGGCCTCGCTGCCGTCGAGCAAAGTACTGAGGACACAGGCTTGATATACTTGGACTTTTGTGTTCCGTGTCAGTGTGCCATTTCCATACACTCACTTGGCCAGTCTGGACATAGCAGTGTTCTCGCACCTACACTGTTTGGGATCTTCTTCTCCCTGCTGCTCTCACATGCGTTCAAGTCTTCAGAAGAAGGAATGTTCCTCCACACAAGATCAGATGGCAGTTTGTTCAACCTTGCCCGTCTAAGAGCGAAGAGCAAAGTACAGAAAGTCTGCATCAGGGATCTCCTCTTTGCTGACGATGCTGCATTAACATCCCACACTGAAGAGTGTCTGCAGAGACTCATTGACAGCATTGCGGCTGCCTGCAACGAATTTGGCCTAACCATCAGCCTCATGAAAACGAACATCATGGGACAGGTCATTATAAATACTCCATCCATCAATATGGGCGAACACTCTCTGGAAGTGGTTCAAGAGTTCACCTATCCCGGCTCAACTATCACCAGTAACCTGTCTCCCGATGCAGAAGTCAACAAGTGCATGGGAAAGGCTTCCACTGCTATGTCCAGACTGGCCAAGAGAGTGTGGGAAAATGGCGCACTGACACGGAACCAGAGACTGAGAGCGACCAAATTACATAAAACACTCAAACACAGTAGCAGAGAGTAAAATAAACGGAATTAATTGCACACTCACATGCAATAGCAAAGACACAACGACACAGAATCAGTCAAAAAGTGTCCTCCCAACAACAGCCAGGACATTTCCAGGGAGCTTTACACAGGGAGCGACTGTTTTACTATAAACTGGGACTGGAGAGAGTCTTTGTGAAATATACTTACGGATTGCAGTAAGGGTGTTTGTGATTGGTTGCAAATATTTATTCTGATTGGATGGCGGAAGACACCAGTTAGAGAATTACAATATTAAACCGTTTTGACATCATTGCCAATCACCCAATCACAATCTTTACTTTCCCCATCCCTCATTAGCATAGAGCTGTGGGATTGTCTATTTAATCCGCACTCGGAAGGGGTTTGGTTTATTTCTGTGTCTGAAATTGAATTTGAAGATGGTTGAGGAGAAGAAGAAAGCAGCTGCTAAGAAGGGCGCCAAGAAAACTGTGTGTAAACCGTCAGCAAAGGGCGGCAAAAGGCGCAGAAAGTCGAGGAAGGAGAGTTACTCCATCTACATCTACAAAGTGATGAAGCAGGTTCACCCCGACACCGGCATCTCCTCCAAGGCCATGAGCATCATGAACTCGTTTGTGAACGATATTTTCGAGCGCATCGCGCGTGAGGCTTCACGCCTGGCCCATTACAACAAGCGCAGCACCATCAGCTCCCCGGAGATCCAGACCGCTGTGCGCCTGCTGCTGCCCGGGAAGCTGGCCAAGCACGCCGTGTCGGAAGGGACAAAGGCGGTGACCAAGTACACCAGCTCCAAGTAAAACTGCACAATGGACTGAAAAACATCCCAAACACAACGGCTCTTTTAAGAGCCAGCTACAATCTCTCTGAGAAAGCTCCAACATTATCTCTATGGTATCAATTTGGTTTTTTTTATACGAAGAGTCTGGAACTTTCTAATTGCCTTTGTGATATCTGTTTTAACCCCATGGATTCTGGGTGATTCACTTTCACTGTTGAGATCTTTGTGTCTCTACTTAACAATGCCGTGTAAATTAATTACTGATCACTGACCCCATGTGCGCGTTCATTTTCGCTGTTGTACTATTTCTTCAATAAGCTGACAGATCAGTTCTCAGTCACTTGTTTCCCTTGTTCAAGCTCGACCTCAATAATTAATAAGTACATTTTCTAGAAACCCCGCTGTTGTAGGAAACCTCAGTCTCACATTTCAACTCCTGACACTTTCTCTCCGCTTTTGTCTCCCACAAATAGGTTCAATCTAGAATCAGTGATGCGGTATCTTGACAAAGATTGACCTGAAATGTGTCCGCTTCCAGAATGCTGTGAAAGAGACTTTCTGCCGCCGCTTACAGACTGTTAAAAAAAGGACGGAGAATAGTCCGAGATCAAAGCGCACATGGGCTCAGTGATCAGTAATTAATTTACGCGGCATTATTAAGTAGAGACACAAAGATCTCAGACAGTGAAACTGAATCACCCAGAATCCATGGGGCTAAAAGAGATCAGAAGGGCAATTAGAAAGTTCCAGACTCTTCGTATAAAAAAACAAAACAAATCAAAACCAGAGAGATGATGTTGTAGCTTTTTCAGAGAGATTGTGGGTGGCTCTTAAAAGAGCCGTTGTGTTTGGGATGTTTTTCAGTCCATTGTGCAGTTTTACTTGGAGCTGGTGTACTTGGTCACCGCCTTTGTCCCTTCCGACACGGCGTGCTTGGCCAGCTCCCCGGGCAGCAGCAGGCGCACGGCGGTCTGGATCTCCCGGGAGCTGATGGTTCTGCGCTTGTTGAAATGGGCCAGGCGGGAAGCCTCACCCGCGATGCGCCCGAAAATATCGTTCACAAACGAGTTCATGATGCTCATGGCCTTGGAGGAGATGCTGGTGTCGGGGTGAACCTGCTTCATCACTTTGTAGATGTAGATGGAGTAACTCTCCTTCCTCGACTTTCTGCGCCTTTTGCCGCCCTTTGCTGATGGTTTACTCACAGTTTTCTTGGCGCCCTTCTTAGCAGCTGCTTTCTTCTTCTCCTCAACCATCTTCAAATTCAATTTCAGACACAGAAATAAACCAAACCCCTTCCGAGTGCGGATTAAATAGACAATCCCACAGCTCTATGCTAATGAGGGATGGGGGAAAGTAAAGATTGTGATTGGGAGTGATGTCACAATGGTTTAATATTGTAATACTATAATTGGTGTCCTTCACCATCCAATCACTTTCAAACTTTGCAGCCAATCACAAACATTCGTACTGCAATCAGGAAGTATATTTCACAAAGACTCTCTCCAGCTGCAGTTTACATTGAAAGAGCCGCTCCCTGTGCCAAGCTCTCTGGAAATGTTCTGCATGTTGTTGAGAGGACGCTTATTGATGATTCTGTGTCGTTACTATTGCATGTGAGTGTGCAATTAATTCCATTTCTTTTATTCTCTGCTCCTGTGTTTGAGAGTGTTCTGTCATTCAGCAGTTCTCAGTCTCTGGTGCTGTATGGATTTATTCCGTATTTATTTGTTTCGAGATACAGCACTGAAACAAGCCCTTCGGGCCGCCGAGTCTGTGCCGGCCAACAACCACCTATTTATACTAACCCCGCAGTGATCCCAACCTACACAGGGGCAATTTACAATGACCAATTTGCTGATCAACCTGCAAGTTTTTGGCGGTGGGAGGAAACCGGAGCACCGGCGAAAACCCACGCGGTCACAGGGAGAACTTGCAAACTCCGCACAGGCAGTACCCAGAATCGAACCCGGGTCACTGAAGCTGTGAGGCTGCAGTGCTAACCACTGCACCACTGTATCTGTCAGACTCTGGTACTGTGTTTGAGTATGACATCCATTCTGTATCTGTCAGTCTCTGTTGCTGTGTTTGAGTGTGAGGAGCTGAGGCGGAGTGTTGCGGCGAGGAAGATGGAAAAGAGCGTTGGTGAGATGACACAGACTTAGTTGACCCCAGTTTGCATTGGGATTGGGTCAGTGGTAGGTCCGTTGGGAAGGATTACAGCTTGCATGTCATCATGCAGTCGTTGGAGGTTGGTGATGAATTTTTCCGGCAGCCAAATTTGAGGAGGACGTTCCATAATCCCTCCTGGTTGGTAGAGTCGATGGCCTTTGTCAGGTCAGAGAAGACCAGGTAGAAAGGTTGCTGCTGCTCCCTACATTTTCTTGGCGTTGTCTTGCTGTGAAGATCATGTCCACTGTGTCTCTTGATGGACAGAATCCACATTGTGATTCCAGTAGGAGATCTTCAGCCACGGGGAAGAGACAGTTGAGAAGGACTCTTGTGATGACCTTCCCTGTCGTGCACAGCTGGGATACCCCTCTGATCATTACCACAGTCGGTCTTGTCACCATTTTTGGTGATGATCACAATGACAGCATCTCAGAGATCCCTGGCGTGCTCTCGTCCTTCCAGCTGAGGGAAATGAGACCATGTATTTGTGTTAAGTGTTCTTCTCTGTCGTATTTTAGATTTTCAGAGGGAATTCCATCGATGCCGGTGGCCTTCATTTTTTTTTACCTGTTAGATTGCCTTTTCAATTTCTGTTGGGCTGGGATTGTGCTGACGTCATGGTGGGTAACATGTTGTGGAATGTGGCACTTGCATCAAGGACTGAGTTGCGATTGAGAAGATCTTCAAAGTGCTACTTCCAACGAGCGCTGACTGCCTCTCTGACCTTGATCAGTGTCACTCAATTCTTTATTCTCAGTAGGGTAGGTCCTTGGTAATTTGGGCCATAAATGGTCTTGACGGTGCTGAAGAATCCACACATGTCGTGGCTGTCAGCAAGTTGCTGTATTTCCTGCACTCTTTCAGCCCATCAGCTGTTCTTTAGTTCGTGTCAGCAGATCTACTCTGCAGGACGAGTGGGAAACTATTGAAACTACATTGCCTGCAGTCCTGAAGCAAGGCCACTCCAACATCTGTCATCGGGCTGCAGTGTGCTGACAATGCTTGCATATGCGTACACTCAGAGGCCAAGCTTCAAACCCTCATCGATGCATTCATGGAGGCGTATGAAAGAATTGGCTTGAAGCAAAACATCCGGAAAGCTAAGGTCCTCTGCCAGCCTGCTCCCCGACACTGCCCCCATCTATTAAGATCCACGGCGAATCACTGGACAATGTGGATCACTGCTCATACCTTGGGAACCTCCTGTCACCAAGGGCAGATATCGACAATGACACTCAGGATCGCTTCCAGAAGGCCATGTGGCCCATAAATCTTGCTCTGCCATTCAATAAGATCATGCCTGTTCTGATTGAGGCCTTAATTCCACTTTCCTGCCTGTGCCCATTGACCAATGACTCCCTTGTACATCAAAAAATCTGTCTATCACAGCCTTGAATATATTCAAGGACCCAGCCTCCACAGTCCTCTGGAGAACAGAATTCCAAAGATGAGCAACCCTCTGACAGAAGAAATTCCTCCTCATCTCTTTCTTGAATGGGAGACCACTTATCTTGAAACTGTGGCCCATAATTCTACATTCCCCCACAAGGAGAAACATCTTCCCAGCATCTACCTGTCCAGCCCACTGAGAATCTTATAGGTTTCAATAAGATCACCTCTCAATCTTCTAAACTCCAGTGAGTAGAGGCCCAATCTGCTCAACTTTTTCTCACAAGTCAACCCTTCATCCCAGGAATCAGCCTAGTGAACATTCTTTGAACTGATTCCAATACAAGTATATCCCTCCTTAAGTAAGGAGACCAAAACTGTATGGAGTACTTTAGTTGGGATGCCACTAATGCCCTGCACAGTTACAGCAAAACTTCCCTACTTTTATACTCCATTCCCCATGCTAAAAATTCCAACATTCCATTTGCATTCCTAATTACTTGCTATACCTTCATGCTAACTTTTCTGTAATTCATGTACCTGGCACCCAGATCCCTCAGTATAGCAGCATTCTGCAGTCTGTCTCTATGTAAGTAATATTCTGTTTTTCTATTCTTCCTGCCAAAGTAGACAATCTCACATTTTCCTATATTATACTCCATCTGCCAAACTTTTGCCCACTGACTTAACCAATCTATATCTCTTTGCAGACACTTTATGTCCTCCTCACAGCTTTCTTTCCTACCTATCTTTGTACCATCCATAAATTTGGCAACAGTACACTCGGTCCCTTCATGCAATTATTGTAATAGATCATAAATAGTTGACGCACCAGCACTGGTCCCTGTGACAATCCATTAGTTACAGTTTGCCAATCTGAATATGCCCCATTTGTCCCCACTCTCTGTTTCCTGTGAGTTAGCCAATCCTATATCCATGTGTGTGTAGTATTCAGTTTGTATCTATCAGTGTCTGGTACTCTATGTGAGTTTTGGACTCTTTCTTACTCTCTCACTGCTATTTCTTGTGTGTTAGGTTGCTTTAGATGACTCAGGCTGAAGTACTGTGAGTGAGTGCAGTAATCAACCTCTATCTTTCAGCATCTGGCACTGAGCATGTGTTTCAGCATCACTCTCTATCTGTGAGTATCTGGTACTCTGTGTGAGTGTGGGATTCATTATATAATCTTCCGTCCCTGGGACTGATGGCAAGTCTGGATTTATTCTCCATAAAATGTCAGCACAGCAACAGGCCACTGATGTGGTAGGTTTTAAGCAGACAATATATTTGAAGTTTTGCTTAGTATTAAATATCTGTCATTGTGAACACAATAGTGAAAGATAATGTATCCTACAATCTGATACAGGATTGGTGTGCAAGTGTAACTCAGGCTGTACTGATCAATTTGATCAGTGCCATTCAGTCTGAGTGAGTATCTTGGACTTGCATGTAAAATGAGCTCAGTCTGGAATTGTACAGTATCTTCCATCTGCCACTGTACGAGGTTTCAGGACTGCTATGTAATTTAGAGCTCAGACTATACTGATCAAATTTATAATGTATCTTTTAGTTTCACAATCCGGATGAGTTTTAAACTGGCATCTGAGTTTGGATCTCAGGTTATACGATATTTCAGAATCTCTCAATCTGATTATGGACTTGAGTCTAATGTATATGTCTGGAAACATGATGGGAATTAATACTGATAATAAACTCATAACCTGTGTAAATATTGGGCTGGTATTTAACTTGAATCTCAGAGTACATTATTGAGGTTAATTCTGTAACTTTGAAACAGGAACAACGTGTCAGTTCTCTGTGTGTTTAATTTGTAGCTGAGGTTGCACTATTGTGGGATTGACACACTGATAATTTGATTGTGGGTGAGTTGTTGGACTGGGATTTATGTATCTACCTGTCAGTGGTAATGAGTTGGGATGACATGGAAACAACGTCTGTCTTTCCTGCTCTATTTGATTGATGGATTGAAAATGTGTCTCTGGAACTATTTCTGCTGTCTGAGACTGTGGAACTGATGACCTGTCTGTGTCTCTGCGCTTTGTGAGTTATAATGTACGTATTGTGTGTGAGAAGGAGCTGGTGACACTCTTCCTTGTAACTTGGGTGGAGGAAATAGCCCATTTATTCTGGTTCATTCAATCATTTGCCTGTTTGAACAAAAGTATGTTTGTAACTAAAATACAGGTGAGATCAAAGATATAGAGTTTTAATGAATTTAATCTCTCAAATAATAATCATTATGGATACCCGCAAAAGAACCACCGCAACACAAATATTGTCAGTGTTTCACTCCACTACAATAAGTTTCTTCCCATTCTGTCTCCATCCCCTTGTCCACACACAACCGGAGAATGGCCTCTCCACTCACTCCATGTTCCGAGACCAGTTCCAGATCCACTCCGCCTGCCCCTGAACTTGCCCCGGACTCGATGCTGATCTCTGAGTCTTTCTGCGGACATGCTCCCAAAGCGATGTGCTGCTGGAAGGAGGCTGCTGTTTTCTCTCTTCCCCCAGGACCGGGATCTCTCCATTCGCGGCTGTTTTAAACCATTTTCTTCCGCTCACAGGCAGTGCTGGGGGAGGGGAGCGCAGGCCCAGATTTCTGCAGCACTTCAGCCAGAAACGTGGAAAACTTCCGGCACAGAATGAGTCCATTCGGCCCATCATGTCCGCGCCAGCGGAATGAGAGGGATATAGCCTGTTCCCACAGTTTATTGTTATTGGACAGTGAAGTGTGGAAACAGAAGCGGACAGTCAGGATGTGGGGAGTTACACAAAGAGTTACACTATTATAGGCACCAGGTGAGAAATGTGAAGGACACATTTTAAACAGCGGCTGTTTGGTTTCATTTGAACGGTTAGACCATGGGAGCGGGAACAGGAAATCTGACCTGTGTAAAAGTCCCTGTTCCGTCGGTCAGTCCCATTCATGGCCCAGTGGATTGTTTCTGGATGTTATTAAATTGTTGTAAAATGGCCAAAGCCCCTGGTATGCAGCAGCTGGGGGCTGCAGGACTGCAGTGGAATCAGACAATTACTCTGTTTGTATTGCTGGGTTTCCTTTGTGATTGTTCACAATGATTATTCATTGAAAAATTTTTTTGGTCTCTCTTGTAACTTCCACCACATCTCTTCCTGAATTATAATAAATTCTTTTTCTTTCTGCAGGCAATACTTGAGGAAGCTGAATAAATGTAGTGATTCCTCGACACAAGGGGAAGTGCAGCCAGCTCCTCACACACAGTAAGTGCAGTATCACTCACAGAGAGCAGAGACATCAATTCCACAATCACCGACAGCAGAAGTAGTCAGAACATAAAAACACACACAATAGGAGCAGGAGTAGATCATGTGGCCCGTGGAGCCTGCTCCGCCATTCAGTACCATCATGGATGATCTTAGGCTTCAATTCCACTTTCCCGCCTGCTCGCCTTATCCCCTGATTCTCTGAGAGATCAAAAATCTGTCTGTCGCAGCTTTCCATGTATTCAATGATGGAGCATCCACAATCCTCTGGAGTAGAAAATTCCAAAGTTTCACAACCCTTTGAGTGAAGTAATTTCTCCTCATCTCAGTCCTAAATGATCAGCCCCTTATCTTGGGACTGTGTCCCCATGTTTTAGATTCTCTGACCAGCAGAAACAATCTCTCAGTGTCTCCCCTATCCAGCCCCTTCGGAATTATGTATGTTTCAATGAGATCACCTCTCATTCTTCTAAACTCCAGAGTATAGGCCCAGTTTACTCAGCCTCTCATCATAGGACAATCCCCTCATCCCAGGGACTAATTTAGTGAACATTTGCTGCACCGCCTCCAATGCACATATATCCTTTCTTAAGTGTGCAGACTCAAACTTCACACTGTATTCCAGATGTGGTCTCACCGAAATCCTGTACAATTGTAACTCACTTCTTTATTGCTGTATTCTAATCCCCGCGCAATAAAGGCCAACACGCCATTTGCCTTCCTAATTGCTTGTTGTACCTGCATGCTAACTTTCTGTATTCCTTGGACAAGTACACTCAAGTCTCTTTGAACACCAACAGTTACAAGTTTCACACCTTTTATCAAATATTCTACTTTTCTATTCTTATGACCAAAGTGAAGAACTTCACACTTCCCTACATTATACTCCATCTACCATCTTCTTGCCCACTCACTGAACTTGTCTATATCTCTTTGCAGCCTCTCTATGTCCTCCCACAGCTTCCCTTTCCACCTACCTTTGTATCATCAGCAAACTTAGATACATTACTCTCTGTCTCTTCATCTAAGTCATTAATTTAGATTGTAAATAGCTGAGACCCCAGCACTTATCCTTGCGACACTCCATTATTCACTGCCTGCCAATCTGTTTATACCCACTCTTTGCTTCCTGTCCATTAACCAATCCTCTATCCATGCTAATATATTACCCACAATTCCATGAGTCCCTTATCTTCTCTATTAACCTTTTATGTAGCACCTTATTGAATGCCTTTTGGAAATCCAGGAATACGACTAGTTTCCCTTTACCCTGCTAGTTACATCCTCAAAAAACTCTCATAAATTTGTCAAACAAGATTTCCCTTCAGGAAAATCATGTTGACTTGTTTGAATGCTTTTCTCAGTGCATTGTTCAGACTTCCTGCATTTTCCCAAGGACTGATATTAGGCTAACTGACCTGTAGTTCACAGTTTTCTCTCTCCCTCCTTTCCTGAAAAGCAGTGTAACATTTGCCAACTTCCAATCTGATGGAAATTTTCTGACCCCCTCCCACACCCACTGCAATATTACACGGAACGGCGGTGGGGAGAAACAGCCTGTCTGCCCCAGGCCAATCAAGGCCCTTAATTGGCCAATTAACAGCCACTTATGGGCCTCCTCTCTCTGCTGCAGGTAATTTATCCTCGGTTGGGTTGGGGGCGGGGAGGCAGTGTGGCAAAGGCACCAAGAACCCTGCCTGATAAAACCAGGCATCTTTCTTGCGGGCTGCGGGGGGAGCGGGGGGGGGGGTCCTCCTGATTAGGCACCCTGTTCCCCATGGAGGGCCACCCTCAAAGCTCCAACCACCCCGATTGGGCACCCCCGGACCCTGTACCTGACCCCCCATTGCCTCAGACTTAAAGGTAACATTATATATTCTATCAGAACAGACTGAATGACAGATAACATAGCACTCCACAAAACTATAGTGTTAGAGTGACAGATATTGTCTCAGTTATTTATTGCAGCCTGAGCTACACATTATATGCCAATCTAAAATCACATACAGTTTCAGACTGAGATACAGTATTTATTCCATAAATGCAAAATGAGCTATATGTTCCACAGGAGTTCATACTATTGAACAAGCCTGGGCTCTTTTCTCTGAGTGGTCACCTAATAGAAGCATTGAATAATATGAAGGGTTTTGTGAGGGTAGAGGTAGAGATGTTTCCCACTTGTGGTGGAGTCCGAAGCTGTCGATATGAAATAGTCAATAATAAATTAAATAAATAACTCAGGGGAAACTTCTTTACCCTGCTTTGACAGCACTTGAGCTGCTGAACATTGTTACATTTAACGTCAAGCTAAATGATTAAATGAGGCAGAAACAATTTGAGAGATTTGCTGATAGGCTTAGATGAAGTAGGGTTGGAGTAACCTCATTGGAACTACCAGCACTTGGGCAGAAAAGCCTGTCACTGTGCTGTAAATACTATGTAATTCTGCGTAGAGTGAATCCAGAATGACAAACTAACCCAGAGATTAATGGCTACTGAATGCATCCCACACACAGGCAGTACCAGAGACTGACAGATACTGAACAAAACCCACACTCACAGGAAGTACCAGAGACTGACAGATACTGAACAAAACCCACACTCACAGGCAGTACCAGAGACTGACAGATGCTGAACAAAACTCACACTCACAGGAAGTACCAGAGACTGACAGATACTGAACAAAACCCACACTCACAGGTAGTACCAGAGACTGACAGATACTGAACATAACCTACACTCACAGGCAGTACCAGAGACTGACAGATACTGAACAAAACCCACACTCACAGGCAGTACCAGAGACTGACAGATACTGAACAAAACCCACACTCACAGGAAGTACCAGAGACTGACAGATACTGAACAAAACCCACACTCACAGGCAATACCAGAGACTGACAGATACTGAACATAACCTACACTCACAGGCAGTGCCAGAGACTGACAGACATTGAACATAACCTACACTCACAGGCAGTACCAGAAACTGAAAATATTGAACAAAAGGTACACACGCGGACAGTACCTGAGACTGACAGATATTGAACAAAACACACACTCACAGGCAGTACCAGAGACTGACAGATGTTATGTTCATCCCAAATTCACAACAGAAACAATAACTGAGAGATCCAACAGAAATCCAACACTTACACATAATATCAGTGACTTAAAGGTACAGAATTAATCGCACTCTTAAATATAGTGCATGTGACTGGGATACAGAATGAGTCTATACTGACACATAGTACCAGGGAATGGCAGATACAGAATGAATCACACAGTCACAAACAGCAACAGGGACATTTTGGCACAGTATGAATCTGACAGTCGTGTACAGAAACAGAGGCTGACAGATATCAAATGAAACCCACACACACATACAGTGACACTGAGAGCTATAACATATATGCCACATTCATATATAGTACCAGAGATTGACAGATACAGAATGAATTCCACACACACA
Organism: Heterodontus francisci; assembly: GCF_036365525.1. Classification (NCBI taxonomy): domain Eukaryota; kingdom Metazoa; phylum Chordata; class Chondrichthyes; order Heterodontiformes; family Heterodontidae; genus Heterodontus; species Heterodontus francisci. The sequence goes on along the minus strand of NW_027141369.1, from coordinate 5,898,569 downwards.
AACAGTTCCCAGAGCCTTATACATTCAGAGTGAATATCACACTTTGTACCAGAGACTGACCAATGCAGCATGAATCCCACACTCCCACTCAGTAATGGAGACTGACAGCCACAAATACAGAATGATTCTCATTCTCATGTACAGGACAACAGACTGATTTGCCACAATGGTGTCTCTAATCTTTGGGCAAACTCAGTGCAATAACAACTCATCTCCATTCCCAGTATTTCTAAATCCCACTTGTCCTCCATAATCTGAACAATTATTGCATGTCGTGTTGACTGTCTGATCTGTAAACTGCACTGTATCACAGATTGCTGACATTTGCTAGCTGAAAGGGAGAACTGCAACAGAGAAGCAGAAATTGGCACAGCCTGTCAGGGTTAATAAACAGGTAATGTGAGCTAATAAACTTTGTAATAAACTCATATTGCTTCACATTTTTATACTGAAAATAAAAGTAATCAATTCTTAATAAAAATGTTTACTACATTGATCTGATATTTGTAAATGTGCCCTGTTATATATTACACTACATTGAGCGGTATTTCTGTCTGATTTTTCAGGATACTATTTGCATTACTTCAAATAAAGAAAACATAACGACACAAAGAACTGAGCACAATGCTGAAAGTTTCACAGCAAACAGTCAAAAGGGAAAGAGATAACATATAGAAAGAAAAAAAGCTAAAATACTGAAAACACTCAGCCAGTCCGGAAACAACTGTGGAGAAGAGAAGCTCGGGTTAATGGTCCAGTTCTGTGACCCTTCTATAGACCTGAAACATTGCTCCTCCCTTCCTCTCTCCACAGATACTGCTGGAACTGCTGAGTGTTTCCAGAATCTTCTGTTATTCAGATTTCTAGCTGCTGCACTATTTCTCTTTTTGAAGAATAAAACAATCCCTGGGAGGGAATGAAAGTTTACATAAGAAATAAGAGCAGGAGTGGCCACTCTGCCCATCGAAATAGTTCCACCATTCAATAAGATAACAGCTGATCTCCTACCTCAACTCCATTTTACCACACTGGCACAGCCCCCTTGATTCCCTTAGTATCCAAAAACCTATCGATCTCTCTTGAATATACACAATGATTGAGGATCCAGAGCTCTCTGGGATAGAGAATTCCAAAGATTCTTAACCCTTTGACTGAAAAAAAAATCTCCTCTTCTCTGTCAAATATGACCAAGCCCTTTATACTGAGACTGTAACCCTTCATTCTAGATTGCCCAGCAAGAGGAAACATCCTCCCAGCATTTACCATGTCAAGCCACTGAGCATTTTATCTGCCAGTGAGATTACCTCTCACTCTTCTGAATTCTGGGGAAAAGAGGCCTAGTCTATTCAATCTCTTCTCATAGGACAATCCCCTCATCCGAGGAAGCAGCCTGGTGGCACGTCTCTGTACTCCCTCTAAGGAAAGTATATCCTTCCTTAGATAAGTGGACCAAAACTGCACAGCACTCCAAGCGTGATCTCACGCTGTATAATTGCAATAAATACTCATACTCTAATCTCTTTGCAATAAAGACAAACATATCATTTGCTTTCCTAATTGGTTGAGTACCTGCACGTTAACTTTCTGTGATTCCTGGACAAGGACACTCGGGTCCCTCTGAATGTGAACATTTCCCAGTCTCTCACTAATTTCAAAAATTTTCTGTATTGCTGTTTTCCTGCCAAAGTGTGTAACTTTACACTTCTCCCCATTATATTCCATCTCTCATATTCTTGCCCACATACTTAGTCTGTCTAAATCCCTTTTCTCCCCTTTTGCATCCTCCTCACAGTTTACTTTGCCACCTCACTTTATATCATCGGCAAACATGGATAACATTACATTCGGTCACCTCATCTAAGTCATTGATACAGAATGGAAATAACTGAGTCCCGAGCACCAATCCTTGCAGTATCCAACTACTTACAGCTTTCCTGCCGAAAATGACTCGGTTATTCCTACTCTCTGTTTTTTGTCTGTTAACTACTACTCAATCTAAACTAATATATTTTCCCCAAATTGCATGGGACCAACATTGGTGTAATAACCTCTTGTTTGATAACTTATTGAATGCTTTTTGAAAATCCAAACAGACTACATCCACTGGTTCCCCTTATCTACCCTGGCAGTTACAACATCAACAAATTCTAATAATTTATCATTGACAATTTTCTTTTAATAAATCCATGTTGACTCTGCCCAACCATATTCTGATATTCCACATCACCATTTACAATGTCTGTAATAATAGATTGTAGCATATTCCCCATTGCTGATGTCAGGCAAACTGGCCTCTAGTTCCTTGCTTTCTCTCACCTTCCTTTCTTGAATAGTGTGGATATGTTTGTTACCCTCTAATCCACAGCTTCCAGAATCCAGGAATTGTTTCTTCTAAGGAACGGGAATAGCTGTGGGAAAATGAATCTGAGTAATTCTCTTCTGAGTCCACTGTATGATTCAGGTCAAATAATAATTATCAATAAAAAGGAGTAAAATCAGAGTTCAATTTAACTATAATTTGAAGGAAATCAGCGTTGGAAATATGTTTATTCAAATTATACACTTCTTGCTTTGGGAAACAAAATTCCTTTGAGACAGCACCCAACTCAGTTCCTGTCTTTCAGTTTCTCATCTGAGGAATTTAAGGAACGCCAAACTGTAATGGCTGGGAATCAAACCCGGGCACAGCTGCTTGGAAGGTCATTGACCTGAAACATTGACTGTTCTCTCTCCACAGATGCTGCCTGACCTGATGAGTATTTCCAGCATTTTCTGTTTTTGTTCCAGCTGTTTGGAAGGCAGCTATGCTCACTGCTCTAACAGCATCGCTCACATGGAGCAATACATTGAGTCTTTCTGTGGACTTTGGGACTGGGCCGCTGTCTTTTGGTCTCTGATGCTATAATCACAGCCAATAAAATACTCAGCTCAGTTCCAGGTGTTTAAAACTCGTGAACTGAAAGGCGACATGATGTTTCAGGATGTGTCAGGATGTTTCTGAACAGCAATAATCACAATTTTTGCAACACAGAATGAGTTCATTTGAACAATTGTGCTGCTCTTTGAAAGATCTATCCAATCAGTCCCACCTCCCTGTCATTTTCACATTGCCCTGTAATTTCCCCATCAAGTAATGATCCAATTCCCTCAGGAAAGTTATTATTGAATCTGTTTTCACCTCCCTTTTCAAGCAGTACATTTCTGATCATCAGAACGCGTGTTAAAATATCACCTGATCTTCCCCTGATTCTTTTAACAATTCTGTGTCCATTGGTTACAGACCCTTCTGCCAGTGGGAACAGTTCCTCTTCAACCCATTAGAATGTAGAACACAACTATTAAATATTACATTAACATCTCTGCACCAAGAAGAACGACCCTAGCTTTGCTATCCTTTCACGCATCTCTTGAACCATTCTAGTCAATCTCCTCTGCACTCTCTCTCAGGCCTTGATATCCCTGCTAAAATGTGGAACCTGGAATTAGACACAATGCTCCAGCTGAGGCCGATAACCAGTGAGATTTATAAAGGTTCAGCACAAACTCCTTGTTTGTGACCCGTATTGCCATTTCTGGTTTCTAACCCAGTGTCGGCTCTGAGCTGTTGAAACTGCCTGAATAAATATTTCCGCCCAACAAAGCGCTCAACTTCGAGGCTGGAATGTGAGAAGCTGCTGAGAATAAAAGACCCTCGCAGCCAGGCGTCATTTCCCGGTGGATTTTTCAATAGAAACTGGGGCTGGAGAGAGGCTTTGGGAAATGTCACTCCTGAATGCAGTGAGGGAGTTTGTGAATGGTTGCAGATATAAAACTATTCTGACATCACTGCCAATCACTCAATCACAATCTTTACTTTCTCCCATCCCTCATTAGCATAGAGCTGTGGGATTGTCAATTTAATCCGCACTCGGAAGGGGTTTGGTTTATTTCTGTGTCTGAAATCGAAATTGAAAATGGAAAGGTCCCCCCACCAAGCTGCACTGAGGGGCTGAACCCCTGGGAAACCCCTCGATCTGTATCGGGAAAATTTTCATTTGCTGCAAATGTAAAAATGTAATTGGCATGACAAATGTGAAATGGAAGGGTTGTGAAGCAACTCATGATTGTGCTGAAGGAAACTGATCTCCCTTGCAATGTTTGTATTTTTTGGTGCTGTTTGAAACTGTTTGGCAATGTATTTTTAACAGATTTTTATGAATAAAGTATATTTTGGAAATAAAAAAAGAGAAGAAAGCAGATCCTAAGAAGGGCGCCAAGAAAACCTTAAATAAACCGTCAACAAAGGGCGGCAAGAAGCGGAGGAAGGAGAGTTACTCCATCTACATCTGCAAAGTGATGAAGCAGGTTCACCCCGACACCGGCATCTCCTCCAAGGCCATGAGCATCATGAACTCGTTTGTGAACGATATTTTCGAGCGCATCGCGGGTGAGGCTTCACGCCTGGTCCATTACAACAAGCGCAGCACCATCAGCTCCCGGGAGATCCAGACCGCCGTGCGGGTGCTGCTGCCCGGGGAGCTGGCCAAGCAAGGGACAAAGGCGGTGACCAAGTACACCAGCTCCAAGTAAAACTGCACAATGGACTGAATAACATCCCAAACACAACGGCTCTTTTAAGAGCCACCAACAATCTCTGAAAAAGCTGCATCCGACATCTCTATGAAATCACTTTAAGACAATGTATAACATAATAACGATCCCACTGCTGTGTTTGTATCTCCTGTTATTAACCGAACACGAACCCATAATCTGATCACCCGCCTTCACTTTTTTTGCTTAAAGCTGCTCTTATTCTGGTTTTTCACAGCCCCTGAATGACCACATTAACAGCTGATTTGAACGGTAAGGATTCGACCTTCATCCCTTCACTGATTAATCATTTTATCAACAGCAACTCTCCGCAGTGTAACAGCCTGGGATGGGATTATTACAGAGCAAGTTAAGGGCCGTTTGAGGACTTGATCCGGCTTCCTCTTTTCAGAGAAGGACACTGGGCTCTGATTGAAAACTAAACTGAGTATTTCACTTCAGGCCAATGCAGTCCCCACCCGGGACAGTTTGAAAGCGATTGCAGAATGAGTCACATTTTAAGTAACATTTTACAAGTTGAATAAAACAAAATCAAGAGATGGGATTTTAAATCTTTGACTAAGGATGACATTTATTTTAATCCGCTCCTTTCCGACAATGAAATTGGCGGGCTTTTTGAAATTGACAAATTCTCTGCTTCTGATGTCGTGACGGGTAAATCCCGCCCTCTTCTGTTGGTCACATGACTGGTGAAGAATATAGGCAAATGGAATTAAGTACCGACCATTGAGGAGAGTTCTCAGTCTTTAAGTAAAGTAAATGCTGCAGAAATTATCCATTTGTGAAAGTATTTGTGAGATTGTGGAAATGTCTGGAGGAAAGACCGGCGGGAAAGCTCGGGCCAAGGCCAAGTCTCGCTCCTCCCGGGCTGGACTGCAGTTCTCGGTGGGCCGTGTTCACAGGCTCCTGAGAAAGGGCAACTATGCTGAGCATGTGGGTGCTGGAGCCCCGGTCGATCTGGCTGCTGTGCTCGAGTATCTGACCGCTGAAATCCTCGAGCTGGCCGTTAACGCGGCCGGGACAACAAGTAGACCCGCATCATCCCCAGACACCTGCAGCTGGCTGTCCGCAACGAGGAGGAGCTCAACAAGCTGCTGGGAGGGGTGACCATCGCTCAGGGCGGGGTGCGACCCAAGAAAACCAGCGCTCAGAGCTCCCAGAAAAAGTAAAGCAGACAAAATGTCATCTAATAAACCAAAGACTCTTTTCAGAGCCACCCACAGTCTCTGAAAGGGCTGATTACTGTCTGATTCCAGCATGTCAGTAACAGAACAGAATAGGAACTATTTAAAATGTTTATGAGCAACTATTTCAGTGGCTTCTCACTGTTCCCCTGATCCCTGTGTGAAGGGGAATTACCAAGAGTCTAATTTATTCCTTTCCACACCGAGTTTGAGTTATTGGTCCCTGAAGGATTGCTGAATGGAGTCTTTTACCGCCGGTTACAGATAAGAAGTGGGGGAAAAATGACAGGTTAAAGCAGTGCGTAAAATAGCGCCAGGAATTTGTGGCGATAATAGCGGAATAAAGAAAGGTTTTTAAAGGTTGGTGGAAAATATTTTACGAACAACTTTAAATAGATTTTCCAGTAATTCGCTTTTTGCCGACACTGAAATTGGCGCCTTTTTCGAATTCAAACGTTCTGCCAATTTCGACAATTTAAGCCAATGATTTGCTGCATTCTCCCTAATTCGAGGCTCTGCGATTGGTTAAGAAATGCGAATGGGAAGAGGGTGACCAATCAGAAGTGAGCGCGGGCTCAAACTGCGGGAATTCCAGGTCCCTGAATGATTGAGCTGAAACTGATCAGTTTCACAAACCCTGTCAGTTTCAGTGCAGGAAACACCGTCTCGGAGGAAATAACATCGCAAGTGGGTCTGGTTCCAGTGACCGATTTAACGGCTGCTGCAAAACTCCCGGATTCTCTCATTGCAGCGAAATCATTTTGAAATTCTATGAAAACAATGAGTGATTCTGGAGGAGTGATGTGGCTTTTCACTGAGGGCATGTGTCGACTGGGGAAATAACTAACTGTAGAGTCTCGGGCACTGTTTACACAGCCCGGTTCGAAAATCAAATCCACTGCACATCCTTGCTGCAACTGAAATGTCAATTTCGGGGATTCCAGTTTTATACCCGAACACAGCACAGATTTATTCCAGTCAGTTCTGAACAGCCTATCCCATCTCCCGTTTCCAGCTCACTGCTCTCTCTGTGAGACGGTGGGTGGCTCTTCGAAGAGCCTTTGTTGTGTGTTTGCTGGAAAAAGTCGAGTTGTGCTGCCCTGCCGTTTCAGAGCGAACACCACATCCATGGCAGTGACCGTCTTGCGCTTGGCGTACTCAGTGTCGGTGACCGCATCCCTGATCACATTCTCCAGGAAAACCTTCAACACCCCGCGAGTCTCCTCACAGATCAAACCCGAGATCCGCTTGAGCCCGCCACGGCCAGCCAGGCGGCGGATTGCTGGTTTGGTGATGACCTGGATATTATCAGGAAGCACTTTGCGGTGCCGCTTTGCTCCGCCTTTGCCGAGTCCTTTCCCTCCTTTACCTCTGCCAGACTTTCTTTTATTAATTTCCAAAATATACTTTATTCATAAAAATCTGGAAAAAAAAATACATTACAAAACAGTTCCAAAAAGCACCAAGTCAAACAATACAAAGAGTGGAAAGGAGATCAGTTTCCTTCAATACAGGAGTGAGTTGCCTCACAACCCTTCCATTTCATTTCTCATGCCATGTACATTTTACAGCAACCAAAAATTTCTGGCTGCAGTTCGAGGGGTTTCCCATGGATCCAGCCCCTCAGTTCACTATGGTGGGGGGACCTTACACAGTGGTATTTCCCCATTGAGCCTTTGCTGCAGCTGCCCCAAGCTTTACTGCGTCCCTCAGCACGTAGTCCTGGACCTTGGAATGTGCCAGTCTGCAACATTCGGTGGTGGACAACTCTTTGCGCTGGAAGACCAGCAAGTTTCAGGCAGAGCAAAGAGCATCTTTCAACGAATTGATAGTCTTCCAGCAGCAGTTGATGTTTATCTCGGTGTGCGTCCCTGGGAACAGCCCGTAGAGCACAGACCCCTGTGCTACAGAGCTGCTTGAGATGAACCTCGACAAAAACCATTGCATCTCTTTCCACACCTGCTTTGCAAAGACACATTCCAGAAAGAGGTGGGCAACCGTCTCTTCCCCATCACAGCCACCTCGAGGGCATTGTGCAGAGGGGGTGAGACTTCGGGCGTGCAGGAAGGATCTGACGAGGAGGACTCTTCTCACCATCAGCCAAGCTACATCTTGGTGCTTGTTTGAAAGTTCTGGTGATGGGGCATTCCGCCAAATGACTTTGGAAGTCTGCTCGGGGAACCATCCGACAGGATCCACCATCTTCTTTTCCCGTCGGGCCTTGAGAACATTCCGTGCAGACCAGTGCCTGATGGATTGGTGGTCAAAGGTGTTTTTCCACAGAAACTTTTCCATGAAGGATAGGTGTTACAGCACAGTCCAACTGGATGGAGCGTTCCACGGCAATGCGACCAGGCCCATCCTTCGCAACACTGGGGACAGATAGAACCTCAGCACGGAGTGACACTTGGAGTTTGTGTACTGGAGGTCTACACACAGCTTGATACAGCCACACACAAAGGTAGCCATCAGGATGAGGGCGATGTTGGGTACATTTTTCCCGCCTTTCTCCAGAGGTTTGAACATCGTGTCCCTCGGGACCTGGTCCATTTTGGATCCCCAGATGAAGCGGAAAATGGCTCAGGTGATTACCACAGTGCAGGAGTGCAGTATGGGCTAGACCTGCACCACGTACAGTAACCTGACACAATGGAGAGAGATCGCTGCTCCCACATGTTCAGCTTATGCTGTACCCTGGCTACTCATTCCTCCCAGGTTTTGGTGCACGCCCCGGCCCTTCCAAATCATACCCCAGCACCTTCAGGTTGTCTGACCTAATGGTGAAGGGGACAAAGGATCGGTCAGCTGAGTTCCCACAGAACATGGCCTCGCTCTTGCTGTGTTTAACATTGGCTCCCGAGGCCAGTTCGAGCTGGTCACAGATGCTCATCAGTCTGCGCACAGGCAGCGGATTCAAGCAGAAAACGGCGACGTCATTCATGTACAGGGAGGTTTTAACCTGAGTGCCTCCACTGCCTGGGATTGTTACCCTTCTGATACTCGCATTCTTCCTAATAGACTCAGAAAAGGGTTCAATACAGCAAACAAAGAAGACAGGGGAGAGAGGACAGCCCTGCCTGACTCCAGATTGGATTGAGAAACTTTCTGATTCCCACCCATTGATTGAGACTGCGCTCCTGATATTTGTGTAGACCAGTTTGATCCAATTGCAGATTCCCTCCCCAAACCCCATTTTGGAAAGTACGTCCATCATGTAGGTGTGCGATATCCTGTCAAAAGCCTTCTCCTGGTCCAGGCTGATGAGGCAGGTGTCCACCCTCCTGTCCCATACATAGGTGATCGTATCCCTGAGTAGCGCAAGACTATCAGAGATCTTCGTGCCTGGTATAGTCCAGGTCTGATCAGGGTCAATCACCAACTCCAGAGTAGATTTGACTCGACTGGCAATGACTTTTGACAGAATCTTGTAGTCGATGTTAAGCAATGAGATGAGCCGCCAATTTCTGATTTCTGCCCCCTCCCCCTTCCGCTTGTCGATGAGGGTAATGATGCCTTTCCTCATGGACCATACTCTGGTAATCTGCCAGACTTTTTTTTTAAATTTCCAAAATATACTTTATTCATAAAAATCTGTAGAAATTACATTCCCAAACAGTTTAAAACAGCATCAAGTCAAAAAATACAAACAGCGCAAAGGTGATCAGTTTCCTTCCATCTAATCACAAGTTGCCTCACAACTCTTCCATTTCATTGTCATGCCATATACATTTCTACATTTACAGCACACAAAATTTTCCCGAGACGGTTCGAGGGGTTTCCCATGGATCCAGCCCCTCCGCTCTGCTTGGTGGGGGGACCTTACACAGTGGTCTTTCCCCATTGAGCCTTTGCTGCGGCTGCCCCAAGCTTAAGTGCGTCCCTGACCACGTTGTCCTGGACCTTGGAATGTGCCAGTCTGCGACATTCGGTGGAGAACAACTGTTTGCGCTGGAAGACCAGCAAGTTTCGGGCAGACTAAAGGGCGTCTTTCACCGATTTGATAGTCCTCCAGCAGCAGTTGATGTTTATCTTGGTGTGCGTCCCTGGGAACAGCCCGTGGAGCACAGCCTCCTGTGTTATCGAGCTGCTTGGGATGAACCTTGACAAAAACCACTGCATCTCTTTCCACACCTGCTTTGCAAAGACACATTCCAGGAGGAGGTGGGCGACCGTCTCTTCCCTACCACAGCCACCATGATAATTCTTGCCTCAAATCAGTGCACAATAAAAGAGACTGATTCCGTCAGCTTCCTTTTTTTTACAGGCCGCCCGGACCTGGCTGAGAAAGGCAGAGTGAGAGCAGGGAGGGGAGGAGACAAGAGTGAAGATTAAACAGAGAGCAAGAATGAAGGAGACACCCAGAGTGACAGACAGAGAGAGAACGGCCCCTCATCTTTCAGCTCCACTTCCAGTTTCCTCCGGGTTGCCAATTTCAAACCCTTTATTAACAGTAGAACCGAAACCCAGCTCTCCACGCAAACTCTTCCAGACTCGACCTTCATAGTCAAGGCTTTCCAGAAAGCCAGAGTTTTTAAATATGGTCCCGCTACAATTAACACTCAGTAATATTCCCACCTAAACACAGTCCATTCTATACTAAGAAACCTCCTCAGTAACATCACCATTTCCACACACATCCGCTTCCAGCAGTTTACAGCACCTTACTGCAGCTGTTTGGGGAATCTCCTCTGTTAAGATTGGAGTTGGAAAGCGGCCTTTACCCGGCAGTGTTATTGTCTCACACTGAATCTGCTAGACATCCTGTTCTCTTATTGCGAGAGAGAAAGCACATATTTAGGAAATGTTCATTTGAAATGATCTCTATTGAGAACGAGCACGGCCGTGGGACAGGTATTCCAGTGCAAAGAGCTGTCCATGACCGAGTGTTGCAGACTGGCACATTGCAACATCCAAGACTATGTGCTGTGGGACGGCATTAAAGCTTGGGGAAGCCAGCATGGAGTCTCAATAGAAAAGGGACAGTCTAAGGCCCTAGCGCAGCGAGAGGCTGGAACCTGTGTAAAACCCCTCGGGCTGTTTGCACCAGAGAATGTTTGATGTGTAATGTAAATACTGTGAATATAACCTGTGCAGGCAGGGATAGTGAGATACCTCATGTACTTTATTGAAAGAAACTGATCTGTATTGTACCTTATGTAATATTAAAATTGAACTGCTTTGCAATGTAATTGCACAAATTTTATGAATAAATTACATATTGTGCAAAAGAAAGCAGCTTTCCTGTCAATACGCACCTTGTCTCAGGGCACAACTTTCCTGTGATCTTGTCACACCCAACTTCGCTCTATATCTTCTGACACACACTTTACAGTCTGTCATTTCCAAAAACAAGCATTCTAAAATCAAAAGACCTTTTGTTTATTTCTCCTTTCTTTTCATTTCTCCTCTATTCTTCTCAATCACTCCCTTCAACAGTCCTATTCAGATCAAGGTGGAATGTGAACAGTGTCACAACTCACCTCTGACACTATTATTACCCTTCTCTTCTCTTGTCTTATTCAATGTGAATGTTTTATTCACCAGTCTGTTGCTGTTTTACACTCTTGCCATACCATCTGGTATTGCATCCATCTGAATTCTGTGCTTTCATGGCCTTACATATCTTTTCCTCTTCCGAATGATTTGTTTGCTTCAGTTCCATTCAACCAGGCTGGACCACAGGGAAGCTTAGAACAAAGAACAGTACAGCACAGGAACAGGCCATTTGGCCCTCCAAGCCTGCGCCGATCTTGATGCCTGCCTAAACTAACACCTTCTGCACTTCCGGGGCCCATATCCCTCTATTCCCTTCCTATTCATGTATTTGTCAAGATGTCTCTTAAACGTCGCTATCGTATCTGCTTCCACCACCTCCCCTGGCAGCAAGTTCCAGGCACTCACCACCCTCTGTGTAAAAAACTTGCCTCGCACATCCCCTCTACACTTTGCCCCTCGCACCTTAAACCTATGTCCCCTAGTAAATGACTCTTCCACCCTGGGAAAAAGCTTCTGACTATCCACTCTTTCCATGCCGCTCATAACTTTGTAAGCCTCTATCATGTCGCCCCTTCACCTCCGTCGTTCCAGTGAAAACAATCCGAGTTTTTCAAACCTCTCCTCATAGCTAATGCCCTCCAGACCAGGCAACATCCTGGTAAACCTCCTCTGTACCCTCTCCAAAGCCTCCATGTCCTTCTGGTAGTGTGGCGCCCAGAATTGCACGCAATATTCTAAGTGTGGCCTAACTGAGGTTCTGTACAGCTGCAACATGACCTGCCAATTTTTATACTCTATGCCCCGACCGATAAAGGCAAGCATGCCATATGCCTTCGTGACTACCTTATCCACCTGCGTTGCCACTTTCAGTGACCTTTGCCTTGGATGGGTCCACGTTGATCCATTACATTCAGAATCACCTCCTTGAAATAACTCCATAGTACAACGACAGTAACCACACAGAATCTGCTTCAAACACTCCTGCACATTTTATCTGTTCTGACTGTCAACACCTCCAGCTCTTTTGTTTAAGTGGAACCCATCAGGTTTGTATCGGCTCCTTCTATTCTGAAAGCTGTAGCACTGGTTCAGGGAATTCAGCCCTGTTTCTCTACTCTAAAGGCTCAGCCATGCTTGGTCTGCGTGGTATTTCGCTTTTATTGCAACGTTACAAGACCTCCAATTCTCTGGAAAACGATGGTCAGACCTTCCACTATTTCTTCCCTGGCTTCTTTCAACAGCCTGGGGTACATTTCATCTGGTCCTTGTGATTTATCCACATTCAAGGATGCTCATCCCATTAAGACTTCCTCTCTCCTTAAGTTATCACGTCCAATACTTCACACTCCTCCTCCTTCATAACAATATCTGCATCACCCCCTCATTTGAGAAGACAGTAAAGTATTCATTAAGGATATTGGCAACATCTTCCACCCCGATACAAAGGTTACATTTTTGATCTTTTATGTGCCCTGCTGTTTGCTTAGTTGCCTCTTACTCGAATGTTTTGATGCAACATCTTTGGGTCCATTGTTATTTTGTTTGTCTATCTTCTTTCCTGCTCTTTCTTTGTTCTTCACCGCTGCTCCCAAACGCCTCCAGTGCAGTCAAAACGCAACGTGTCAGAAGTGGGATTTCAACCCACGCCTCCAATGGAGACTGCGACCTCAACGCAGCGCCTTAGACCGCTCGGCCATCCTGACCGCCTGCCGGTTATTATCAATGCGAAGGAAATTATTCATTCTTTGTGAAAGTATTTGTGAGATTGTGGAAATGTCTGGAAGAGGAAAGACCACCGGGAAAGCTCGGGCCAAGGCCAAGTCTCACTCCTCCCGGGCTGGACTGCAGTTCCCGGTGGGCCGTGTTCATAGGCTCCTGAGAAAGGGCAACTATGCTGAGCGTGTGGGTGCCGGAGACCCGGTCTATCTGGCTGCTGTGCTCGAGGATCTGACCACTGAAATCCTCGAGCTGGCCGGCAAAGCGGCCCGGGACAACAAGAAGACCCGCATCATCCCCAGACACCTGCAACTGCCCGTCCGCAACGACGAGGAGCTCAACAAGCTGCTGGGAGCGGTGACCATCGCTAAGGGCGGGGTGCTGCCTAATATCCAGGCCTTGCTGCTGCCCAAGAAAACCAGCACTCAGAGCTCCCAGATAAAGTAAAGCGGCCAAAATGTCATCTAATAACCCAAAGGCTCTTTTCAGAGCCACCCACAGTCTCTGTGAAAGGGCTCGTTACTGTCAGGAGGGAGTCAGTGATGGAGTTATTGTCACAGTGGATTGACCTGTTTCACATCTGTCCAGCTGTGTTTTCAGTTCACTCTCTGGATTTCGCTCTGTTTCTCTGCTCACACATCTCCCCCTCCAGTTAAATGAAGAACTGAACGACAGGGTGTCAGAATCAACAATTTAATAAATCCCGCTGCCTTCGATTTTATAAATCCCGAGATTATCCCGGTACATTAACGGGAACTGGTTCGGAGCTGATGAATTAATTTAATAATGGAAGTGTCCGGGTTAATTCTCTGTTTTTTATTTAGACAGTTTGAATTGTGTTTTTTTTTCTCCGGTGATCTGAGCGCCGCTTCTCAATGAGAATCTGTTCCCGGAACAGAGTAAATGCAGGAAGAAAGAGGCCATTCTCGGGCTGTGTGTTTCTCTCCTAACCTGATCTGTTTACACCGCACTGTTCCCAGAGGACGGAATCAGTGAGAGTTATGCACACACAGGAGCTGAGTCCACTGCAGCGCTTTAATATATACCTTCTCCCCGGCCCTCCCTCTTCTCCGGACACAAAGTTGTTTGTTCCCCCGGCAGCGGGGTAGAGTCGGGGATTCTCTCCCCGCAGTGTCAGTGTCTGCAGCCCCGGGGAACTGGCGGTTTCAGTCAGAGTGACCGAGCTACCTGACAGGACTCTCCCCCTGAATTTGTGAACTGAGACTACACCGAACACATCTCCAGTTAGAGTGAGGGCCGGACATCCTTCTGTTTTATTACAGATAGTGGGGAAAGGGCTGGGTGGAGGGGATGTCAGCGAGTCACCAGGGATCCTGGATTTACTCCAAATCATTTCCATGTGGAATCTGCAGGCGGGGCCTGGCCAGGGATCATTTGATCAGGGGATCAGCTCTTTCCTGAGAGATGTGTGTGGCTCTGAGAAGAGCCTTTGTGTTCAGATGTTTGCAAGTTTCCCGCGCTCTTTCACTTCTTTCCAGACCCTGCTTTCTGAGCCTTCGCTGCTTTCGGCTTGACCTTGCTCGTCCATGTCTGCACTTTCTTCAGCGCCTTTCCGCCCGCCGCACTCTTGCCTTTTTTGACCTTCTTCGCAGCAGACTTTTTCTGAAGCGCTGCTTTCTTCACCGCCTTATTTGGCGTTGCCGCCGCCTTGCTGCTCGTTTTCTTGGCTGTTGCTTTCTTTGTTGTCACTTTCTTGGCTGCTGGTTTCTTCACCAATGATTTCTTGTCTGCTGGTTTCTAACGAAGGATTTCTTGTCTGCTGGTTTCTTCACTAAAGATTTCTTGGCTGCTGATTTCTTCACTAAAGATTTCTTGTCTACTGGTGTCTTCACTAAAGATTTCTTAGCTGCTGGTTTCTTCACTAAAGATTTCTTGTCTGCTAGTTTCTTCATGAAAGATTTCTTGTCTGCAGGTTCTTCATGAAAGATTTCTTGTCTGCTGTTTTCTTCACTAAAGATTTCTTGTCTGCTGGTTTCTTCATGAAAGATTTCTTGTCTACTGGTGTCTTCACTAAAGATTTCTTGTCTGCTGGTTTCTTCATGAAAGATTTCTGGTCTGCTAGTTTCTTCATGAAAGATTTCTTGTCTGCTAGTTTCTTCATGAAAGATTTCTTGTCTGCTGATTTCTTCACTAAAGATTTCTTAGCTGCTGGTTTCTTTACTGAAGATTTCTTGTCTGCTGGTTTCTTCATGAAAGATTTCTTGTCTGCTAGTTTCTTCATGAAAGATTTCTTGTCTGCTGATTTCTTCACTAAAGATTTCTTGTCTGCTGATTTCTTCACTAAAGATTTCTTGTCTGCTGGTTTCTTCATGAAAGATTTCTTGTCTGCTGGTTTCTTCATGAAAGATTTCTTGTCTACTGGTGCCTTCACTAAAGATTTCTTGGCTGCTGATTTCTTCACTAAAGATTTCTTGTCTACTGGTGTCTTCACTAAAGATTTCTTGGCTGCTGGTTTCTTCACTAAAGATTTCTTGTCTGCTGGTTTCTTCATGAAAGATTTCTTGTCTGCTAGTTTCTTCATGAATGATTTCTTGTCTGCTGGTTTCTTCACTAAAGATTTCTTATCTGCTGGTTTCTTCACTAAAGATTTCTTATCTGCTGGTGTCTTCGCTAAAGATTTATTGGTTGCTGGTTTCTTCACTAAAGATTTCTTGTCTGCTGGTTTCTTCACTAAAGATATCTTGGCTGCTGGTTTCTTCACTAAAGATTTCTTAGCTGCTGGTTTCTTCACTAAATATATCTTGTCTGCTGGTTTCTTCACTAAAGATTTCTTGTCTGCTGGTTTCTTCACTAAAGATTTCTTATCTGCTAGTTTCTTCACCGTCTTTCCCACTTTTCCCTGGGTTTTCCTTCTTGCTGATTTTGAAGGAGCCGGAGGCTCCCTGTCCCTTGCTCTGCACCAGGGAGCCTTTGTTCACATTCCTCTTGATACTTTGCTTGATCTGGGTCCTGAGCTTCTCCACATCGACACCAGAGCCTTCTTTATGGCGGCCAGGGACATCCCCTTGCGATCGCTGAAAGCCGGCACAATCTTGAGGATCTGTTCGCCCAACGGGAGATCGGCTGGCTTGTTCCGGGGAGCCGCCTTCATCTTCTTGGGGGTCTTGACTTGGGCGGCGGCGGCGGCTGGAGGAGCCGTTTGGGCGGCTGCACTATCGGTCATGTCCGGGACTCTGCACAAATTCTCACTGTCAATGTGAACTGGGTCAGAAATGAAGCCGGTGATGGTGGCACAGAGCAACTTCAAGGCAGAGAGAGGACGGGGCGGAGACAAGCTGCTGTCAGCTCCCGGCTCCTGCTGTCTCTCTGTGTTTCTCTCTCCTCACAAACTCTCCAATTCCATTGAAATTCAGAGACTCCAGACTTCCAGACTAGATCCTTCCTGTCTCTCACTCCAGTATGTTTGCTGTTGAAAAGCTTTCACTCGGATTGAGGACTCCATTTTCCATTTCACCTGGTTTTATTGCTGCACTGACCGCCCTCTCTCACCCCTCGCTGACATGTTCTCTACTTTTCAACTGAAATCTTGAAGTCAAAAAAAAAGATCCCGAATTCCCACTTTGGGGCTGAGCAGGGAGCAGGGCGGTTCTTTGACTGAAAAATCATTTGATTTTACACAAGACTGACTCTGAAATCCGGCGATGAGAGCGGACCCACAAACACAGTGGCTTTCGACTAACCCGCCCTCCCCTTTAATACAATCTCTCTTCCACAATATTCACATCTGCATATTCACAGGACAAACTGTTCCCTGAATGTAGAGTTCCCAGGATAGGTTTTCCCCTCCGCTCGGTCTGTGCTGTGGATTCTCGGGGGTGAGTTGTATTTTCTCAGCTCAGTCAGTGTTAAACAGTCTGGGGCCGGCGCTCCGAATATTGTCTGTTAACCAGAGTCCGCTACAAGAGCCAATCACAGTTGTGACTTTTTTTATTCGTTCATGGGATTTGGGTGTGAGTCCAGAACCAGGGGTCATAATCTAAGGATACGGGGTAAACCTTTCAGGTTGTCCTTTCTCTCTCTGCCCCTCTCTCTCTGCCGACACCCA